>NC_137470.1:78326159-78645258 GCF_964235325.1 Thermobia domestica | reverse complement strand
GAGAGATCAAACCTGTTAACATTGATTGTTATTCCCTATAGTAACAATTTATGTTCCTATTCTTTGTAGCTTTTCATGTTTGAAGAATCTGCAAATGCTTTTAACCAGATTAGATTATATCAACAACGGCTTTGTGTTGAAGAAATAAAGCTAATAACTCATTGTTTGAGAGTGTGCAAAGCACTTTGAATGAGAAAAGGTAGTTTATCGATTAAATTACGATCTCTTCATAACGGAAATATGAATCCCCGAAACTGTCACTGTGGATTTTAGGCTTCTAAACTACGCTATGAGTAAGTGTTGGGAGTCTTATAGAGTGGCTTTGTCCGTACATCCGTCTGTCGACAAGTATCACACCAAAAACAGTAAGATATATCGAGAAGCGTTTCTTCGCAATCGATTCAGCGTCCAAAAAATAGATTCCATCTCGTCAGTTAAGACTCTATTCATACCGAAAGCAGTCCAAAATTACCACTTCCGATTTCTACGTTTATCAACCAATGTTTTCTGCAATCGATTCACAGTCTCGGGAGAACATATAATCACAACCTGCAACACTCTACCAAAACAGGAAGTGTTCGAAATTTGTACTATATCCGGTTTGAATACTGATTTCCATAGAGAAAAAGTGGCAAGAGATATCGAGAAGGGAATTTTTTCAATCGATTCAGCTTTCGAAGAATAGGTTTCATCTTTTCCGTGAGCCCTCCATTCAAACCAAAAGCGATTCAAATAATCGGTTCTGTTTTCAACATTTACCACCATAGAACAGAATCGGTGGTAAATAGCGACATTTTTTTTTCAGTCGATATAGCGTCTCTAGGACATATAACAAAATGTGCGGGGATGATTCCTCACATCAAACGAAGACAAGAAGTTCATATGGACGTATGGTTAAAACAGCACATTTTCAGAGCTAAGTCTGCTGTAAATTGTTGAAAAGTCATATTCCAACACACACCATCTTGGATTCGAGAAACCGTGAAGTAGTGGTCTATATCAGGGTAAAGAAAATCATTCACAGAAAATCTAAAACAAGTATTTCAACAACAGGCAGTGGGTTTACAGGGGATTCCTACAGGGCACAATTCCCAGACATGTTCTCTACAAAATTAACAGATATGTACTGATTTCAAGGTTCATTTAAAGTAGGAAAGATTTAATTTTTGACAGCAATAAACACGAAGAGATTCAGTGGGAAGTCGAAAGTGTTACTCCGAGCTCCGCAAAGTTATTTTCTGTACTTATAGGGAACAACCTGAAATCTAGATATTTCGCTCAAAGACAACAGGTTTAGGCAAACATTTTGATCCTTTTTCTCTTCCTCTCATCGCAACTATCACCAATCAGTTAGCGACAAAAGCTAGTATTCGACACTAATATAGGTCAGTTTGGAACTTATTTTTCTCCTCCCGCTATGACGATGGAAGGTAAACTCGTACTTGAACTGTGTTGGATAAGTTACTACTCATCTTCTCAATCCCAAAAACAATAAATTTGACGCTAATATCTGTCGTTTCGGATTACTGTCTACATATCACCTCTTCCTTCCTCCCTTAAAACGGCATTTTTCAAAGCACCGAGATATGTGTCTTTCTCTTGCTAAGAAAGACTTCACACATAGTCAACTTCACGGGATTGCAAGATATTCTTAGTGTGAGACTAAATTTACTTTGGATGAATTTTGAGCACCACAAATCCCCGAAAGAGTCGAAACTCGAGAAAAATATTTTGCAGCGCAATTATATCTGAGGAATATATATCTGTGGATAAAATTTGGTGGCTCTAGGTACTTGCTTTGTATGTGTAAATCTATGAGAATCACACACACTCACGTTCTTTTATATGTTAGTATACATAGATTCACGATCAAAGCCTTCCGACTTCTTCCTGCTCATCCTCCCCAAGAAAGAACTGAATAGCATTAGGCAGAATAATAGTCAATTTTTAAACCTCTATTTCTAAAAAGACCATATTTACTTATATGACAACCATACTATGATGCCACAAATATACTTGTTAAACAATCGAGATAAATTTAAGGAATGAAATATTTAGTATTAATCTAACAAGGAGAAGGCAGACTTTGGTAAGTGAACTTCGGGGTCATTTTTTGCGAGGTGGTAGTGCACATTTAAAGAGTTAATATTACAAACTGGGAGAGTGCAGTGGCCAAAAATAACGGGGAAAACGTTCCTAAAGTTTTCTGCTCACCCCATATATCCTACGACGCGCGAATTTACCAAGTGACGGTGTGGCAGAGTGAGTAAAATCTGTAACTTATGCGTAAAGTGTCCAGTGTTCGATTCCTGCTAGAGTGACACTTTTTTGCTTCAACCAATAAAGTAGGCATTTGTAACTATAAGTAAAATGTTAATTCACCCTATGTTCATAATGAATAAAACAATAGAAATTTTCAATTCACTTGTAAAATCTTTCAATGTTCCATGTTAACTGGCAAACAAAATTTAATCTATTCCGTAAATATACTGATATCACGAGTACGACTATTGACGTATTAGCGATTTTATTTCGTGGGGCTTTGCCGACTTTAGTCCTGAAAATTCTCCAACATATTTCATTTACTTTAATATAGTAAAAAACATTTCGGGGGGCTTACGCCCGGAAGCTCCCCCCTTAAATACGCCACTGGTTACGACAGTCGTTGTGTAACAAATGTTCTTGACGCTTCGTGTCTACATCTGTTGACAGTTTGCGAATTACAAATGAGTTGAGGGGGAAATCCCCTTTGCTAATATTTGATGTTACTATAACCAAAGGAGATTTGCTCCTCATTCCCCTTGTAATTCGCACACTGTCTACAGACGTAGACACGAAGCGTTAAGAACATTTTTTACACAACGACTGCGGTAACAATAATATTTACGGAATAGATCAATTTTTGTTCCTACCGTAGTTAACATGGAACATTAAAAGATTTTACAAGTGATTTGAAAATTTCTATTGTTTTATTCATTATAAACATATAGTGAATTAATATTTTACTTATAGTTACAAATGGCTACTTTATTGGCCAATATATATTGATTTATTTCTAAAAAGCAATTTGTATTTATTTGTCTTCAAATTTACCGAAGCTAACGATAAACTGATCGTTTCGAATTTTAGCATATACTGTCTATAGAAACCACTTTCAGTTGACTCTTGGTTTGAGTTCACATCATGATTTAAAAATAATCTTGAACTCTAACGTTTCTAAGTCTTATTGAAGTAGTTTATCTGCTATCACTGTTACAATACACCCAAAATATCCTTAATATTCTGGTGTTGCTTCTCCAGCTATTTGTTACCTTTTCGAATTCCGCAATTTCAAGAGTTCTTAGAGTACATTGGCGCAAACTTCATTTGAGTCATCGGGAATAACGTTTCTAATTTTTGGATTATCGCCATTCTCTGACACACCCTCTCTTTCTGGTGATCTTTTCTTTCTTCTTATTATGAGTGCGCTTGACCCTTTAACATTGGGTAACTGCCCCTTATGCTGCTTCCTTGATTAGCATTTCTGGAAAATAATAAATGTACAGGTGTAAACATATTATTAATGCAAAAATGAAAGTAATAAAAATAATACTTCTTGATTACAAAAATAACATCATTTACTGAAAGACCTCGATTTTATGAGTGACTACGGCAAGTAATACGAGCCTCAGAAACAAACTCAAGCAGTTTTTAAAGACAGTACTGTCTCCTATACCCCTCGTGCTGGAACAACGTTAAACACAAATAAATCTAATTTACTTTGTTCATTAGTAACATTCAGCATTTCAGCATTCGTAGAATGTGGCTTTCTTGTGTTAGTATTTTGTTGGGGATGGCTACCCTATCAGAAACTCTCGGTCGGCAAGAGAGATTGCCGCCGTCGGTGGTAGCAGGCCGCCGGTAAGTAGAAGGTGGTGAACATTTTGCCTTCCTGAAAGGATGATTTCCAGTCGGAAAAAAGCTAGTTTTAGACGGCGGCAAGAGGTCGGATGCCGCCTGTGGGAGAAACGGGAAGTCGACATCGAAAAGACGTCCTTTCGAGCAGTCGACAAACAGCCGGAAAGTAGCCTGTTACAAGTAGTAGCCTTTCCGAGCAGTTCGCAAACAACAGGAAAGGTTCGTAGCAATGCAATGAAAATCATGGCGAATTCCCACCTGTAATGTTGCACTCGGTACATTTCTACAATTCTCAAAACGATTTAAGTGCAATATAGAGGGAAAGTATCTGAGAATGACTTACAAATGCTTGAAATCGACCTAAAATAACAAGTAAGTAGGTCCATTAAGAATAATTCAACTAACACGTCTGTGGGCCTAATATGAAAAACTTATAACAGTCAGTAGATTTTCCCCTGGAAAGCACGTTTTTTGAATATCAGGGCCAGTAGGAACAACACTGTTCTATGCATTCAAAATTTGCTCGTTAAAACACTTTCTTCGGAGAAAAAAAAAGCCGCAGAAATCCGTCAGAATACAGACTTCTCAGGCTGTCGTTTTCCCATCAACTATTTGAAAAATGATTTTAAACGTCAATTCCAGTTTTTATTGGCGAGCATGGCCAAAAATCGGTGACCATAAACAAAAGAATAGTCATGGTTTAGTTTATCAGATTTACTGTTCCACTAATTGCCTGTTTAAAAAATCTTTGTAGTCGGCAAGCCACCAGCGTTCCCCACTGACATTCCGCTGGCGGGCCGAGAGCCCAAATAAGAAAATACAGAAATGTTTGATTCTTTACATGACCAAACTTGTGCATTTATTGTTATTTGATGCAAAGAGTTTCTGCAAAATTGTACTAAAGCATTATTTTTTAAAGATATTTTCGTAATTGTTAATATATTCATGTTCTCGCCAGAGAACACGCACAACTATTCGCGCGCTCTAGCGTGCAAATTGAAGGAAGGAGAAATGTGGCGAAAAGTGATTTTCTAAATTTTGTAAAATACAAGGCTCCCACTCACTCTGGAAAATGAGATTTAAATAAAAATTAATGAAGTAAACATCATAAATAAAAATATTGTAATAAAAAGTATGTGGTTGCGGAGAGATTCAAACCGGGCTACCACTCACCGCGCTGACGTTTTTCCCCTGGAGTACGGATTTCTGCATGGAAATAGCGTTCTTTTGAATGTATTATAGGGGTGCAGCCTGTATACCACCTCGCTTTATTAAGTATTTTTGACATAACAAAACGTTGCGGGTCACTTTTTCACTCTATTATGCATAAAAACTAGTGCAGAAAACAAAAAACAAAATGTGCTAGTTGGACACTAAAAAGCACGAATGCTACATAACTGAGTCAGGGTAGAGCGACGCCGGCGGGCCCGCGCTAGCGCATTGGTGTGTCCGAAGGGAGCAGGTGCGTCAACGACGGTGGGTATAAGCGTAAGCGAGGATAGTGGAAACATGTGGGTTTTGGTAATCATACATATTTCTATATCCCTTGTTATGGTTTCATACTAGTAACGCTTCAGTTGTAAACATAAAATACAGCTTTCGTACACGGTGCAGAAATACATTGCAATTGAGTTAGAAACCACTTACCTCGTAAACTTTTGCAATTTCAAAAAAATGTTGTACTACAGTTTCTTAACTGGCGTTAGTTATTTTTTAATAAAATATGAAATGAAATCATTAAGTTTTATGTCCCACGCATATGCCGGTTAGGCTAAATGAGAGAGTGATGATGAGAAATGAATGTAATGGTGAAATGAAGAGAGTGGGTGGAAACGGGAGAACCCCGAGAAAACCAACGAGCACGGTGTTTGTCCATCACAAAGTCAACACGGCGCGAGGTGGAATCAAACCACTGACCCCAAGCACCGGAGGTGAACACTCTACCACTGA
The DNA here is from genome assembly GCF_964235325.1 of Thermobia domestica. Classification (NCBI taxonomy): domain Eukaryota; kingdom Metazoa; phylum Arthropoda; class Insecta; order Zygentoma; family Lepismatidae; genus Thermobia; species Thermobia domestica. The sequence goes on along the minus strand of NC_137470.1, from coordinate 78,639,411 downwards.
GCCACCGTGCCCCCTATGTTTCAATAGTTCTATACAACTCACACATGATATGCCATTTCCACACTGCCTTTCGCGCCACTATATCGTAACAAGTGTGCTTGTCCGCGAAATAGTCTATCCGCCACCACATACAGTGAAACTTACATCGAAAACAACCATTTTCTGAACTTATACTATTCTAATTACCTGACTTTTACTAATTCTTTCTCACAAACTTAAACAAATTCTCCAATTGACCCTGTAAATTTCCAAAACTTGGTGCGGCGATACAGCAATTAACCCGAATTTAGTACCTTGAGTTGTAGTCTTGCCCTCTTATTCTTATTGCGTGTCTTGTTTGGGCGTAGAATCAACAACACTCTTTGTTTGAAGGAGTACATCCACACTGCATCACCATGTGACAAATGAAGAACACGAATCGGACATACAGGCAGTGCGACCAGACGACGATTTCTCCAATCAGGCTCTTCAGAGGCAAAAGTGTTACCGTCGCTTCCGGGCCGCCATCGGGAAAGAGCTAGAAAATGGCATAAGCGGAAAATGCCCACATCCCGCCTTGACACCGCCTGTGTTGGCGGACTGGCCGCTGAAATAGGAGGCGGTCTGCCATCGACGGCGGCAGATTGTCAATGGGGGAGGCATTTACGAGCATTAACTGCCGCAGTCGTCCACCGTCTGCCGACCCTTTTCCAGCTCGTTTTAAAAGGATCATCAGCTTACTTTATTAGCTGTAAAACTTTCTTTCCATATACTGTTCTGCTTGCAGGTCCTATAGTACAAGAGTTATCGTACTAGTCAATGAACCGACAACGCGCCGCCTGTCCGAGCATCTTTGCCGCGGTCGGTCCGTCAGCTGTTTGCCGACCTTCTTTCGGATCTTTTACTTGTCGGCACGCCACCAGCGTTTGGGTGTCTTTCCGACATTTGCTGGCATCGGCCCACCTTCTTCCAAAATGTTTGTCAAGGATCCTCTCGTACTTGTAATTTAATTTGAAAAATTTATTTCTCATATACCCTTTACGTGCAGTCCCTTTACTACATTTCTTTCCATACATTTACATTTTTTATGGTCGGTACGCCGTCAGCGTTTCGACGTCTTTACAACCATCATTTGAAGCGGTCGTTCTATCCGCTGTATGCCGACTTTCTCCCGACTCCGTTTTCACAAGACATATCCACAAATCCCACGTATTACCAAAGCCCACAAGACATATTAAATTGATTTAATGTCCACCCACAAGAAGAAACTTCGGACTGTTTCAATTTTCACTTCATCATTAAAGAAGATACAGACTCTATTCATTTTCCAAATTCGACTCGTTGCTGCTGATATGCGATATTAAAACTTTTGCCGCCGTCATTTTTCGGGAAATTGTCGGCAGTGTCTTTTTGCAGTCGCCATCCAATTGTCTGCCGACTATTTCGAAAAAGCTTTATACGAGGGAAATATAAGCCCTAATTCGTATTGTAAAGCAACAAATTACCTTCTAACTCTCTTTGCTTTCTTTTGGTGAACCACTCTGTTTTCGCTCGTCGCGGTCGAAAATCGCGCGGAAAGACGCCTGGGTCCGGCGCCGGCAATCCGACGTTGGTATCTGGTCGGTATGGTCAAATTGTCCGACTGTAGGCGGCAGGATCCTGATGTGGTAAGTAACACGCAAGAAGAGAAGTAAAAATTTGTGCATATAAAAGAAAAGATGTTTGTGACCCACAAAACGATTCACTTTGATTTTCAAAGTGGGAAAACTGTAGTTGAAGAGTTAGTTGAGTTCAAGACTGTTGGTGGGCTACGTGTACCGAGGGAAGAAGTGTGGAAAATGGTGAGGCATGCAAAATTTGTGGCAGGATTTCGTCAAAGAACAAGAATAATGGATGGGCACCTGATAGAGATAGAAGAGATCACTATTTGAAGAGGATTTTCACTTACAAGAATAGAGTTAATGCGGAATTACTAACTGTAGAACTCAAACAAATTTTGGAACATCTGTTCCAATAGTTATACGTCTGGCAAGAATAGTGCTCCAGCAAAGTATCTTATTTTTAAGAACATTCACTTTCACTTTCACTTTAAGAACATTCACTTTTCTTCTTATATAAGAGACACTACATTCGCAATCTGTAACATTTTTGTACGGGGCACTATTACGGTTTTTTCTTTACACAGCAAAAATACTCGTTTCAAAACTTAGTTTAAAAATAATGCAAAATAAGCATAAAAAATCAAACAGTTTATTTGAGAAACCACATACATTTTATGGCAAATTGGGTTGTAGTTACGAACGACTAAATACCTATGACTACGATACCTTTGAAATAGAAACTCATGCTTTCTTTCAACATTCTCAGAGGATGATTAATATGTTTGTCATTAAGTTAGTACATGCATTACCTTCATAGTCTTATTATTCATATTTAGTGGTCTGTTTACATACAAATTAATAAAAGGAAAGAAAAGCATTGAACACTGAGAGGGATGTAAAGCTTTACAGTTATATACGCATTCCAAATTATCCTATGCAATTAAGTGGATTAAGCATTTGATGCATAGTTCTATTTCAATTATCATTTGATGGATAGTATGCGCATAGCTTAGTGTAACGAAATTTCCCTTAGTAGACTGACTACAGACAATTTGGACTTACGTCAATTTTTTTCTGAAGTCTTTTACTGACCTGATCATTCTTATTCCAAAGCATCCGATAACATCTTTCAAAAACTAGTAAATAGTGGGAATGCTTCCCTCTTTCCATCAGTTTTAAAGATTATGATATTACTACCGCTACTACTACTATTACTAATAAATTTTTGTTACAGTGACGCAGTTTACAGAAAAATACAACACTTGGTATGGTATCAGAAAACATACACACCATTGTAAAATGAAAAGACGGAGACATGTAACATCATACAGGTATTAAAAAGAAGAAACGTAAAATAAATAGAATAAGTTGCTTGTCGTTATGACTGATTATTCTGACTGATTAAAAACGAACACACAATCAAGTAACGAAATTGATGTAGTTATATTAAAATTACATTTCACAGAATAAAACTAGATTCCTCACCCTGAAATGTTCAGTTTAATCTCGTAAAATTAAACAAACTTGTTTTCTATAATTAGCCTAAGACTAGTAGTCAATCCTTTTAAAATTTCGCATTCCATTCTACAGGAACTAGAGTTGTATCACATAGTATGATTGGGTACATTGATTATAATAATAATAATAATAATAATAATAATAATAATAATAATAATAATAATAATAATAATAATAATAATACCAACCTGGCAATGCGCCAGTTATAACCAATGTGGCCTGTTTCATAGCCGACGTTCTCCCTGGTGTTAAGGATAATGGGCAAGTTGTAGTACTATATTTCGATTTCTCCCAGGCTCTTGACAAGTTATCTCATGAAACTAGAATTTCCATTTTATTTATTAGGTGATACGTATCTTATTTGTAGTGTAGATTTTTTTTTTTTTTTTTGTTATACAAGGGTTGTGTTTCTCATACAGTATGGCGCTAAATTCGTTGTACAAAAGCAGAAGGGCGATTCCTGAGAGTAAAACCAACAAAAAAAAGTTCTAATAAACATAGGGCAAAAACCGCGTCGTTTACGTGCTGCCGAATGCGTGGGAAAACGAACTTTAGACTTAAATATTTCACTAACTATTGAGCGTAGACGTGATGCGGCATGATATCGTCAAAGGATCCTAACCTGCTCTATCCAAATGTGCAGCTTTCAGATTTGCGCAGTGGCGGCGCAAGGGATTCCCCAAAGGACGTTAGTGATTCCCGGACATTTTATTATGTAAATTGATTGGACAAGAGCATATAAAAGACGCCTCATTGACTAGAAATAATACTATGTGGCAGATCAGTATTCATACACTCTGTAAAGAAAAAATAGCGACGCTTGCTCGGATATGGTTTTCACAACATACATTAACCAAAATAAGTTTTTACATGAATTGCTGATAATATTACAATGCATATTCCTAATGAGCAGTTCATTCTTAATACTTGCGCCACAATTTCAGGTGTTTCATATGAATATAATGAATTTATATGCATATATTAGTAGCTGTGTGTGTTTTGAGCAAACTTGTGTATAGAAAGAGTTATACATAAAAGTATGAAAGATCAACAATAATAGCACAAAACAAAAAATGTAATTTCTTAAGAGTAAGATATATTATGTACGAACTTTGAGAAGTACAATACATCAAACTAGATTTCGTATGTGGACTATGGGCTTTAGGAAGTGCAGGGAATCGTCGAGACCTTTTGGTGACAAGGCTATTGCAAAATGCAACCTTGATTTCATGGAATCACTCCCGGATTATCTGTTCCGTAAGTTTAATTCTATTCGAGATAGTTGTCTACTGAGTTTTCTGCTCACATTGACCCAAACTTTACAATTGGATTCATGTCAGGTGAGTTTGGAGGCCACATGAGTCTTTAAATAGTCATATTCTTGCATCGTGTATTAACGATTTTCGCTCGGTGACATGAAGCATTAACGTCCTGGAAAACGAAGTAGTCCATACTTTCTTCAGAAAAGTTATCTTTAGCTGTTGTAAGAATTTTACGTACCAGAATTTGAAGACGTTTTTGTGCATCAAATGGCTCTTTACATATATCCATTGTTCTGACGTCTTTGGCGGTGAAGCAAGCCCATACCATCACTCAGTAACTGAATATTTTCATCTCTTAAACAAAATCCGTATCAAGTTCCTCGCTCATTCGTATCCACAACTTCACACCACTATCGTTTCCCACAATTCTAAACTTTTTTCAACGGAGAAAACAACATGCTTCCAGTTGTCATAAGTCCAAGTAGCATATCACCTTATAAACCTACGTGTTGAAGTCTTCTGTGTTTTTATCAGTTTCGACTTTCCAGGCGGTTTTTTCATCCTAATATCCTCTTCATACAGTTAAGACAATACAGTTGTACGAGTAACTGCTTTTCAAGATCATCACAAATTATAGAAACGATTTTTCGGCAAGTCATTCCTTAATTCTGCAGTCCTATTGATTTTATTTGGCGATCTGCTCTGGGTGATGCTTTCTTCTTTCTATCACACTGTTGACGAAGGGGTGATTTCTTATACTATTTTTGCTTGTGAATTACTGTTTCTGCCGTCGAATGGTGGATTCTGAGTATTCCAGCCATCTCCCTTAGAGATGTAACGTAGCTGTGCAAAGCAAGAATTATGTCTTGTTCACGTGGCGACAAGTCTCATTTCTTACCCATCATACTTCTTTACAGTTCACATGTAGCAACAATTTCATACAAAATCAACGCTCCACAACAACAATATTGCCACTTGACACTGTTCAAACAATGACAAAGAAGAGAACAACTAAAAAAGGCTATTTACCTGGGCCTACACATCACAAATGCAATGCAGAATTCTCACTCCAATAATTTACAAGACGCTCTCAGGTGCCATCTGGAGGGTATATTACTGATACATAAATGATTAGTAAGCGCCGTTGTACACCATAAGTGTCACAGATAATGCAAATTAACTATCATACTCATAATTTCTTTCTATTCCTCTTTTAGCCGGTTGTAATTATGTTCTTCTGTATAAGTTGCATGAGAATTGAGGTGTCGCTAATTTTTCTTTACAGAGTGTATACGCAGATTAAAAGATGGCGGATGAGGTAATAATCACTGTGCGTGGCTGCATACCTCCTCAGAAAGTACTAGTAAAAACGTTGTACAAGAATTCACTGGAAACGTCACGTGGCTACAATGTGAAAAATACGTGCAACACAAGCTGATAGGTAACAGAAGGTAAAGAAGTTCCGATTGCTGATGTGCTCATATTAATGATATCGCAACGCTTTTGAAAACGTTTCCAATTTTACTACTACAGGAATTGAACAAGAACTACTATTAAAAGTCAACTAAAGAACTCGTAATAATAATAATAATAATAATAATAATAATAATAATAATAATAATAATAATAATAATAATAATAATAATAATAATAATAATAATAATAATAATAATACAAATAACTGTTTGAGCACATTTGTTTTGATCAGTATATCACATAAATGCGACTACCATACGTTCTTTTTTTTTTCAGTTAATGTTCTAAACTGACTGACCTGAAACAAAACATTCATTCCACTTGTGTAGCAGAGGCTGATGTTTCTTGTCCCAAATCGTATAACGATACTGCATACCGAAGAGATTTGTAGGGAACAAGGTACAGAGAAGAGTATTTGTTAAAATTAAAAGAGGATGGTTGTCAGAACTGTCACTACGAAGCGTATTGAAAGTTTCGAGCCGCCACTTCAATGTAAAGGTTACAGCAGCAGTGAAGGAACCGGCTGGCGCGTTGATACACTCCTGGCGCTTCCCTAATGCTCCAAGCAGCACCAAAAATTCGAGAAAGCAAATCCTACTCTGATTGTACAGGCGTCGTATAGACTAGTTGTTTCATATGGCCCCAAAAAACGAAATCAAAGGGGTTAAGATCTGGTGAGCGAGTTGGCTAAGACACTAGTCGTTCTACGCCGATCCATTTGTTCGGAAAGAATACGTTGGCAAAATTTCGAAACTCCTCAGCGAAATGTACTTTAGCACCGTCGTGCATAAAAAAGCATCTTTCGACGAACAGCCAGTTACTCAATCTCTAATAGTTCAGGCAGAACCTCTTTCAAAAATATGCGATACTCTCACCTGGTCGAGCCTTGTGGTAGTAGGTACGGTCCGATGAGATAATTATCAACGATTCCTGCCCAAACATTCACAGAACACCGTTTCTGACGGGCAAGAGCTGACGTTCCGTATGGGTTTGTTTCAGATCACAAATGTTGATTGTGAGTATTGATCACTCCATCACGGGAAACGTAGCTTTATCTGTGAAGAGAACACGAGATATGAAGCGAGGTATATTAGCATGCCGTTCGCGTAGCTACTGGAGAAACTGATCAACGTGGAATCCAAATCACATGACCTCCCGCCGGGAATCGAACCCGGTTCTTTCATTGAAAAGTCGCATACGCTAACGTCGCTTAGCCACGAAGGGGTTGGAAAAGATACTGGGGAGAATGACAGACGAGTATGTACATTACGAAACACAAATAAACTAAACGACACTAGCATTAGTAACAGATCGTCATTAAAAGCGATGTGATGTCATTAATATGAGCACATCAGCAATCGGAACTTCCTTATCTTCTGTTACCTATCGGCTTGTGTTGTACGCATTTTTACATTGTAGCCACGTGACGTTTCCACTGAATTCTTGTACAACGTTTTTACTAGTACTTTTTGAGGAGGTATGCAACCACGCACAGTGAATATTACCTCATCCGACACCTTTTAATCTGCGTGTATGAATACTGATCTGCTACGTAGTATTATTTCTAGTCAATGAGGCGTCTTTTACATGCTCTTGTCCACTCAATTTACGTTATAAAATGTCCGGGAATCCCTAACGTCCTTTGGGGGAATCCCTTGCGCCGCCACTGCACAAATTTGAAAACTGCAAATTAGGATAGAGCAGGTTAGGACCCTTTGACGATATCATGCCGCATCACGTCTACGCTGAGTAGTTAGTGAAATATTTAAGTCTAAAGTTCGTTTTCCCACGGTTTCGGCAGCCTATAGCACGTAAATGACGCAGTTTTAGCCCTATGTTTATTAGAACTTTTTTGTTTGTTTTACTTTCAGGAATCACCCTTCTGTTTTGTACAACGAATTTAGCGCCACATTGTATACAATATTTTTCAGGTGTTCCTCAGAGCTCCAATTTTTGTCCGCTTTAATTTCTCATGTTTTTTAATGCTATTAGCGGCAACTCAAATTGTAAATTTATAATGTATGTTGATTATTTAAAAATTTATAATGCATGTTGATGATTTTAAAAGGTATAAGTCCGTTAATAATTTGGATGACCAATTTGTAATTCAAAATGATATTAACAACGTTTTCTATTGGTCCGAAATTAATGTGTTACTGTTAAATTGTAATGAAGCATTTTGTATGATCTTTACGAACAAGGCTAATCTAGTTTACTTTACTTGTGTTGTTGAAAAAATATAGGTTAAATTTGAAAATTTCATTAGAGATTTGAGTTTTGCAATCTGGAAAATTCATATGAATCTTGGTATTTTTAAATAGGTGACAAGAAATTTGAATTGTGAAAACTAGCCTAATTCTTTATTGTGCCAATTTAAGGAGTCACTTAGAGTATTGATCTAGTATCTGAAATAAAAATACAAATTATGTGCTAGATAGTTCCGAAATGATTTTGTCATTGATACGTTGGGAATTTAAGCTTGTTTTCGGAAGAAAGGACAAAAAATTTAAAATTGTCATTGTACCTGCATTTCTTGAGGATTTTGATTTAGTTCAATAGCAACTCTATCCATACTTAATGGCAAGTTGAGAGTGTTTTTCTTCTTTTGTGTGATTTGAATGTTAAATTTATGTTTCTTTGTTCTTTAATTTGTCATTTAATATATACTAGCAGCGTTCACCCCGCTTCGCTGCGGTCACCCCGGAACGCAATAAACTTTGTTACTTAGATAATTTTTACTTTTTCGCTTTCAAATTGCAGTAAATGTTAAAATTATAGCGCCTGTCATTTATGTTAACCCGCCGAGTCACATGGTCCTGCGGGTTGCATATAAATACGTTTATTTTTACCTATGATGAACTAATAACAAAGGATTTGTACGTATGGACACTTGAATGGTCAATTATCTCAAGACACTGGTAATTAAAAATTAAAGTGATATGATAAAAACCATCTAGGGTCCAAATCCTAATAACCCCCCAAAAATGAAAGAAATTGGTTCAGCCGTATTAGCGTGATGAGTTCACAAAGGATTTGTGCGTTCTCTTTTATATATATAGATTTTATAGTATTGTGGTAAATATGTAATTTTATATAACTTTGTGAACTGGAAATTTAATTAGGTATATTGTCTGTTATTTTCAGATTGTAACAAATACTATATTATTATTGGCCTCCCACTTCAACCAAGCAAGCCAGAAGGTGAATTTTCTGTAATATTAAAGTGGAATGTTCTACAAAATAGTCATAATTCATTGGCCATATTTCTATCAGTACTTTGGTACGGACTGAGATCTACAAGACGAACAGAACTAGAAATTTAAGTTATAGAGTGTATTGGTATACTATGTAAAGTATGTGTACTGTCGCTGATTTGTAATGACAATCAGAAACAGAAGTAAAAGGTAAATTACAGTAATAGTTTTCTGTTAATAATTTTGTATTCAAGGGCAAAACGGAAAACCTACTTTTATCTTAACAATTTTTTCTTAAAATTTCTATTCGGGTTCACACCCTTCACCCTCAACGTTGGATACAGAAATGGAGAACTTATTTAGAATTTGATTGTTGATTCCAGTATATTTCAAGCATCACTTCTCGGACCTGGGCCTGTGATATGACGATATATCGCTATTGTCGATATCTATATTATCATATATTAACATTCGATATCACAAATATATGGGCATGAATATATCATTCTAAATTTTGAATATCGATATTCGGGGGGGGGGGGCGAGGTATAAGGGACCCCTAAGACTTACGATAGATTAATAAATTAAACTTACTTTTTACAATATTGTTTTCTAATCATAATATCTTTATTACCACAAATTGCAATATAAATAAATCCTCCTGCAAATTTGCAATATTATATGGTATAATTTCTTAGGCGCCACAAGTTATCTGTTCCCTGAAAAAAGAAACAAAAAATCTCGTGCAAAGCAAGTGCTTCGAACTTTGAAATAGAATTTACCATAAGAAAGTTTTGTGTTTCTCTCCCTTGGAGATTTCCATCCCTTTTGGCCTTTGAGACCGCTCATTGACAAAACGTGCACACATGATCGCTATATGCATTCATGCTCGTAAGCAGAGTCAGAGATTTTGAAAAGGAAACAAGTTTTTAATAATAATAATAATAATAATAATAATTATTATTATTATTATTATTATTATTATTATTATTATTATTATTATTATTATTATTATTATTATTGATACCTGAAACAATTGGAGAGATATGGCAATTAATGTTAAAGTTGGCAAGACAGTTTAAAATCATTAAGTATGAGAACTTGTTGCAAATACATCTGCCAAAATCTGTTAACAATACGCCATTGTAAGTAATTTTCAATTTCTTATCATTTTCTTCCAATTATTCGAAATACGTCAGATCATAATGATAGTATTTGACACTAAGGTGCATTAGATATGTTTTGTCCCGTTCCTCTCACTTGCGTTATCACTATTTTATAAACCTTCAAAGTTTGGTTATTTTTAATGTTTGTGATACTGTAGTGCTGTAGTGTAGTACTGTAGTGTTGCTAGCAATACCACCTGAACAACAAGTGTGGTATTGCTTGTTTTCTCTTTAAATGTAGGTTTGAAATTTATAATAACTTGACGTAGCGACATTTGAAAAAATGCAACTTTGTGTTGGAATGCAACATTGTCAATCTGGTGGTATAAAGAGTACGCAAAAAATGTCTCCCTTTGTGACAAACAAATTTTATTGTAAAGTTCTTTTGATCCGGTATATAGTTTCCGAAATATTCCCTTGGATGAATCAAAATGGTCCACCCTGTATATATGGTGTATTGTGTTTATTACATACATTGGAGCCCCGTCTATGTTAACTTAAAAGGATGCGAAAACAAAGTTGATATACAAAATGTTTTATGGTTTACAATATATGTAAAAGCAGTATATCCAGGGGTGTAGCCACGGGGGGGCCCATTGGGGCCCGGGCCCCCAAATGACCAGCTTTTAAACATCATTGTAAGATTACTCCGCTTGAGGCATTTAAAAATAAGAAAGTTTACATATAATTAATAATTTACGGTAAAATAGTACGGAAAAATTATTTTACCATACCAATCGAAAAATAGTATGATATCTCCTCCTTATACCAATCGGTAAACAGTATGGTTTATTTTTTTTTTTTTTTTACAGCAGATTACACAATTTACTGCGATTTATATTTGACACTTTGAAGACAAACGTTGCAACAAGGTACTGTAAATACTACCATAAAACAATGGTACTAAACAGATTTGTAAATAAGCCTGCCTTACATTTTTTATACGCTGTAACTAGTATTTTTTTAAGAAAACATATTTATATCAGATGAAAAGTTTGGTGAAAAACAACGTTTGTCAGTATGGATTTCAACTAATCGGTAATTTTCAATTATTTTTACATGTCACCATCCCTCTTAAGAGTACTAATAGGGACTGAATTTGGATTTAAACGGCATCGGAAGTGGCACTGTTCATATCAGCCACTCCGAAAACTATGATTCGACATTAATATTGGTCATTTTCGATCATTTTTGTATATCTTCCCCTTCTCTTCAAAGTGCATCTTCAAAGTGAAGGTATAAAAACCATTCGAGGTCCGAACCTCATCTACGTTGAAACTTTAATCGAAATCAGTCGGGTAGCTCAAGGGTTGTTAAAAATGTAGTCATTTCATTATATATATAGGGTGAACAATAACTACGTGGACAAATTTGGGCGGGTGATAGTACATCTAACAAGAAGCAAAAAAAGTCGTAGTGAACATGGGGGAAATTCCGTTTAGGAGTGACAGAGTGTCGAAAGCCTGGGAACATGAACTTCAGAGGCCAACAGCTTAAAAACAATACATCGTAGAGAGTGCGGTTAAAAACGTCACATAGAATGTCATACCTACTCTATTGAAAAATGCATGTTTGGAAACACAGCTATGCGTGCGCACGGGATTCCCAAAGGAACGGAGGGATTCCCGGACATGCTGTAAAGGAAAGAAGTATCACATGTTGTTAATCCCGTGTGCACAGGTAGCTGCGTTTTCAAATATGTATTTTTCAATAGAGTAGGTATGACTTTCTAAGTGACGTTTTTAACCGCACTCTCCACGATGTATTGTTTTTAAGTTGTTGGTCTCTGAAGTTCATGATCCCAGGCTTTCAACACTCTGTCATTCTTAAATGGGACGGAATTTCCCTCATGTTCATTAGGACTTATTTGCTTTTTTAAAGATGTACTATCACCCATCCAAATTCGTCCACGTAGTTACCGTACACCCTATATATAGGCCTATATATATATATATATATATATATATATATATATATATATATATATATATAGATAGATAGATAGATAGATAGATAGATATAGATATAGATAGATAGATAGATAGGTAGCTGCAATGGGTCTATTCCGGACGTTTTCGTTCAGTTTAGACCCCTTTTGCAATGCACGAAAATACACAAGGGGTCTATACGGGACAAATGGGTCTATTGAGGACCAAAAATGGGTCTAAGCCGGACGATAGGGGTTTAAATGGGACGGAGGGGTCTAAGTAGGACGATCAGTGCTACCAACATACTTTTCTTAAAGTGTTTACTGAAACTTAAATTATGCTCATCTGATAGTGATTTGAAGTTTAGTGTTTCTTTTCAGCAGTAAGGCTATTAGACACTTGAATCTAAAGTTCGAGGTGGAATCCGAACTACATTTGTGCGTTCCAATTTCTGTTCTTTTTCAACCGGGAATCAAACTCTGGACCCCACGTACCAAAGTCGTGAGTGCTAGCCACTATAGCAACGAGAATAGCAATAATCATGACATAAGAGCTTGTGGTAGCATTATAGTATCAAACTATATATATCCATTATATTTCTTCCATCCCATTTGGAATTTTTTAAAATGAGAAATATTATACTAGTTTCCAACTCTACCATTATACCAAGATCACTAAAAGTACAGTCATCCAAGTAAACAAAACACATCTTAATTCCAAGTAATTCGGAATACTTAATAAATAAAAAGATAAATACACAAAAACATTAAAATAGAAACGTAAAACATTAAACACTTGATGTAGCATTTACAATTTGGGACATCTTTTCGGTAAAGTTTATAAATATCTTATTGATAAAGTGGTAGACCGTTTATGGTGGCGTTTCCTGGTTCGATGGTTGGCTACTGCCAATTCAGATTTGGAATAGAAACACACCGTGTGCATCGGTTTTCTCTGGATTCTCCCGTTTCATCTATTATCAAGTGTGGGAGGATTCAGTAGCCTCCGTAGAAAAAATCATTTTGGAAGCTCCACTATTTTCACGAAATATGGTCAAAGTTCTTTTTCAAGTATGATGTTGCAAACTAAATGTGTTTCAACTTTCATAAAACTCAAACCGGTTACAAGTATGTGAGGAAAGACTATGATGATTATTGAAGTTTAGCATCTCTTTTATGCACTAAGGCTATATAAGACGTAGATTTACAGTGAAATATGGAATGTAAACGACCATAATACTTTAAAATTTAGGTACTCTTTCATCACGAATCGAACCCATGATCTAATGAACCAAGGACGCGTGTTAATTACTAGACCAGCGAAAAGTTTGGGGAAAAACTGAGAGTGTATATATTACATCTTGAAAATTGATCTATCAGCTTTCACAAGAACTAAAAAAAAGGAAAAAAAAAATAAAAAGTCGGGATACACGGAAACGAATTAGATTAGTCTTAACTTATGAAACAGTAAAGAGATAACTGTAGTATGCATTCAAAGTTCACTTCTCTTACGCTTTTGGTAAGGAAAATATTTAACTTGGGAAAAAGTATTTTAAATCCATCTAGTGGCAAACAATTTCTAGTCATCGCGCTCCAATTACCGCAGGCTTCTTAGAGGTACGCATAATGATTTATTTATACTTTGTCATTTACCCCACATTTCCCTGGCTACAACCCAATTAAGAATTAGGTATTTGGAAGCTTCCAGTTGGATGGATGGTAAGTTAGGCATAAAGCCTAAATGTATATCAAATAACGAAGGGGCACTAGTATGTTTGGTTTAAGTTAAACATGAAAGATATATGTCATCTCATTGAACCCGTGCCCTTATATGTGGAAGCCATACCATGAATGCGCACTTACAAAATGGGCCAACCTGTTCCAAAATGAGTGTTTCTTTAATTGACAATTTTGTAATACGAATTTTGATTACTCCCTCAAAAATCACCATAGCTAATAGGATCATTAATAACAACTAGCTTTTTATTTGTGTTAACATTCTCGGATTTACAGATTCTATAATTCAAAGAGAGAAGGATTACAATCATTAGATTGAATGAGTGGAGAATTGCAATATGTGTTATCAGTGGCGTATTTAAGATTTCGTTTCGGGAGGGGCTTTGCTAACTTTCGGGGGGGATTTGCCTGTAAATGTGAACATTTTGTAAGATATTTCATTTACTTTACTATAGTAAGTAAGATTTCCGAGGGCTTAAGCCCGGAAGACCCTCGTAAATACGCCACTGTGTGTTATTGTTTATATTATTTAAAAAATATGATCATTCCAATGCAAAGTAAACATTTTTAATGCACTTAATTTTCCAACTTTAAAAATTTCTAATGTTTCTTAATATGCCAGTATTTACTCTAATTTCTCATCTAAATTTATGTTTTGTGCAGTTTGTGTTTAGAGTATATTCTTCTATAGTTATTTTGCGTTTTTTTAAATTCAATTATTGTCAAATTACTTTAAGTCTAAGGCCACACGAAAGTTCTATGAACAACAGGAATTGATATAGCATAATTAAATAAAAATATTGTTAAACCTACCCAGGGATTAGTGGCCGCATTGGCTTGGTGGTAGAGCGTTCACCTCTGGTGCTTGGGGTTCCTGGTTCGATCCCAGCTCGCGCCAAATAAACTTTGTGGTGGACAAACACCGTGTACGTGGGTTTCCTCAGGATTTTCCTATTTCCTCCCAATTTCTTCATTTCACCATTTCATTCATTTCTCACCATCACCGTCTCCTTGAGCCTATCCGGCATAATCGTGGGATATAAAACTCAAGGATTTCATTTCATTTTCTACCCACGAATCAAGGCCGGAGTAAGGAGGGCTTAGGGGGCTGTAGCCCTGAGCCTAAAGGCGGATGGGGCCCCCCAATTTGATCAAAATCTCAACTGGCTGTCTAAAACGAATCATACAAGATACAATCATCATAAGATAAAATATGACCAAAAATATTATTCTCTTAACTTTCCTATTGCACTTTCACAGAAATATATTAAGCAAAGTCTACAGGGCTCACTATTTTTTTTCTAGCCCCGGGTTTCCAAATGATTTAATCCAGTCCTGCCAGGGTTCTGCTTCTAGAAAGTGATACATCTGTGCATGTATGTGTACTTGTAAGGAAGTATTCTGCTGGACACAGTCGAGATTAGTAGACTAATAGTACACAATTAGAAAGAGCAATTCTAACTTGTTCAAAAAAGTATGTAAAAACTGCAGAGTATAAAGCTATAGAATTAGAGATTTTACGTATACAATAACAGAGTAACTACGGCTTCATCATACTGAGGTTTACTTGCCCACAAATATGTGTATCAGTAGAGGTCAAAGCAGGATGTGTGTTTACTGGTCGAGCATCGGTAATCTTTACTGATTTGCAATCGGAAAATCCTGTAACCAAGCATTCTGTTGAAAATAAAAGTTAGCAAATGGTTTTATGTACATACAGATACAAAAGTATTTTAAACTCATGATGAAAATTTTCTATTTTTGATTACTATATTACAATATGTTGATGTTCTTAGGTTTAGTATGTTTGGTTACACCAGACCCACCACTCTCTGCTAATACTTTAATATATTAACAGTACAAAACTATTTCTGTCTCCAACTGCTTTTTCATCACGTGACCATTTTTCTATATAAGATTGTTCTGTTTCAGCTTCTAAGCTGTAAGTTATCTTCTCGTAATTGATTTTTCAAAATTTCTTTCCTTCACAGTTTAATTTATTATGACTATTACGGTGTTGCTCTCGTGTTTTAAGGCAATTGGGAAACCCTTACATTATGAGCTATCAAATCTTTGTTTCGAAAAAAAAAAAAACAATAAATAATATTGGAAGTCAACGCGCTGCCCACACACTATTGAGTCAAAGTATGCCATTTGATTCGTTGTAGCCATTTGTTGTAAGTTCAGATAGATAGAAACGCCTCATATCCAAGGGGTCTATTCAGATCGTTTCCGGCGCGTTTAGACCCATCTTGGAATGAACTAAAATATGCAAGGGGTCTAAAACGGACGACTAAATGAAACAACGTTTTCGACTATTTTTCTATACACTGTTATTACTCCCGTTTTAAAAGGCTGAGGTACCGGTAGCTAGCTACCATGAGACAAAAATAGCCAAAACTATTTACAAATATGGCTTTTGGCTCGCGCTAGTTATAAAGTGTAATCTACATTCTCGATATGCTTTACAGTATTTTCATTCTCTCTGTGAAGAAGAAAAGATACTGCAATTATACAGTAAATAGACATGATTTATGGACACTACAGTGCGTCAATGCAAGTTTTCGCTTACTCTCAGCTAGTATGCCTTCTATCTATTTACACGAAGCAACTCGGAGATTATTGTGTGTTTATAATTGACTAAATATGGAACATGGTAGGTATTAAATTTTGAAAATAAAAAAAAAAATATTACTGAAAATCATAACAAACATCATTTCCACTTACTTGTTATGGTATATCGTGTATAAGTTGAAACTACAGGTAAAGTGAATTCCCAAGAGGAAAAGAATATTAGTGAGGTACTGACACGTGAAAACTAGAGGTGATTTATTGCTTTACAACTCCTTTTGTCTGCCTTTACAACAGGCTATGCAATGAATATGACAATCAATGAAACGAGCTGGTGAGTACGGTTGATTTTTGCTTAGGTGGTAACAAGGAAGTATTCCTGGGTATATAGCGTCTTGTAGTGATAAAATTGCGCCAAGTATAACAAATAAGTTTCGATTATTTTATTAGGTGCAATCTGACGTTCTTGTTCATAAACGAAGCTACATAATATAATGTTTCTGTAAAGATATGGTCCGTTTTGTCTGTTCTTCATTCATTGCTTAGTATGCTACCGAGAATAGGTACTGGAACAAGTACTTTGACCACTATTCTACGTTGCGGCACTAAGCTATCTCACGTAGTCACATCTCGACTTTTGAGATTGACTTTGTTTCTAAAATGAATTATAATGTATTATTGTCTAGTTGAATTCTCATAATATAGAGTCATCCATTTATAATTCTTTAAAGGAGCAGATATAAAAATAATAGAATGGAACACAAGATAAGGAAATTCAAATTACACAGTTTACTTTCGAAACTATCATTTCCATTGTTATTTCTACGGCCAAATTCTCTTGTTACTTAAGAGTTTTAAAGTGGAATTGGACTTAAAGAGAAGCGTAAAACCAGGGGTGTAGCCAGCAGGTTTTGGTAGGGGGGCCGTCGTTTTTGAAGGGGGGCAGCTGCAATGTACAAAATTAAAAAAAATGTGTTGCAGCTAGTTTTCTGAGCCCTGAAAAAACCGGAAAATTTTGGTTTCCTTCATTGTTTTTAGCTTATTATTATTATTATTATTATTATTTTATTTATTTATTTATTGTTTTTTTCTTCATAAATTATATTCGTGGTAATTTTATTATATTTAACTAAGAATACTGCCTCGGACCAAACACTACACTTTTGTGCATAACTATTTCAATTTAAGCCCTTGTACACAGAACCTATCTATAAAGGTAACCAAGAAAGTTTTATCGCTTTCTCACCCACCATCTTCCAACATCCATATGTCACCTAAGACGAACCATTTCACTATACTTATCCCCCCACGCCCTTAGTTGAATACCATTGTTTTATGGTATTTGTTAGCAGTGGCGGCGATTGGACGTTAAAAGTGAGGGGGCAAGATCTGTTCTGAATATTTGTGTATCAACATTAGTTTTCCTAGTTGTTTCTAATACTTTGTTTGCCGAAAGGATACTATAACTAATAGGATACTATATTTTTTCAATTAAAATATCGAATATTGTATTTCATATTTTATTAAGTAAATTCGCAAGGGCAACCCAAATAGGTACTAGCCTTTGTAGTCTAAACAACGAAGGTGTAAGAAGAGATTTGATTCCTGCTCATGGACGTCTTAAAATTCTGTCTGGAAAAGTGTGTGATCAGATTATTTAATAACAAATTTGCAAAACAAATAAATGGAAAGGATAATATTAATCATAGTAATGAAGAATGACATTTTAGGCACTGTCGATTTTTGTGCAATTTAAGAATAACTTGTGAAAGACTTATTATTTCTTTTGCGAAATGTTCTCTCAATTAGTTTCAAAGCGGCTAACATATCGAGTCCCTGTAAGAAGGAATCGTTGCTACGCTAGAATTGTTGCGCTCCAAAAGGTTAAATTTTGGGCAGGGTCGTAACTTGTGGGCAGCAGGGGGCAACTGCCCCCCAGAGAAGCTCTCCGCCGTTCGATGCGAGCTAATTTTAAGTCAAAATTTTCTTACTGCATATACAGTACGAACATGGAAAATATAAATGAAGCATCAAACAGTTTCACTACATTACATATACTAAAAAGCACACAAAAGGTAAATAAAACAAAAATAAGTTGTGGGCCCATTTCAGTAAAAACTGTCTACTATTAGGGTCCCTAGAAATAATATTTATTCATATGGCTTTGAGGTTTGTGAATATTGTCATATTAATTAATTTTTCATGTATGAAACGGACCCAGGGGAATAAAACGGCCCCGCAGATCATGCCGTGCGGGAGGGCCCACAGGCTTCGGGGTCCCATAAAGAGTAAGAGAAAGATGGAAAGAGGGGACCCAAGAATTAGAAAAACAACTTTTTCTAGGGGGCCCAAATACCCGTAGTAATGCTTACCTCCCCCCGAAAAAATCTAAGTTACAGCGCTGTTTTTGGGCCATTGTCCGTGGCAATTGAAACGGAAATCCTGTAGCTTTCTTAACTCGACGGGAAGACAAACAATCCATACGTACTTACGCAACGGCAAATATTATATGGCGCCATTTTTTCTATGAAGCAGTAATATACACAAGCTTGTTAGGATGTTTGTCTTCAAACAGTCAAATACAAATCACAGTAAATTGTGTAATCTGTTGTCACAAAAAACTATACCATACTATTTTCCGATCAGTATAAGGAAGAGAAACCATACTATTTTTCGATTGGTATGGTAAAATACTATTTTTCCATAAATTATTAATATGTAAACTTTGTTATTTTAAAATGATTGAAGCGAGGTAATCTCACTATAATGTTTTAAAAGCTGGTCCATTTGGGGGGGGCAGGAAATCATTTAGGGGGACTAGCCCCGATGGCCCCCCCGTGGCTATACCCCTGCGTAAAGCCATGTGTAATATTCCCTTAAGAATTCTTCTATCAACGTATATTTACAAGAAAAATGTCCGTTTTCAAGGGTCCATAGATCGTTCGATAATTATCGTAATATAATCACCTATTTATGCGTTACTCTCTTGAGGAAAGACAAATAATTTCAGGAAAACTGAAATTTCAAACAATTTGGACTATTTTGCAAGGGTTTCAATACTTCTCGGAGAACTGAAAATGCACATTCCGAAAATATAGTTACAACTACAAATTGATTTGCTGGTGTAGTCATGTGGGTCGTGTATTATACGTCATTATCCTCAGCACGGACGTGCTTTCCGAACAAAACCACACACACATGTATTCTGAATTCCTAGTTCTGGTTATATTCGTGAATATTTAAGAATATCCTGCCAAAATAGTGATTTATTTACTTTTACACAAAATGGTGCACAATCGCGGACCCAGAGGCCGGTTAAGGCACGAGAAATACCACGAATAGCCTTAGAAGACTGTCAGATTAATACAAGTAGGAATGGGAACGAGTCGAGTTTTCAGTCGAGGCAGAGAAATTTTCTGTATTCTAGTCACAGTTTTTAGGTCGATTTTCGAGTCGAATCGAGTTTGATACTTCGTTCACCCGTGCGGCTCCTTTTAGCTCATTTAGAGATCATAGATTTCTTTGTTTCGAAAACGAAAGCTATGAAAAAGTAAGCAGTAATGTGGAATAATTTTAGTGTTGCTCCCGAGAAAGGACAATTCTCACATCTCGTCACATCCCGAAAACGAGACGAGAGTACATTACCCTGAGACAATCTCAAATGTCGTCTCATGAACATCGCTGCATGTAGCAAAATCAACCTAAAATTTTGTAAATAGGATTCTTTCCCAGTAATTCGAGAAAAAGCTAACACAGTGCTTACTAACCTGCGGATGAACTCGGAAGAATAGTGTGAAAATCTATTACCGTAGAACCCTGATAATCCGCCGCAAGGAGCCCTGACCAGGACACCGACGAACCAAGCGTAGGTATAGGCCCTCATATTCCATGTTTCTACGCATGTGGGTTTCATCCCCGAAGCTCCTTTCGGGACTTCTCCCTCAGACTCCGAAGTAACTTTTTTAACTTCGAGAATTAGAAAACACTACTTTTTGTAACAGTTATCACTTAAAATTTTCAAGTTGACCTCAGAAACACTATGACAGGGTTCTTTGGAGCATTTTTACAGAATTGAAACTTTTGAAACTGTTACACTTTATTCTCATCCATTTCCATCACATGCATATAGTTATTTTTTTAGGCTGGTCTTTTGATTCAGGGGTTACTAATACGAGTACCTTGAGAGCACTTCTTATATAGAATTTAAAACTAAGTTTGAAATTATATAAAACTTATTTTCATTCATTTTAAACCTAATAGCACCAATTGAATGCATGTGTGCCCCAACTTCAATTTTTCATTTACTGTTCCCGTTTTTTTGGTGGAGTAATTTACTTATTCAAAGCATTGTTTTCTGAACGCTACGTTTCTTGAAGAAAATATTCAGATCATTTCATCAAAATGGACAAGGAATAAGTATTTTTTTCTGTTGCAGTGTAGCTGCACCCAACATTCTGCAACGATTCAATTTCTCAGGGATTTCTAACAATGTGTTACAGGTTTTGTGAAAGATTTGTTTTCAATATTATTAAAAACATCTGAAGTATGATTACTTTCATGAACAACAAACGTCCATCTGCACATGTTATCCCCGTATATACAGTATATTATATAGGATGTGAGTGTACTGTATAAATAAACTGTGTCCCATAAGTCTGGTTGCATAGGCCATCTAGATAGCGATTAAAGATATGAAAAAAAGATGAGACATAAGAGAGCAATGTTACTGGAAAGTATAGGCTTTCGGTCTAAAATGTTTCAATATTTCAAATTGGACCAAACACGAAAGATGAAAGATGGAAGAGACGGGCATATGAAGGATGAAGGATCATATCCCACTTCAATGTTTACGGCACTGGCGCCACCACCAACCTTAGTAATACATACGTTGATTCAACGTTGAAATTTCATTTATTGTGAAACGAATAAACCGTTTAATAGGCAGACATTTTCCCTTTATCCAACGCTGGAAAACACTACGAGTTAACAATTAACTACCAGTTGTTGTTCTGAAGACAAGTTCTTTAATCTATTAGGTCACCTCTATTTAGATAGTAACGCTCATTGCTCAGTAGACAGATATTTCTTTTTCTATATTTTCTGTTATTAATCATAAATAAATATCAACGTTTTAATAAACATATGTATAGTAAAATTCACCCTGTTTTAATTTAATTTTGTTTTTTATTTGCCCCTTCCTCTTGTTTGTGAGTAGTAACGGTACTGCCATGAATATTGAAGTCGTGTGTAATCACTCAGTGTAGTAGAGATCACTATGCCTGCCACGCGTTATTTAGTAGGTCGAGGTTGGCAAGAACCCATGCTCCGGTAGGACATCCTGACTGAGGGGTTTCCTGATTTATTCAGTCCCTCCAGGTGAATGCTGGGATGATAGTTACTCTTTTAGGCTAGAGCCGCTTTCTTTCTTAATCCTAGCCCAACCTAAAGGGCAAATGTGACCTCAGTGCTGAAGGTCCGAACTCCTCCTTGTATCCTTCCCTTGAACAAAGAAAATGCTGGCGTATGATCCTTTCCCCTTCATATATCCGCCCATTCAGTGTACTTCAAACTACACTGGATTTGATTCGAGTCGAGTTGGATAAATTTTCCAAGCCGAGCTCCCGAGTGGAATTGAAAGAAAACTCGCTTCGGACTCGTCATGTCCATCCCTAACTACAAGCCATCATGGCAGTAGATTCTGTCTTTTGGGAGAGTTTTGTTCCGATTCTTTGATTTCCATATTACTTTGTTTTTGCCACTTCCAAATTTAATAATCGATTAAAAAGATAGAATTATGACGTCGTTCTATTAACATCTAGCACTCCAGAATTTTCCGTGCCTTCGCAGTAGAGACTGCGATGAAATGTTTTGAATCTGTGGAAGTTTATTTTCCGCGATTTCCAATTACACAGAAGTATTATTAGCGAGGAAAAGGGGGATTAGAAGGTCAATAGCCAGCCGGAAAAATGAAATGAAATCTTACGTCCCAAGGTTATTTCGGCTAGGCTAAAGAGAGGGTGATGCTGAGAAATAAATGAAATGGCAGAATGAGGAAAGTGGGAGGAAACGGGAGATTCACGAGGAAACCCACGCACACGATGTTTGTCCACCACGAAGTTAACTTGATGGGAGCAGGGCTTGAACCCGGGACCGCATCCACCAGAAGTGAACACTTTAGCACTGAGCCACCGCGGCCTCGAATAGCCAGACGGATTTCTTACGTGAGGGAGATATGAATACCGAGGGTGCAATGGCAAAGTCACCAAACATTACAAGAAAGAGTTTATTTATTACATACGGAATCTGGGAAGAATTGAAGCTCCTTTTACAAAACTTATGATTTAAACTCACTTGGCTCATGAATATTTATGCTGTAACAAACATGCCATTTGTGTACTGTAATAGAGATGCATATTAAGGCACACAAATCCAAGACTAGAATGTTTTATCAGCAATACAAGAAAACTAGAAAATACAGCGGTACATAATTTAATTCAGTTACATACTTTATGTTTACAGAAAAATACAAAGTATTGATTTTAGAATACTTTGGTTTGAAATTCTTGAAATAGCAATATCCCTGAGGAACACATTCGCTACATCTACTAAGAAGTATATCAAGTATCACGCTTTATGCAAAAATAAGTAAAAATGTGCTTTATTGTTCAAGATCAGTAATAAAGACATTAAAAGATACATTAAACGAATGTATTACATGGTCTCATCAACTACAGAATTATAATCCCAGTTTTCCAGCTATGTGATATATGAATGCTACGTCGTGAAAAAAGAATGACATAAAATAATAATATTAATAATAATATACAGTGAAACCTCATAATGACACCGATAAGATAAAAGGTTGATTCAAAATTGTGTATACACCTTTGTAAGTTGGAAAGTATTGTACTGATTGCAATGGAATTTGCGCTATAGCTATTCTGGTTGACGCTTTTATCGGTGATATATTTTAAAACCTATAAAATATACCCATATTTTTAGAACATAGTAGAGAAAAAGAAGCTGTTGAAAATTCGACACACTAAGGAATTTGCTACATGCATCTAAATATTGCCTTTAGGAGTGTTAATAAGAATAATATCATAATTCATGTTACACAGACATTAATAATAACTTATACCAAACATACACACATCATGCCCAGAAAATTTAATAAAAAATATGAAAATAACGGAATGTAACACTCATAGACGCCGACTTGAAGAAAATATTGGGGGAGCCACTGGCGCAAATCCCGGGAGGATGAGAAGGACATGTCCCCCAGTCTTGGACCTGGGGAACAGTCCCCCAATAATCTGACGTAAAAAGTGCTTTTTGGGATAAGTGTTATGATTTGTGTCCGTCTGCCATAAAGGAATGTATGATGGAATTTATTTCTCTCAGCTTATATATATATATATATATATATATATATATATATATATATATATATATATATATATATATATATATATATTAGAAAGAATCGTATTCAGTAGTAGTTCAAACTGAACTTCGTGCTGTAGTGCGTTTAGTAGTTTCATCAATATGTATTAATTCCACATCCGCTACTTGGGCACAGATTGCAATAAATGCCAGAGGAGAATATGTCCCTCTACTCATTCTGGAAAATTGTCCCAGCTGTCGGTACGGGCAAAAATCCCGGGGAAATTGGGAGACATGTCCCCCAACATTGGAACTAGAGGCTCACCCAATAATCCGATTTGAAAAGTGCTTTTAGCAGATAAGTGTGATGATTTGTGCCCGACTGCCTCAAAGGAAAGTGAGATAAAATTGCTTTCTTTTGGCTTTTCCATTTTTAATGAAAATGAAGGTGTGCGACTGTGCGTGACGTAACCTGATGTGAAATCTTATCTCCTCCTCCCTCCTAGGCCCTAGCACACGAAGAGTATATAGACTACCCTACGTCAGTAGAACCCATCTTTTCAGTAAACGCGCATTTTATCTATTTGTAGTATCAGACTAGGCATCTACTCATGCTTCGTAAGTAAAGAAAAGAATTTAATTGCTGGAATATTTTTCTCCGTAATTTTAAGGTTACATCTGTTAACTAAAGTGTATATGATACGTGTCAGATTTCTGTAACGATTCCTGTAATGCTGTTGAGATTATCATCATTTTGCTCAAATAAGAGTATTGTTGCGTCATACATAATTTTCTTTCTTCATAGTTTTGGGGAAGTCATTATTTATATTATTATAAAACAAGTGTCCAAAATTTTAACGTGGATAATTGTTGATGCCTAATTGGAAACATACCAATTATAAATATTCATGTATTAAGATTTCAGAATGCGTTCACGGCAGTGATTTGTAATACGGATGTGTACTACTACTACTTCATCTGCATCGCCTAATATATAATATACTCTACAACGTGTTCATCACAGAAATCAGATTCATCTACCGTAATATGAAATTCTTTGAGTTTTGTGTCCCATGGTTATTCTGGCTGTGCTAAAGGAGACTGTGATAATGAGAAATGAATGAAATGGTGGAACGAAGAAAGTGGGAGAAAACGGGAGAACCCCGAATAAACCCACGCACATGGTGTTTGACCACTACAAAGTGCACGTCGCGGGAGCAGGGTTTGAACCCGGGACCCGATGCACCAGTGTGAACGGTCTACCACTGAGCCACTGCGGCCCTTTACCGTAATATGGATTTCATCTCCCTTCTCTAGAATAAGTCTCAAATCTGCCCACCTCGCAATGTTGCACATAACCAGTGGGGGCTTTAGGATTGTGTTTCGAGGGGCTACGCCCAACACAGGGAAGGAAGTGACAATTGCCCACCTGAGTTTGAGAATTAAATGTATTTTAATTTATGCATGAATTGAAATTTCAATAGCAAGAACTGCAGACCGATAAATCCTATATGGTATAATACAAAATCTTAGGAGTGAATCTCACCTTTTATTATATCCATAGAAGAAAAAGGAAGTATTCTCTTGGCCTACCTAATTTTCCAGGTTAGTTATTCCCCCGTTTTGATTTTCTTTAATTCAAACATTTCCTTCTTTTTAAAATAACAAAACGATATAATTTTTTCTTTGTTATAATAACTAAAGTTCCGTCATGTTGATATCCGCTCAAGTTGGTGTGGAACACCAGTTTCGCTTATCAACTCCTGTTAGTTTAGGTGTTACTGATGACGTCCGATTTGAATCACAACTAACAACGGTCGATAAAGTATGATAGGCGAAACCAAATATAGTAACATCAAGAAAAAGAAACAGAAAATTAGAAAGGACAAAAGAAAGAAAAAGAGGACGCAATTCTTACATTATATGAAATTTGGCAAATACAGTATTATTTCTGAACAAAGAGCATAAGAAAATGGAAAGTCAATGACATTCTTAGAAACGCTAAGAAGAATTATTGATTTGCGAAAAACTAACATATTTATTACGGGGCGATCTTGAGCCCGATAGCATCCTATACGCCACTGAAGACAACTCTGCTCCCCTGATCCTCCACAACATTGTTTTTGAATTTCATAAATATTTTGAACATTGCTTATATATATATATATATATATATATATATATATATATATATATATATATTACTCCACCCACTCAATATTGAAGACGGATTTACGCCGATCGGGGGAGGGCAAACAATGAATAAATATATAATCATATTCAGACGTTTTCTATTAGGTGCTGGATGAAAGACCCTCCCCCACAGGATCTCGGTCCGCTCCATCCGTTCCGCTGCGAATTTCAAGACCTAAATCAAATTTGCCTAAAACAAATTCAAGTTCAAAATTTGGGAACTTAACTGGAAGTTTGCGCACCACATTGATCGTCCCTTGTCATATCAGTGCTGCGATAGTGTTGGTTAAAGCTTCAGTGCTCTATTAAACACAACTTTGAAAGTGGCATTTTGTATCGAATAAGAAGGCTGTTCCTAATATTGAATTAAAGGTACGACGAAGTTTACGACATAAATTCTTTCTCCTCTTTGTTACTTTATCCTAAACTGGATTATATTGGGAGGCAAGGACCCCACCTTTAAATATTGGGGGGCCAAAAGTGTCCTGTCCCCCCCCCAAAGTCAGTGCCTATGATGCCCGCTATTCGCACGGGTAGAATAAATTTTATGGAAAATATTTCAAAACATTGCAACAATGAAAAACTCGATCGACGGATTTTAGACATAGAATTAAACATAGAACTTACTCGTTACTCGTAAGTTGTGTTTAACACTACGGGTTAAGTACACTACTTTTAAAAATAAAACTCATAATTGAAGAAAACTCGACACGAAATGAAAGCTTAACCTATTTTTGTTTTTGGTTTGTTTGAGTTTAACGTTCCACTCTTACGCCGTGTTGGCTGAAGGAGACGTGAACCTACTTATTATTGTGGAATCAGAACCACTTTTTTCGTATTACAGTGGGAATCGAACCTAGGGCTACGCGCGCCGAAGGCAAGTGTTCTAACCTCTAAACCAAGCATGAGCCCTCAACATCTTAGTTTTGCTCCCATTGAGATGAAGAACAACAATGATATACAGTGAATTATAATGGAGGAACCCATGTAACGCCAAAGAAAGGTAGAATAAAGCTCAAACACCGCTTTGTACACTATAAAATTCACATGAAACTTCCTGCCATTGAACAAAGGACGAATATCACCAGATGTTATACCTTTAGCACTTAGTCACTGCGGTACCCTTTAGGGATCATTAACCCGATTACCCTTTCCCCCTTTTTCACAGGTGTCTCTTTCCAAAGTGCTTGTGATCCATGTGACCTCTGTAAACTGCATCTCAAGTATCCAGTTGTGTGAAGAAATCCGTAGTGGATAGTCGGGAAACGGAAAAAGCTAAATCACAGCAAAAGGTTTCATAATGCGGAAGGGGTGGGGAACTCCTCCCATGTGGCAAGTTGTTGGTTCAATACATGAAAATAGAACAAAAATTTTACACACCTGAGCTTTTTGTTACTGACGGGAGTGAAATAGAAGTTCTATCATCAAGTTAAATTTTTCCTTTGTGTTCTTTAATCATTTGAATTTCCCTTTACTATGAATGTTTCAAGAAAACTATGTCAGTTGTTTTTTCATTCTTTTTCTTTTCTTTTTTCTTATTATAAAAAAGCAACGCTCTCTTGTCACTTGCTCAAGTGTTACGAATGAGCTAGTGCATTTAGAGTAGATAATATTTGCTTTCATTGTTTGTAGGCTCTACTGTCTGTGTACCCTAAAAAACTTCAAAGATATGGTTGTCTTTCCTTTTTATCTGTTACATACAGTAGAAATAAGCTTAATAAAACATGGTACCATTCTTATCATTCATGGCATCAGCCATTCAAATTTTACATATAGTTGTATCTGACACCGCCTGTGTGAACAACAGTCCTGGTGATGATTTATGGTGATTTATTGATTACTCTCAATACCTATATGAATGATTCGCTAATAATGATCGCAAATTGATAAAAAAATTGATCATAAAAAAATCATTAAAACTTTCTAATTTAAATTATAGATTTTTTTTTTTTAGAGTGAAGCTATTTTAAAGAATCGTCAAATTTGGAGTTCGAAAACGAGGTTGCAGTTCCGGTTTCGTCTCATTTGACAAAAGTGGTCTCAGTCCCGATCTCGTCTCAAAGTAAATAGTATAAAATAAAATAAATGTGTAAGTAGTATCATTTTTTGTTTATATTATTCAATTTGAGTTGTGTGGCATATCCATTCGTAACTAGGTGGCAAACACTCGTGCTTTTTATGCGTGTTCGCGTGTTCAATCATTAGGGTGTATATCAAGCATTGGATAAAACTCGAATAGTGATCCACGTTTCACTTTAAACAACGGATCTTATCATATAACCTCAGTACTTGCTATGCAGAGAAACTCTTCACAGTCAACTTCAATACTATAGTTAATTTCCTTCCTGCTGAATCAGTTATTCAATATCCTACCAGATAACACAGTAGATAGCAGCAAGAATGTATTTGAATGATAGGAAATTTAAATTGTACAATTTCTCATTTATTTTTCGCTACCAGAATGCCCATTCTTTGCACGGGGAGAATAAGTTTCATTTTGGACATATAGGGCAAAAATACTGTCACCCATCAACTATGAATTCGACACTAATATCGATCATTTTCAATTATTTTAGTCACCATACCCTTTAAGAGCACTAATGGGAGCTGGACTTAGAAGATTTAAACAGCATCGGAAGTGTCACTGTTCGTCTCAGCGACCCCGAAAATTATGGATTCGACACTAATATCGGTTATTTTTATATATAGATATAAATATATATATCGGGTGTCCTAAAAATGGCGCCCACAAACTACAGAACACTATTCTGCAGGTCAAAATAAAGAGAAAATCTTATATGATGGAATGCTCCCCGGGGCATCCCTCAGCTGGTATGGGGAATTAAAATTTCACTATGTGGCAACATTGCATATTAATTGTGAGCATTAGCATCGCTCTACAAATCCATCAAACAGTTATATCGATTGTTAAGATAATAATTGGTGCTAGTGTCAACTCTATTGACTTCACGGGCGTCTCTGGCGGTCTAAAGAGGGGACGCGTCCCCGAAATATTCTGAGTAGGAGATAAATGGATCAATGCTGAAAGTATTTAGATCTATGTGGAAGAAGTAAAAATATAGACAGAACAAATTAAAATTATGCCTGCTCTTAAACATTAGGTTAACGTGAATAGAATGTCCGCCTGACGTATGTCACTTTGAAAGAAGGGTTTTATTTATTTATTTATTTTTAAAGTTACGCTTCTTGGTTAGTCAAAGTAGTATCTGCTGCAGGCACATAAGTTTTTCATTGCTTAACCAACAACAATTGGTTTCCATGACGGAAGGGGGACTGGATAAGGGAAGGAAAGGATGTATAGAAAGTTTATCTGCGAATGAAGAAGGGAAATCTACAAGGACGGAAATATACAATAGAAGCGAAGGTGACCAAAAAGAATTTAAAAAGATAGAGAAATTTGAATATTATATATGAGAGTAAATTTCATGCAAATACTGTAGAAGGGCAGCAAGGGACAACTACTATGACAATATAGAAATTAAAGATAGAAATGAGTGTTTAATGAGTGAATTGAGTTTGAAGAAGATTGAAAAAATACATTGAGGAGTCGGATGACAGCAAGAATAAACAGTACATTTTAGACATTAAAACGGAAAATGAAGTAAACGAGGATGGTTCATTGGACAAATTCAAAGACATACAGCAAAATTAAGAACAAAAAGGTAGATAATATACATTTTGAGTTCATTAAGAATGCAGAAGATTTTTTTTTTTTTAAATCGAAATTCACAATCAAATCAAGCAGGATCGTAAGACTTCTTTCAGAGAGTTAAGAATTTGTTAGCTAAAGAATCGAAATATATGAGGACTATGAAACTATACTGCTGCGAATGCGTTTAAGAAAACTGAACAGGAATTCAACGGTAGGAATGTCAAGGTGAAGAAATTACCTAATAACCATATTATATACAAACATATTTTTTTTTTTCGGCAAGTAGTCTAAAAGTGATGGAATAAATTAAGATGAACTGTGTTGCTAAGGCTAGAAAGAGCGGATGTCATTAGTAAAGTAGATTTCAGATTATTCATAATTTTCACATAACTTTAGTTGTCTAAAACGCAAAATGAAACAATCCAATGTATTGCGGTGATCGGAACTGATTCGTATGGACACGAACTGTATTTGATTATTTCGTTGGTACATCATAACGTCCTGATGAAGTTGTTTCATACTCTGTACAAATCTTATGCCATAATCTTTGATTGATAGGAATCCAAACACATCAAATGGTTGTATCCCCGTGTGCAGCAGTTCTTTGGTATCTTCTCAACCATTACGTCTTTTGTCATCCGTCATGCAACTTGTAATTAACAATTTGTCTGTGAATGGACCCAGTGATCAAGCAGTAGCAAGTTCAAAACATCAGGCTTCGCTATGGGAGAAAATACTTAACGCTTTTAAATATGCATCCACTCATTTTTTCATATAAACTTCCAATCTGAATATCTCGAACAGTTCTCAACTGTACAGGAATATTATTACCTGTTGAAATCAGCATGAATTGGTCCTTCAAATGATATGCTTAGTTTCTCTGCAGGCGAGTGCTTTGTCCCGAACTTCCCTTGTCAGCACTGACTTCAGACCATCATATCCAAAATACAAAATCCGTTTATCTTGTTCCAATCTATTGTACTGCAGAAAGGAAATTCCATCTTCGAAGCGAAGATGATCATCCGGAAAATCTAGTTCTTTAGACGTGGAATTATTATTATTATTATTATTATTATTATTATTATTATTATTATTATTATTATTATTATTAATGCCAAGAACTGTCCTTCTATCATTGTTTAAATAGCCCTTCCTTTGACTCTAAAAACATTATTTGGGTGAATAAATACACACTAATTTTACTTTATAATACTTATCCATTAAATAATACAATAAAACAATTAATTTAAACAACGAAATGTGCAAATTGTACATATAACAGAAAAAACCCAATCCCTTTATAAACATCCAAGCGTATGTCGTTATACTTAGTGAGCAACTTTGTAACTTACAGAATACTACATAGATTTGCTGTGACGATTACTAAATTAATCCCTCATATTAATTTAGTATGATGATTAGTAAATTTAGTATGAAGGATTAATTCCGCTCTTTCCAAATAGTTTCTCACAGGCTCGTGGCAGTCAGCTCACCGTCGTGACAGTCAGCACCTTGATATTTGTAATCAGCGCCAGTCGAGGCAATCAGCACCAATAATTGGCTGTGGCAGTCAGCATACGTGGCAATCAGCACCAATAATTGGCTGTGGCAGTCAGCACACGTGGCAATCAGCACCAAACCTTCAGAACGAAGCGATAGCGCAAAATATCACATCTTAAAAAGAAAGAACAAGAAATGGCTACCTGCATTTTCGAAGGTCGAAATTTTCTGAGCAAGAACGCCAATGCAAGTAATTTCTTGCGATGTATTGCTTCATTAAACTTCTACAACGTAAAAAAAAAAAAAATCCTCTGGTTCTACCGCTATGTGTAACAAAATAATATTAGAAGGTAGAAATCTTATGTGCTTGTTTTACAAAATTAGGTTTCGGAATTTGTTGAAACCATGCTCTTTGACTAAAAATGACTTGAAATGGAATAGATCTACAGTATATTGAGTCACAACTCAAAATTTGAGTTGTTTTAAACACTTTCGATATACCTTGTGATCAGAGGTGGAATTCCTCTTTCCCCCGTGTATACCACTCTGAACACGGTCACCCAAGGGTAATTGTTTACTATCAGAAATGTAACTTAACAATGCGTGCATTTTGAGTAAAGACAATGGTATATATATGTATATTTTTTGTCGATATTCGAAACGAGAGACCGAGACTTTCGAGAGTGAGCTTGATTTTTTTTTTTTTTTTTTTTTTTTTTTGGTGACGAGCTAGTTTCAGGAAGTTACTCCCTCACGAAGTTAATCCCCAGTATTTTCAGGTGGCGTTTTGTTTGCCACGACTCGATTTTCGTGTTGATTGCCACCATTTTGCCCCGATTTGCATTCCGATCTTACCATATCTCATTATCGCGAAAATTCACACACACCTGGAGTAAAAGGAAGGGTTGCAAGGCACCTCTCTTTTTGATTCTCTGGAACAAGTGGTAAATGTTCTCGCCTTTGAACACAAAACATCATTAATATCACAATAGCTTAGTAAATTGATATAATTGCATTTTCTCTTTTAACTGAGTTTTTAATATGGGCTGTTACAAAATGTTACTTTTTCCGTTATGCTACGCGACTAAAGAACTGGGTTTCATATACTTTAGAAAAATGAAATGAAATATTTAAGTTTTACTTCCCATGGTTATGACGTGTAAGCTAAAGGATATGGTAATGATCAGAATGAATGAAAAATAGTGTAATGAAGAAAGTGGTAAGAAACAGAAGAACCCACTGCATCACTGTCATCTAAAGTGTTTACTCTGAGACTTGCTTGAAAAATTAAGCAAATATTTCTCATTTCTGCACCCCTAGAATCCATCTGAGATATGATCTTGTGTACGATTACACCACAAAAACAATATTTTAAATTGTTCTTTTTTTCTGGGGGTGGTTCAGTATCGAATGATTTATCTTTCGATTGCGGAATTCAACTTCTTACATTTATATATGGTCTAAATTTTACCTTCAAACGTTCGAGAGAATTAATGGTTCAAACTTAGAGAAATGTAATCTGCTAGTTTACTTCTGCCATAGGTTTTATTGTATCAAATCGTACATAGTGCTCCCTTGTGGTTATGTGGATAGCCACGCGGCTTTTGGGGTAGAAGACTTGGGTTAGATTACCGGCGAAAACTTATTTGGATCGGATTCCATGCTAAGATGTAGGTTCATGTCTCAGTCTGCTACTGAATGGGATGTTTTACTCAAATCTACTCCAATTCATGCACATTCCATCTTGTTTCAAAAAGCTATAAAGGGATTGCCGACCCATGTATTTTAATAATCTCTGTTGAATTGATTTGATTTAATTTTTAGTGGCCCGCTCAGCATCGAGGTTATATGAGATGTGGACCTACAGTTTAACGTGGAATCTGATCCATATGAGCTCCAGCTGAAATCGAACCCGGGTCTTCCACGTCAAAGGCGCGTACACTAACCGCTTAGCCACAAAGGAGCTCTCTGAGTGGGCTTGAAAATAGCCAACTAACAATACAAAAGCCACTAAATTTTTGTATTACCAATAGAAGTTTCCTTCCTCTCACCAAAGATGTTCAAAAGATTGCTAAATCCATATATTTAAATCTAATTTTGTTTAATTTAATCTCTAGGAAAGCTATGAAAGACTAAAAAAAAATGCCCCTCCTGAAGGTCCGGGTTCTCATTTTTCGGGATGGTTACCTCTTACTTATGGGTGGTCCTAATGAAATGCCTGCATTCAACATTGGCTACACATTCGAACGCACACAAATTGTACGTCATATAAATTTTGAAAATGCATTTGGGGAGATTTTAAGCACACAAATGATTACATCGAGTGCTTGAACTCAACTTCAATAAATTTAACAGCGGCGTTAGCAGCTGATAGCGTAGTAACCCAATAACGTGCTTGGGACAGTGTGTATTGTATGTATTATGTTTATAAATATAATAGATTTGATTTTTATGATATGGTCATCTGGCAACCCTCAGCTTATGAGTCGATTATGTATAAATCTTTACGATTGTGACATAAGATAAGCCAGAGATAATACCGTGGCAAACAACACGTAAACTATTTCCAGCCCTTTATCTTTAAAAAAAAAAAATCCTGAAGTTTGGAACTTCACTCCTAAGTCCTCGCAAACAACTCCTAAACGATTGATTTTCACGAAGAGTTTGACTAATGGGAGACCCCAGTATTTTGTTGCACTGCATATCCAGAACTTTTAACTCATAAACTTAACAATTTCACCCCTAAATCCTTCGAAACAAATCCAAAACAATTAACGTAGGTTTCATTATTTGAATGGGGCCCTCCTTTATTTTACTGGTTGTATCTTGAGAAGTGTAAACTTCTAAACTTTAGGATTTCAGTCTTAAATCCTCTCAAAAAATTTGAAAACAATTTTTGTAGGTTTTAAAATTATATGTGACGTATGGGGTCATAACTTCACGAAGTTGGCCCCCAATTTTGCGGTAATGTATCTTTAAAATAGTAAACTTCTAACT
Source organism: Thermobia domestica (assembly GCF_964235325.1). NCBI lineage: Eukaryota > Metazoa > Arthropoda > Insecta > Zygentoma > Lepismatidae > Thermobia > Thermobia domestica. The sequence continues at coordinate 78,605,231 of NC_137470.1, read as the reverse complement.
TCGGGACTTCACTCCTATATCCTCCCAAACAAATCATAAACGATTGGTGTACGTTCTAAGAATATTCGCGATAAGTTGGACTAGATGCATAAAACTTTCGCATACAAAGAACTTTCAATTTTTAAAAAGGGAGCTAGAGATATACATCCCCCACATTTAAAATGGGGGTAAGTCGAAAGCTGTGAGAACACAAAACTCGGGGTTTTCAGCAAAAAACGGCACCAAACTTTAGCATAGAAAACACTTCCTATTTCTAAAGTGGGTTGTTGCATGTCTCCAGCCTCAAATTTATTGTTGCTTTAACTTGAGAAATGTGAGCACGGAACTGGGGATATAAACTGACATATAAAAGACTTTCAATTTCCAAAGTGGTAGGTTCATCCCGCACCTCCAAATTTATTCTTGTTATAACTTGAGAACGACAAGAGCACAAAACTTGGGGTTTTCAGAGTAAAAGGGTTAAAAAAAACTTTGGCATAGAAAAGATTTTCAATTTCTAAAATAGTGGCTGGAGAGATGGGTACCCCATATTTAATAGAGAGAGAACTCGAAAATGGCAAGAGAACAAAACTAGGAGTTTTCAGCACAAAACTAGTACAAAAATTTTGCACAGAATGAACTTTCAACTTCCAAAGTCTCCAGTCCTCCCAAATTATTCTTACTATAACTTGAGAACGGCGAGAGCACAAAACTTGGGGTTTTCGATACAAAAGGTAAAAAAATACCACAAGCCTTTGCCGTACAAAAGACTGAATTTCAAAATTGTGTGTTTGTAGGGGGAGGGAGGCTTGAGATATGGACTTCTAACTACGGGACCGCGGTGGATCAGTGGAATAGTATTCACCTCTGGTACTGAATCCCTGATTCAATCCATCTGATGCTTATTGCACTTTTGTGCTGCACAAAAACAATGTGTGTAGGTTTCTTTGTGGTTCTGCCCTTTCCTCCTATTTTCTTAATTCCACTTGTTTCTTTAATATCATTCGTTTTTCTCATTCCTTACCATCCCCTTTGCTTGTTGTTTATTGAAGTTAACGTCTCTTTTTTACAGTTAGACCATATGACACATGGGCATACAGTTTAAGGGCTTCACTCACATCCTTCTCGTTTAAATCTATTCATGTTTATTATAATACTGACAACCCGAAATATTTAATCGTGAGTTTGAAATGAAAATTAAAAAGAAACGGAACGCTGTGGTAGGTTCCAAGCAAACTGGTATCGAAAATAACTTTCAGATTAATTATTTAACTTGCACTTATGAGAAATACATCACGGAAGCAGTGACTGGGATAACAAGTCCGCAGTCGCTGCAGTGCAAGACGGCCGTGATGTTTTGTACCCCTTCCTCAAAGTTGTAAAACCAGATTCGTACAGGGTTAGCTTGTTTATTTTCGGGGTTGTACTGACACTGCATAGAAAAACTTAATATCAAACTAAAGTGAAAAATACATTTCATAGTCAATTTGTGCTACTTGGCTCTGAATGTTTCAATAGAACTAGAGTGCCTATCCAGCCCGGTCCTGCTTTTCTTGAATAATTATTTCGCCATAGCATATACAACGAGGTTTAATACCATCGATAGTTGTAGGTCTTCCATGTCGTTGAAATTAGAAAGTATAATAGATGCGATAAATTATTTGGAAGCTGGATTATTTGTGTAAATTTCAAGTTATTACAAAAATTTCCTTATGTTCTTTATATGTTCTTTTATGTTCTTTAAATAATATTCGAACATTGTTTTGAAAAGCATACTAAGTTTTACAAGTCTTGCTTTTTGTTTCTTTGGTGTGCATGATCAATTTTTAGGATGGGATAAACGAAAGTTCAAAGTTCATGAGATTTATTCATTTATTTATTTATTTTTGTGAAAATTTTCAAAACAATGTTCGAATATTATTTAAAGAACATAAAAGAACATATAAAGAACGCGTCTAGGAAAATTCGGTGTAGGAAAATTCGGTGTAAGAAAATTGGGTGTAAGAAAACTCGGTGTAGGAAAATTCGGTGTACGGAAAACTCGGTGTGGGGAAAGTTTGGTGTACGGTAGATTCGGTGTAATACATATTGAATCTTACTACTTACAATAATTTACGATATTTCATATTGTGAAAACGAAAACCATATAATGTAACGAATAAAATGTTATTACCTATTTCAAGAAAAGCAAATTTATTTTTCTGCCTTGAGTCCAATACCTCTTGCATGTCTTTTGCGGGGTATTACTATAAACTACTTTTCATCACACAATGAAGCTGACACTTTTTGTCAGAAATAAAACAATTACAACTATAAGTTCAGAGAATAGTTATAGGAGCAACTAAAAACACCTTTCCTATATAGTACATCATAGAACATATACAAGGTGATTCTTTTAAAACTCACGGATTTCATTTGGGGGTCTAGATTTTCTAACTGAAGTCCGATTTTCATGCGGTTTGTGTCAAATGATCAAGGAACGTTGGAAGATTTATGGAACTATGCTTACTGGTTTACATTCATTTGGGGTAATATAGGCCGCGCCTCTAGAAAAGCAGCAAATATTCGCCACTGTACCGAATTGGAATTTGGTGAGGTGCGGTATGGGGATTTGAGTTTCTTCGTTAGATGGTAACCTCGCGACGGTCAATAAAAACAGGAAACTGGGCCTTCGTATTGAGAATTATGCTGTGCTGCTGTACCAATATGATCAGGACGCAGTTACAATAATGTACTCTTTGGAGCAACGTGATTTTATCGTTAAAAAGATTTTAGAGGCCGGGATCTGTTGTTGCTACGCAAAGGGCAGCTAAACGCAACTTTGCCTTACGTTCTGCCCCAAACAGGAACATAATATGGTCGCTAGTGAATAAATTGCAGGAAACAGGATCTCTTCTGAGTAAGGCAGGGAAGCATCGGACACCGCTGGCGGATATTGTTGGACATAAAACTTAAAGATTTCATTTCATTTCACTAACACTTAATTTGTATTCTCACTAACACTTAATTTGTATTCTTCAATTTCGCTTCAAATATCCAATATCTCATTCGAAATGTAACGTACAATGGCGAATATTTGCTGTTTTTCTTGCGGCCTGCTCGATATTACCCCGGATGAATTTAAACCAGTAAACATAGTCCCATAAACCTCCCATTCTCCCTTGATAATTTGCAACAAACCGCATGAAAACCGGACTTTAGTTGGAAATTCTAGAGCCCAATGAATCCGGGAGTATCACTCTGCATATACATATGTAAGATGCAAAAATATATTGATCAAAAAAGTCTTAGTGGAAAGGGCAATATAAAGCAGGATGGTTTTATCATATAATATTTGTACAAATAGTTTAATTCTCCTCCAATCAAACACTTTAGCCAATGCAACCCTATTGACTCCTTATTGACTTCTCCTCCAATCAGGCGTAGATACTTTAGTTGAGGCATTTATTTTTACACCTTTGAGTAACATAAATAAACTATGTCGTTTTTGAAGAATTTAAATTTAAATATTTATTTATAAAATATACAAATCGTCAGAACATTTTTGAAAAATCTACAATTTTCAACTTTACCCGTCTAGTAACCTACTTTTTTTTAAAATATAAAATTCTAGGAGACATCCTCCAAAACAGCATAAAAACTTAAGTTTTAAATGAAATGTCGATTGGTATCGATGATCGCTTCGCTAAATCACACAAACGGACATCAATAAACAAATTTCTCGTCATGTAAGGGCCATGAAATGCTAAAATCCGTCGAAATCTAGAATTCAAATTATTTCACTATCACAATTTTTCAAAATTTGGTACAGCAGACAGTAAAAGTACGTTCTACACAAAGTTTGAACTTAAAACTAATACGCTCATTTATGCTCAAAGTTAAGTTTTTAATACATACTACTGTCTACTACAACGAATCTTTCTTTACACCGAACATTCCCCACACCGAGTTTTCCGTACACCGAATTTTCTGTACATCGAATTTTCCTACACCGAGTTTTCTTACACCGAGTTTTCTTACACCGAAATTTCCTACACCGAATTTTCCTGCTCCCTTTAAATACAATCTTTCCTTTTTTCCTTCCTTTTGTTTCTTTTTTTTAAAGCAAAACTGCAAGTAACGTTTTAGAGGTTATTAATATATATATTTTTTCAGCTTCTCACACAAACATGCAGCGCAGCAATCCTTTCTTTTGTAATCACTCACGTCGTCGGTCAACACGTGAGCGTGGCGCTCACAAATTACGCATAGTCACATTTATAAAGCCAGTACTACTCGAACAGAAGAGAATGAAAAGATTACACTTGGCTCTCACACATAAGACACAGCTAGACAGCGTCTCAGGTCTGTGACCCCACTAGGGCAACTTTGAAACGAAAATATAAAATAGGGTGAGCGCTGCACTCACCTGTTGACCGTTCCCGGGTTAAACAAAATAAAGCATCACAATAATAATAATAATAATAATAATAATAATAATAATAATAATAATAATAATAATAATAATAATAATAATAATAATAATAATAATATTGTCTATTCCCATTTCTCTTTCAAAGCAGTTTTGCGCGCAAAAACTTCAGTAAAGAGACTTTTTATAAAATGTTTAACTTTACAAGAAAAATCAATAGGAGATCCGCAGCTACACGAAGAACTAATTGTTATATGAATAATTTGCGGTCACTAGCACCCATATGCAGTAATATTTTTCAAGAGGTGGCCCAAGGTATTGCTCCCGGAACTACGAAATTTCCCCCAGGGCATAGTTCATATCGAGCTCAATGGGGATTCCCAGTATTTTGCAGTAATACTTTTCACATCCAATGTATTGAAATCCATCAGTAACAAATCTGAAATCATTATTGCCCATATGAGATATCGCCAAAGGATCGACTTTAATCCCCAAAGTAACGACATATACGAAATGTTTCTAAAGAACAAGTAATAACTCCGTGAACATATATTACTCACAATAGAACATTCCGATTTGGTGAATTAAATTGTTGAAACTGATTACTAGCACTGGATTCAGCACCAAAATAAACAGAGAAAAAGAGAGTGTTTAGTGGCAGACCGTATACTGGGTGGGAGATAAGTGAGGGCAAAGTGCGAAGATAGAACGTAGAAAATGTCTAGAAATGCCACGTTAATTTTGAAACGAGTACAGAGATTGAAACGAGTTCATGCAGACATGCTTAATTTTACACACCTCCTTTTTTGTTAAGGTTACTGATCAGAACGAAATAATTATTCTACCATCCAGTAAAATGTTTCCTTTGTTTTGAACTTTCTTTTATGATCAATATTCCAGGTAACTTATGTCAGTTGTCTTTTTTCGTTCCTATTTTCTTTCGTTTTTTTTTCCATCGCTCACTTGTCGCACTCTCCCATGTTTGAAATGAGCGAGTTGATTTAAAGCAGATAAAATTTCTCCTTTCATTGTTTCCGCTTGTCTTTCCTTTGTTTGGCACATTGAAATAAACTTCACAAAACATGCTACTATTTCTTATCATTCACGGCATCAGCCATCCAAAATTTTACACATAGTTAAATTTGTCACCGCCTATGTGAACAGTTCCAGTGGTGATTTCTTGAATATTCTCAGGACCTGTGTGAATAGTTCCCTAATAATGTTGGTAAATTGGTATAAAGTTCATCATCAAAAAATCATGAACATTTTCTAAACTATGTTACAAATGGTTGTTGAGCCTGTAATTCTTTCAACTTCTTTTAGATAATCGTCCAATTTAGAGGAGTTCGGATTAGGCATGGTATAGAGACGAGACCGCAGTGTAGGGCTTGTCTCGTTTGACAAATAATGGCCTCGATCCTGATCTCGTCTCGATAAACGCTTGTCTCGATTTAGAATGGCAAGTCTCGATTTCGCCTCGGAATAAGTAGTGTGAAATAAAAAATGTGAAAGTAGTATCATCTTACACACTGTCGTTTCATCTTTCTTATTTTTAGCCTTCATTCTTGAATTAGAATTATTGAATGGTGTGTCCATTCGTAGCTAAGTTGCAATGCTCGTGCTTCCTATGCGTGTTCGCGGATTCAATCATTAGTACGTATATCAAGCCTTGGATAAAACTCGAATAGTGATCCACAGTTCACTTTAAACATCATATCTTGTCTCATATAACCTCAATATTTGTTATATAGTGAAACTCTAATCAATCAACTTCAATACTATAGCTTATTTTCTTCCTGCTGAATCAGGGTTATTCAACATTCCTACCAGATAATGCCGTCGATAGTAGCAAGAATGTATTTAAACGATAGGATATTTAAATTTTACAATTTCGTATTTATTATCCATTAATTCTTCTTTGACTGCCATGTTAAACAAAGAAAATCACGTTCATTATCTTAACAAATAGATATTTTACTAATACAATATTTGTTTCAAATGGATGAAATCCTTAATTACCTTTCACAACACCAACTTTAACTGACACTTTATAACACGAGCTTATTGCAACCTTAGGATGCGCTTATTCTCCATAATATTATAGTTACACATTAAGCTGTAGGTCCGCGTCTCATATAGCCTTGGTGCAGAACGGGACACTAAACTCAAATCCAACAATCATCTTGTATTATCTATGGTCTCGGGTTGTGTCACCAAACACGAGATTCAAACTCAGATATCTCTCCTAGTTCAGATTTCACTTTCTGTTTCTTATACAAGCTCATAAGACTGTGATATATTATATAGGTATACAACCTTTTTTTTTTCACCTAACAGTATGAATAGTTCCAAATTATCGTACACTTCCGTGTTTGTAGTCGAGCAAATCGAAACTGCTAGAATGTTTTATATATATAATAACGAGAAAAAAACATAATTATGCAAAACGGAAAAAGAAAAATAATAAATCTCCGAATAGTACCCACCATCACTGAATTAAACTTTAAGAAAACACTGGCGTAACAGCCTTTATGGGACCATGGCTTGAAAGCTGTTTTACGGCACTCATGCTTTTGGAGTGAGGTGTGGTCAGCACATCGCCCCCCTCGCCGTTAATGCTGGATTACTAGACGGGAGTTCACCGGGATTCAAGTTTCGCCTATTCAAGATTCGCCTAATACCTCCTAGCTATGCAAACGTCAATCAAAGCGATGACACAGTTAATTTTCTTACTAGGCGAAAGTTGATTTTTTAAAGCACTTCGTTTAGCTCACATACGTTGGTAGTCCTGCACCTTATTAATAGTTATCATTTTTTCTTGAAAGTATTTTCACGTTCTTATTAAATAGTCCAGTATGTAGCGGAAAATTTTGACAAACCCAGCGCAAATTGGTAGCCTAACGAAACTTGCAGGATAGTTTCCTTTTATCAAGTATAGTAATATCCTGAAAGTTCCCGAACATTCCTCTTGAGCTACATCCAATGTTGCTGCCATATTCAATTTGGCCGACACTGTGTATAGAAAAATAATGTTTTCCTTGATTTCTTAGCTTAGGTTCAATTATACGGTCTTGGTACTTGTAACAAAATATTTTTGTGAATAAAATTACGTTTCTTTCGTATATTCATCTCTGTAGGTCAGGTAGATATAAATCTAGAAATGAAGGAGTAGGCTTGTATCGCTTAATGTTGTGCCTGTGTTTCTGTCAAGCGTATTTTTCTGATTTCTTTGCTTGTTTATACAAATAATATTTATATAAGTAAAAAAAAAATAGAGAAAGAAAATATGTGAACATGCTAGAATTACACTTGACATATACAAAATATGATGCATTTGAGAACAATAGGGCATTATACGGAAGTTTCTGTAATCTTATTTAGCAAAATAATCTGTAGAGAAAACGTTATTTAAGCAAAATTCAGTTTTTTATAAGCGATAGAAATAATTTATGGTACATAAAAGACCAAAAAAAAAGTCCATCCCTGCCACGGTACACTGTTGGGACATAAACGATACGGTTGGGCGTAAATAAGGGTCCCGCAGGTCCCGCATTGCAAGGGGGGGCGAAGCCATCACGGGGCCACAAATCGTAATGTAGGACGTAGAGAAGTGACCCCATTCCACGTTGTCTGCTGGGTGGCCCCCAAGCCCTTAGTTACGCCACTGCATGTCTGAGTGAAACAATCTCGAACATAAACAATAGGCCCAAGTACATGAGAGTTTTACATTTGCAATACACGAGCTTTAAAAAAAAATGGTGCTGCTATTTCCAAACAACGAACTAGGTAGCGTTCTCTATTTTCTCTTCCGATCCTCAATACTTGAATATGTTGCTCCCCCATATCAATTACTTGAATATGTTGCTCCAGCAAAGTTAGCTCCTCATGGTACACTTTCTATACGTGCCGTCGGAGTAAGTGACTGGTGTGAAATAAGTCTTCTGTATGTGAAATATCGACAGAAAGCCAGTGCGTCATCACATGGGATGCATAAAAGTATAATTGGAAACGTTATCCCACTTTTACTAGTTCTTCAGAATTCGTGGTAGAATTATTGAATATACTCATAACCTGTTACAATTAACTGTCTATCTCTTGAGTAGTTTCAGAGGTTTTCTTCCCTTTTTGGAACAGAGACAAAGCCATGTTACATCCTGAAAATTCATGTAAAAATATCATCACATCATCCATGTTTCCTCCTGTATTTTCACGTATTTAAACATTTTGACTGATTGATCAAATCTGCTTTCTTTATAAAAAATCAGAAAAATACGCTTGAGAAAAAAAAAACAGATACAAGATTAAACGACACAACCCTTTCCTTCATTTGTAACTTTATATCTACCTAACCTACAGAGATTGTATCAAGCGAGAAGAAATTTGTTTACAAAATATTTTGTTATAAGTTTCAAAATCGTATAATTGAACGAAAGGTAAGAAATCAGGGAAACATGGATATTCTATAGACTGCGGCGATCACATGAGATATGGCAGCCATATTGGGTGAAGCTTAAGTAAATATCTGATTACTTTTAGGATATGTCTATACTTGATGGGAAGAATCTGTCCCATAAGTTTTATTGTTACTATTTTTTTTCGGTTCAGACCCCTGCATACTGCCCTAAAACAGTTTGCACTTAATTAAAAATTTACACTTTTAATGGTGATGCTCGATGTCAAGCGTATGCTATCTATACCGTAATTGTGCTTATACTGATCTTTGGTGCTTTGTTTAATTTTATTTCATGAATTATGCAAACTCTCGTCGAATTTCTGACTTCATTTTATATTTTCTGTAATGCATTTTGTAACTTCATGTAATAATTTCATATCTTGGTGTCAAACATATAATATCTAGTTATATAGTGTAATTGCGCTTATACTATTTTGATGTGTACTTTTTATTTTTATTTTTTTAAAATTTAGAAACTACAAATTTCTTAAATTGTGTCATTTCTTGTCAGTACTACCAACATAATTTCACATTAGGCAATCTTGAATTCAAGATTCGCTTACACTTTCTCTTGAGTTAACATCTGCAAATTTCATTGCCTGAGGTTATTAGACGAATCTTGAATGGCCGAATGTTGAAGTCGCCGAGTTCAATACTTTCATTCAAGTAGTTCCCCAATTGTCCTCACGACGCTGGGTGTATACCGAAATGTCGATACCATGTAATGAGTACGCATGGTCACTCGGGCCAGATCCGGTACAATTTAACTTCGCTGATCTCACTAGGACATTGCCGACTAAATTAAACATTAACAACTTTGCTTTCCAGTTAACATTATTTAGCTTTACTTTACATTGGTATCTACGTAAAATAGAAATTTCTTTTTATTCCACGCACGCAAGCGCTTGTAATAAACAACAAAAAATTTTAAATGTATCTTTCTGTGGATAATTCCTTAATTGTGTAACTAGAGGCGGATCCAAGTTGAATATTGGGGGGGGGGGGGCAGTCGTTCGAGCTCAAAACAAGGTCATAATAGATTGCAAAAAAGAAAGAAGAAAGAAAAAACGAAAAGTCAAACAATTTTAGAAAAGGGAATGGACTCTTCTGTAGAATTAATAAGAACAAAAACACCAGCGGTACAAAAAGTGCAGCCAAGTTTGTCAGCCTCAAAAAGTGTTGAGATGAGGATGGATGAGCCAAGTTCTTTACCACTGCATCTGAAACGAACACTGGAACTTGGCGCGAGATGTCTAACATATTCGAATACATTAAGATGTCTGTTCCTAGTTTCACGGCCGGGACATTTCAGCCATAAGGCTAATGGTGACCCCCAAATCCACCACACTCACAAACACCATCCGTAAGGCTCGTTAACATCATTTACCTTGACACTTCGTGAAGGAATATAAGTTTTCCTTGTCTGAGTTTCGAACCACCAATCTTACTGCAGTATACTGTATATGTGCCTTAGCGCCTTAGCGAAGTTGATATTCTTAAGGTTGGTGGTGGTCCCAAACCCACCACGCCCACCACCACTATCCCTAAGGTTCCTTAGCATCATTTTCCTTGACACCTCGCGCCAAGTTCCAGTGTTCGTTTCGGATGCAGGGCCAAGGAACTTGGTTCATCGATCCTCATCTCAACACTTTTTGAGGCTGACGAACTTGGCTGCACTTTTTGTACCTCTGGTGTTTTTGTTCATATTTCACTTCTTTTTGTAATTCACCATGTCAATATCGTTTATCTTAATTGTGGTATATTATTGGATTTAAATTTAAAATTGTACATTTTTAAAGGAGTCATAATGTGTCACATGCAACATTAGTTCCCAAGGGCTCTCCCACCGGAAATCGAACCCAGGACGCCGTACAAGAAAGGCGCACATGCTAGCCACTAGAACAGCGGAGAGGATTTATTCTATTAAATATCTGTCAGAGAGTTATGTCCAAACGTGATTCTAATTCATTTACCCGAACTACAAAATCACGATCGCTAACATCTCATTTTTCATTACCTAAATACGAAGAGTATCAACAGGGAACAAAACCCTTAATGCTGAATCCTCGCTGCTACATCACTAGACATGGCTGGTGTTTCAATATATTTAATTGTTCTCTGCCATTCCACATTGCGAAATTACGGAGTTCATTACATGACGCGCATGTTGCGCAGTTTCATACTGCTTCGGGTTTTCCTTCCAATGATATACACCTTTCAAATAGCTTGTAATCTTAATAATATTTGCCACCAACATATCCAACTGTATATAAAACTACATGAACTGACATAAATTAAAGAGGTGCTTCCGGTTGACGTGGAAAGTTGAAATGATGAAGGGGGATGAAGAATTTCCCCATGTTATTTAAATGGGTCTTTTTTGGACCTATAATCTCATGTTTTAGGAACTTGGAATTGGAATAAGAACTTGAAATTCAGTATGCTTCTACGTTTTCGTTAGTATTACCTAAGTAATCAGTAAAGATAAACAATTCCAACTTTAGAGTGGTTTTATGAGGAACTGAAAAACCATTTCCATGTTATTTATATTGGACGTCTTCTACACCCCAAAATGTTTATTCACTTCCGGCAGGATTAGAATGATGAAATTTAGCACGATTGTAGCCTCCCGCGACTAACCTACAGGAAAATTGCTAAAAGTGATTTTTTTTTAAAGTTTTTAAGGAATCTAAAGGGAGATGAAGGAAACCCCATGTTATTTAAATAGGCGTTTTCCTGGGATACAAAATCTTATGTTTTAGATAGTTGAAATAGGAAAAGAAATTTGAAATTCGGTAGAATTGTGAGCTTAAGAGGTGTGAGGAAGTAGGCCGAGCAAAGGCGGACGCGTGGGGGCGACCCTCAGGTGGGCACATTCAGGAAATATGAAGAGCAAAGGCACGAAATTCACTGTTGATGAAAAGGCCGATACGTAAGAGATTCGCACACTGTTCACAGATAGAGACACGAAGCATCAAGAACATTTTTACATAATGACTGTGGTAACCATAATACAACTCGTGGTACCAATATATTTACGAAATCCGTTACATCTTGTTGCTAGTCTCACATAAACTCGAACAATTAAGTTTCTCATTTCTTCGGAAACTTCATTAATTATAAATATCCTCACTTCTACAATCTCTTACTTATCAATTAATTTCAATATCTATTTAATACAAATGACTGCAATAAAGGGAAAATCTTCACCGAAAAAAGAAAAACAATATTGGCTCCCTTGTCTGGGTTTCCAACCACGAAATTTACGGCAGTATGTACGTGTCTTAGCCCACGTTTTTAAAAGTTAACTGATGCACAGAATATGCCTCATTAACTTGCTTAACTACTTATTACTAGCTTTCACTTTTTTACTCGCACACTGAGAAAAAATGTACGTAGGTACATAGGTTACATAGGTAGGTATGTGGCATACGTAGGTTACATATGTAAATCCTGCAGTTTTTGGACTAAACATACACTAAACGTATAACTGAAAAAGTATATTTTAAACATACTTTCCGTATAAATGTTCCGAATAAACGTACTTTCCGCACAAAGGAAAGAACTACAGTATGTAGACAGTCAGGATCTCACATACAGATGGCCGTTTGTAACTTATAGTTGACGTACGTAATGTATGGAAGGCTGTTAGATGTCAGACATCCTGTAATGCCACTGAGTAACATCTACGCGGGAAAGAGGCCAGTACGTATGTAGCATATGGATAACGTATGTTAAGTATTGATTTCTATAGTAAACATAAGGATCCCGTATACTTGTACAATATACCGATGTCCGGATAACGGATTTTTCTCGGTGACCTTAGCTCGTTTTTCTATTAATCTAGAACGACAGGGACACGAACACAGAAACATCGAGGAGAGTTAAAATTCCAAAGGCTCTTCTACCGGGAATCGAACTCGGGACCCCATACTCCAAAGGTGCACGTGATAGACAGCGAGGAGGGCACCAACTCGACTACTCGGACGATTGACAACATTATCACAATGCACGTGATGCGTTTAATAACGGAATCGTTCCCGATTTCTGATTTAAGGACAGTTTTTTTTTTAATGAAAAATTTTCCATAGCAAATTCCTCAAATTTCATTCTCAAGCCGTTACAGGGTACCTTCATAGAGTTTCGCATCTTTTTCTCATTAAGAAGTACCTAATGGACAGTTTTTGGCCCATAAAAATTTCCATAGTACATTACTTACATTTGGAACCTTTTACTTAGATAAGTCATTATATAAGGTAGGTACCATTATGCTGAGTTTCAAATCTCTATCTCATTTGGAAGCACCTAATCAATGATGAGTGAGTAAATGAACCGATCTCTGTTTGAGTAAGGACAGTTTTTCTCCTATAGAAAATTCCATAGCACATTCCTTAAATTTCGGACATTTTTCATATTCAAGCTATTACTGTATAAGCTACCTTTGTGTAGACATTCACATCTTCATCTCATTGGAAAGTATCTAATGGCTACGGACATTTTTCGCCTATAAGAAATTTCCCATAGCACATTCCTCACATTTCGGACTTTCTCCATACTCAGGTCATTATAAGATACCTTTATGCAGAGTTTCACATCTTATCTCATTGAGAAGTACCAAATGAAAGTGATGAGTGAGTGAGTGAACCCATTTCTGCTTGGCTAAGGACAGTTTTCACCCATAAAAAATTCCCATAACACATTCCTTAAATTTTGTACATTTCCCATACTCAAGTCATTATAAGGTTTATTTATGCGGACATTCATGCCCCTATCTCATTGGAAAGTGCCTAATCAATGGTATGAGTGAGTGAACAGATTTCTGCTTGGCTAAGGACAGTTTTCACCCATAAAAATTTTCCTTTAGCGCATTACTTAAATTTCAGACCTTTTCTATACTCAAGTCATTATAAGGTACCAATATACACTTTTACGTCAATATTTCATAAACAAGTACTTAACCAATTTGACGAGTGAGTGAATGAACCGATTTCTGGTTGGCTAAAATCAGTTTCCACCCATAAAAATTTCCCATAACAAATTCCTCACATTTCGGACTTATCACACTCAAGTCATTATAAGGTACCTTTATGCAGAGTTTTACATCTCTATCTCATTGGAAACTAGCAACTCAATGTGATGAGTGAATGAATGAACCGATTTCTACTTTGCTAAGGACAGTTTTCATGCATGAAAAATTTCCCATAGCACACTCCTCACATTACGGATCTTTTTCACACTCTAATCATTATAAAGTACCTTTAAGAAGAGCTTCACATCTCTATCTCATTGAGAAGCACGTAGTCAATTTGATGAATGAGAGGACGAACCTATATATGTTTGGCTAAGGACAGTCTCTAGCCCATAAAAAATCCCATAACACATTCCTCACATTTCCAACTTTTTCTGTACTCGAGTCATTATAGGGCGCTTCTATGCAAAGTTTCACGTTTCTATCTCATTGGGAAGTACCTTATCAATTTGATGAATGAGTGAGTGAAACGATTTCTTGCTTAGCTAAGGACAGTTTTTTGCCCATGTAAAATTTCCCATAGCACATTCATCAGATTTCGGACTTTTTCTATACTCAGGTCATTATAAGGTACCTTTGTGCTAAGTTTCACGTCTCTGTCTCATTGGGAAATACCTAATCAAGTCAGTCAGTGAGTCAGTGAGCCTGAAAACTGCATATTTTAGGGGTCCAGTGCTCGAATATGGTTGAAGGTAGGAATGTGAGATTTGGTATATGATCACATCTCTCGGATATCTCCTTAAATTCTAAATTTCATGTTTCTTCCCGTTACTAGAATCGGTTTTACAGAGCCTCGAAATCGGCGATTTTACCCAAATCTCTAGTTGTGTATAATATGCTTACGGCAGTGCAGGCCAGTTTTCATTTTCTTCGCGTAACTTGGCTGCCATGCACTGCCATGCATGTTGACTTGTTTAAACGTTGATACGGATGGATTACAAATAATAATAATAATAATAATAATAATAATAATAATAATAATAATAATAATAATAATAATAATAATAATAATAATAATAATAATAATAATAATAAACAGTAGTAGCAGTAGAATAAGAATAATAATAAGAATACGAATTCTTCTTGAATCATGAACTTTAATTTCTATTCATACGCTAGTTATATTACTTCCTTCTTTGTATTTTCAATTGCACTTGCATGTAAAATGCCAGAACCATTACGTTTATTGACTTTCTGTACTGTCAAAGTCCTAAGGAATATTGGCAAACACTTGCGGACAAATGGGTTTATAGCTTACTGTTTACCACCTACATTTTCGAAAGTGGGCATTTTCTGAGCAAGAATTCCAATGCAAGTAATTTATTGAGATATATTGATTCATTTAACTTCTGCAATTGAAGACTTACTTATTTTAGGTTTTATTCTATAATTATAATACAATGTTTAAAAAAAAATCAAGAGCTACAACTTTGTAATGGGTTTTATTTTTTTTAAAATCCTATTCTTGGGGTTGCGATCGCCCCCGATCGCTATCCTGGATCCGCCCCTGTGTTTGTTTTACAAAATTAGATTTCGAGATTTTTAGGGAACATGCTCTTTGAGTACTAAAAATGACTTAAAAGGAATAAAGTATAATATTTGGAATATATATTTGTGATGAGTGGAGAGCTAACTTCAGGAAGTTACAATTAATAGGGATCAGGTCCCTGTATTTCACCCCCTACAGTCCCCGCTCTGTTCTAGTGGTTAACGAGCGTGATGTAAGAGGCTCCGAGTTCGATTCTTGATCAGCTTTAAAATTTGAACTTATTAACGTAGATCTGATTCGATCTTGAGGTATGGATTCACTTATACGGAAACCTCGGTGGCTCAGTGATAGAGTACCTATCTACTTCTTAGGATATGTGGCCCCCGCTTCGGTCCTGGTTCTCGCCAAGGATGAAAACTATGTACACGGGTTTTCTCGAAGACCTTCCATTACCTCCTGCTTTTTATATCGCCAAGATTTTACCATCACTTCTTTGTTTCATTCGCTACCATCTCCTTCAGCCTTGGAGCATAATTATGTGGCACTAAACTCAGAGATTTCATTTTCAAGCAGTGATTATTTCAGAGAGTGACAGGGAGCCCCTTGGAGCAATTGAATTCCTCCTGGGCATGTGGATTTCCCACCATTTCAACAATATTACTTTTCACACCTAATCTAAAACCATTACTGTTTTCAAGCAACGTATAGCTTCGGTACTAGAAAGGGGTCATAAATAAACTTCTCATTTATTCATTGGTAAATCCTTTGGTAAAGATGATGCTGAAATTATAACAAAGCAAAGTTTTTATAAAATGCATTAAAAAGAAGAAACTATTTTTGAGAAGATAAAATGAAGAAATTAAAAACATTGAGTGCGGTTTTCTCGAATATCAGGGAAGTAGTTTAGTTTATAAAAACATTTAATCTCGCAAATGCTTTTAGTGTTAATTTTTTTCTTTTCTTTAATTTACCACCACAAAAACTATTTTCTCCCAAAATTATTGTTTTCAAAATTTCTTGATGTTATTAACTATATTATTTGAATATCACTCATTCTAGCTTTGGAACTTCTTGTATAAATTAAAAGACAAAGTCTAACCAAAGCAATTTGCCGAAACGGTAATGCTATTATTTATTAGTTAATGTGTGCTTTGGTCAGAATTTGTCTTTTAATTTAAACTATATTATTATTATTATTATTATTATTATTATTAGTAGTAGTAGTAGTAGTAGTAGTAGTAGTAGTAGTAGTAGTAGTATCTCCATAGCTAAGAGATTAGCGTACGCGTCTGTGGCGTGGGGTACCTGGGTTCGATTCCCAGTAGGAGCTCATGTGTTTCGGATTCCACGTTAATCAGTACGTCTACTTTTCATACAGCTTAGCTGCTGAAACGGACGTTAAACTCAAAATCAACTCAACTCACTAATAATAATAATAATAATAATAATAATAATAATAATAATAATAATAATAATAATAATAATAATAATAATAAACGACACAATGTAAGGAGTGAAAGGCAAGAAACCATATAAAAACTGCATGCGATCATATCAAGTCGGAACCTCTCCTTTCAGTGTAATTACCAGTGAGACACTAAACCATAAATAAAACAGTAATATAACGGTCTTATTGATGGTGTTCCTGAAAATATGGGATTTATTGTAGAATGGTGTTACACTGGATTATTTAATTATCATTGAGTAATATGTATTTCTTATTCTATATACATGTATTGTAGTTATTTATTATAATATTTCAAATGATGTGTGTCTTTTAGTCCAGGGCTTCTATATATTTTCTCAGCTTTAAATATGTTTGTGCAGAGCACAGCCTATACAATTGTTATTGAAATCTGTAACCAGTCTTTCTTGTTCGCTTTACTGCTTTATAACCAGCGGAAGAAAACAGCAATAAAGGAACTTCAGGTGTCAATCAACTATTGAGCTGCTGCGTGACGCACGTGGGGAGGGCTCCTCCTCTACATATTTCCCCCTTCTCAATGCTGTTTGCTATGAGCGAACGGTGGTGTGACTTTCTCCGAAGCAATTGTTATGGCAATGATGTTCTATCTGAAATGTTGGTAGACACTGTTTTTGTCAATTTTCCATCCTAATTTCTGTGAACTGTTTAAACAGAATAGTTTATGAAATGAGAAATGCTTGAGAGGAGACGTTTTAAAGAGTACGCTCACAGTTGCCGACATTTTCTTACACATTCTGTTGAGAGTTGGATACCTAGAAATAACCAAAAATCGTCCCGAAAAAACCCCTTGACCATAAAAATTATCGTCATATCTATCAACGTTATTTCTATCTAATTACTGACACGTCTCGGGAAAACGTTTCTTATGCTACTTAGATTGAATTATGTCAGATTCATTGCAATAAGATGTAAAATATTGTTGTTATTTTTAAAAAATCCAAATTATTGGAAACATTTCGTCCCGTTTAAACCCCTCAAAATTATAGATATGTATAAATATGTTATTTATTAAAATTAATTAACGAAACTTTCTATAACAATGTTTCTCACAGTCCTTTACCACTCTCAACAAAATTTATTCGAAAATATAAACTTTTTTGTCCTTCGACTTTTTCGCCTCACAGAAAGATGCCTTGGTGATATGTAATGAACAAAATACATTTTGTTTCTTAAAAAACAACAAAATATTTATTTGTGAATAGATAATAGGGTCGATAAAGCTTATTATACTTATTTCTTTGTAAAACGGTGACATCAAAAGTCATTTTTGCAAAAATAGTGATATTTTAGGAAATATATCATGACATTCCGAAAACTAAATTAGAACAGAACGTATTGATGGCAATAGCATATTCATAGTTTTATTGCTTCACGCATTTCTTCAGATCAAGATTTAGTCAATATAGTATAGAGAGGAGCAAATAAATCAAAGTTAGAAAATATAGAATGTATCTATTGTTTCGTCCTTTTTAGACCCCTAGCAGCTAAAGATAGATAGATAGATAGATAGATAGATAGATAGATAGATAGATAAATAAATAAATAAATAATCACATTATTTCGGAAAGTTGCGAACTATAGCCTATATAAATTGAATCATATAGAAGTAATTCGAAGACGCACTAGACACCAGCATGACTGGTGAAGAACCCTGTGTGTATTACAATACAATAAAACTCCGTTTTGCGGCTATCACACCATTGCATTTACGTCACACGATTTTCTGGACTTAGTTATTAGTGATCGTAACCAACGCTTTAAAATTCCTTCGCGTTCCCACTTGTATCGCTATTTCTGAAAATATTATTTAAAACTTCTGATTCGAATCATTACCCACTCTTTTCTTCGAAGAAGTTTCGCATGTGAAACAGAAGAAACTTTTTTTGTGAAATATTTCCCGCGACGGAACAATGCACGATTTGCAGACCTAAATATATTAAAAACCCAATTCGTCGGATATTAATGTCGTACTACTTTTTTATTATTATTTCTGGATTTGAATATTTCTGAAGAAATTGAGTTTATTCGCATTCTCGCACTGATTTAGGAAAAAAAGAATTTGTAAAGTGCTAAACTGAAGTTCGAAGTCCAAAGAAGATGCTCGAAAGCTTGTTTTCAAACGAGATTTCCCTGTTCCTTCACGTGTGCAGCCACTTCGAATTTGTGGTCGACGAGGAACAGAACTCTGCATCGTTAACACTGGCGAACTTCAAATGCACGGAATATCCTGGATCTCGGAAGATGAGGTCGATGTTATTTCTTTAAATCCTGTTTTAACTGCATCTTCCGCAGTACTTTCTCCTTGCCAATCACCAGTGACCTAAAATTATGGGTGCGATCTCCTTGGGGAAACGACAGTAGTTTTGAAGAATTAGGATTGGTTTATTAAACAACCTTATGGTGATAAAAGATTATTACGAGTCTACCATTTTCTAATGCTTTGATTTGTTGGCGAAAAACGCTACAAATATATTCACAATAATATAAGCATTTTGTAATAAAAAGTTCTACCATTGAAAATAGTTTTTTTTTATTGTAATAACCTTTAAAATAATCAAAATAATGAAAAAACAAATATCAAAAAGTGTTACTAACAAAGTGGAGGGGTTCGGCCTTGCATTACGAAGTGTGACAAGCAGGAGGGAGGGGTTAAAAATTGGTCAAAAATAGCGTTATGTAACATATGGACGGCCCCTAGAACAGGAAATGGGACATAGATGTTAATAAAATAATTATGCTTTTTTTAAGTCACGAATAATAAATAATTATTTTTGTCAGGAAATCTTAAAGAAAATAAGTAAATTTCAAAGAAAATCAGCCTTATGTAGATAGGTTCTGTGTACAAGGGCTTAAATTAAAATAGTTACGCACAAAGGTATAACGTTTGGTCCGGAACAGTAATTATTGGTTAACCATAATACAAACTACCTGGAATATAATTTATGGACAAAAAGAAGATAATAATAATAATAATAATAATAATAATAATAATAATAATAATAATAATAATAATAATAATAATAATAATAAGCTAGAAACTAGTGTTTTTTAGTTTCCCGGAAGGAAACCAAAATTTGCCGTTTTTTTCAGGCCTCAAAAACACTTGCTCCAACATAATTTCTTTTGGCTTTGTAGCTGTCCCCCCTCAAAAACGACGCCCCCCCTAAATAAACCTGCTGGCTACACCCCTGAGTATATCAAATATTGTGCAATTAGTATCATTATGAATTATTATTTGTTAATGATTCAAAATACCATTAATGCAAAAAAAATAAATAAACCATTAAAAAAGTTGCTGATTTGACTAAACAACTGAGTATTCTTACAATATTTCCCACTTATAAACAACATTATACACAACATTCGAGCAACCACAATATTTACAATCTCTAATATTATTTTGTCATTTTGTTGAGGTAACTGCAGAAGTTACCGGTAGGTAAAGAACACGATGCAATAATAAAACTCCATGCACCCACAAATTTTTACGGGCATGTACTGTGGATCCCGGATTATATGCAATGCGAAGAACTGCTTCGAAACCTGCAAGCAGTACCAAAGAATGACGCTAGAGGGCAGGCGTATGCTATTATACTGCTTACTAGATACAGTAAGAGGAACTCGCAGCAAATATTCAGTTGCAATGTCAAGGAAGGGTAGCAAAAGAGCGATTTTGGAAATCGAGTGGAAGAAAATAAAAGAAATAATAATGATATTTGTGTATTACTTTTATCTTTGGGTCTGCACTGCTTACCTTATAAAGAAGAGAGAACTGCCACTGGGCCTATTTTTCTCTCATGGAAATTATAATCGGTGACTTCAAAAGACAAATATAAGTGGAATATATAAATTTTTAGATATAAGTTGCGAAATAAAGCAGATTGTTGTAAACATAGATAGTTAACTTGAATGGGTGGACACAAGAAACTCTTTTTCTAGAGTTGTCAACCACAGAGAAGGAAATTAACAATTTTTGTCTTTAAAATTGTATTATTAAGAAAACTATACGTATATCGACCTCAAATTTCAAATTGGAATACTTGTCTTGTTCAGCTGTCTAAAGAGGTCCCCGTAGAATCGACATCCGCAGTATCTCGATTGTTTTATATAGGCAAATATACAGTATGTCTCTAAAGTAAGTACCATTTTGAAATATTTATTTAAAAAAATACTGTACATATCATTTGGTTTTATTAGAATCAAGCGTATTTACTGTTTTGTGGTGGACTAAAGACATTATATGCATTCAATGTAGGTGCCGTGTGTGGCGCGACAAACATCCATGCGGAAATCTAGCTCCTGCCAAACTTTGTTTAGCATATCTGGTGTGATCAATGTTGCTGCTTCTTGAATATGATTCCTTGTTCATCTAGGTTTTGTAGAAGAGGAGGCACGTAACACGGTCATTAATGTAACCAAACAAGAAAAAATCCAGGAGTTAAATCTAGAAATCTGTCATAACATTTCAGAAGAACGTTATCCAAAGAGTCTGTTTTTCCTATCCAACGTTGTGGCAAACCTAATTGAGGTCTGAACGAACCCCTAACAGTGATAATGAGGTGATGCTTCATCCTGCTTTAACACAATTATCAGCGTTCTCATTCATTTGTGAATTAACCAAAGCTGGAGCACCTCCAGGTAGGACATGCCTGTTACAGTGTCCTCTGCGAAGAAGAGGGTGCCGTAGAGCTTCCGCTGTGATATGCCACAAAAAACTTTGAGCTTTAGAGAATATCGTTCAATTTCAACGATTTAGTGCGGACTCTCTGTTCCCCAAATTTCGACACTTGTGTCGATTAGCCTTTCCATTGGCATGGAATGTGACCTCTTCATTTAAAATTATGCACTCAAATATACTTTTTTTCTACCATCTAACTCTTGAAAATGACAAGCAAATTGAAATCGTTCTCCTTTATTGCAAGGTTTCAGCTTCTGGTAAAGTTGATAGTTGTATGGTTTCATGTGTAAGCGTTTCTTTTCAACCCACCACACTGTCTGGTGAGGCATTCCTATCTCACGGGACGCTCTACGCATTAACATGATCGGACTCCTTTGGAAGATCTCCCTTATATGCTCAACACGTGCTTCAAGTACAACAGGGCGTTGAGATCTTTTTTGGGGAACATAAACAACCAGTTCTGACAAATTGTTCACAAGAATGTAACTACAATGCAATAGTTTTCTCGTAGTAATATTTTAAAGGGCGACTTACCTTAGAGACATGAGGTATATATATATATCGGGAGTTTCAAAACAACACCGAAAACGTTTGGGAGGTGATTCCTGACATTTAGGAACTAATATGTGCAACATCCAAAAATACATGTTTCTGAATTCTTAGGTACTCACGTAACAATTTTTATGCTGGGAGTTAGGCTATGGGCATATAATTTCAAGTACTCACCAACTACCTCTATAAAAAATGTTGCGGAAATACCGCAGAATTCTGAAAGTTGGATGTTTGGATAGGGCATATACTAGTTCCTAAGTGAAATTTTAACCCGACTACGGTAGGTCCCATAGTTTTGGAGCTATAGACCTTTAAATTTCAATTTTTTTCATGTTTTCGGCAGCCTATAACTCCGAAAGGAAGCTTTTGTGCACCCAGGTTGGTCTATACTTTTTGTCTTGTCTTGGTGTGAGGAATCACCTCCCAAACGTTGTCGGTGTTGTTTTGAAGCACCCTATATACAGAGCAATGCTGCTCAGTAGCTACACAGAAGACCTATTTTATGACAATTTTGTTTGAAATAAACACCCTACATTTTGTAACCAAAATACAAAAATACTTTAAAAATTACGAAATGACGATTAGGAAGACATGGTTCAACCATAAAAGCGAACTAAATATTTTAATAGTAATGCTATCAATGCTTGCCCATTAAAGGGTTAAAGTATGTAAACATACTACCGAGTATATAAGAACCGTTAAACATAAACATTCAGGAGCGAGATTAAGTCCAGTAAAGTAAAAAGCAAAACGAAGAAAGAAGTTTGAAACGAGAAGAGAAAAACAAACTCGAAACAAATCGTTAAATTTATTCAACAGCCATGATTTAAAATGTATAACATCACCAATTAAAAATGGCCTTCCAGTTCCAATTATAATCGTTTTAACCCTTACATTTTATAAACGTCACAACTATTATTATCATTATTATTATTATTATTATTATTATTATTATTATTATTATTAGTAGTAGTAGTAGTAGTAGTAGTACTTTTTGTCTGTATTACCAAGCAAATCTCTATGCTCTGCCACCCTATAAATATTTCCCATTTTATGTTCTTTATTGTATATAATATAAATATTTAATTTTCTAATACTATAAGCATAACATCTCAACGTTGAGTGTTCTGGTTCAGTCTCCAAATTCTGCTATGTACTGGCATAAGTAAACGCTTAAAGTGGCCGCTTTTAGTCTAAATTGCGTAGTATTAAATGCAATTCAGAAGGTGTTTTATCATGTTAGAAATTGCGTAAGATGGTAGATATGAACTTGATATGATGGTGATATTCTTCTATCAGATATATGTCGAATAAAACTGAAGCAAGTGATAAAATAAGAATGGTATCGAGATGAGATGAGACTTCGTGTAGTCTCGGTCTCTTTCGATTAACAAATTTCTATTTCGAGGTCGGTCTTGTCTCGAGTTGGAAATTACATTCTCGTTCTCGGCCTCGTCTAGATCGGTCTTGAGGGTCAAGTCTGGATCTAATCTCGGTCTCATCTCGTTCTCTGGTAATACAGTAAGTTATGTTAAACATTTTTTTAAAAATATATAATTACCGGTTGGGTCATGTTAACGCGACGGATTTAAAACGACGCATTTGTGGAGCATGTTGAACACAACATTTATTACCAAATACGTGCAATAGTTTGCCGAAAAACGGGACTTTTGAACCGTGATCAGCGTTTGAATATTGCAATCCTAAGATGAGATTCACCTTTATAAGAACATTCTTGGCTCTAACAGTCATGTTTAGAATAGTTTGGCGCAGGGTTTTGGCGGGGTTGGTTGATGTCTGTTTCTAAACTGACTGTATCTGCGTCGATGAACTTCACTCAAGTTTAAAATGGTGGTTCGCCCATGGGGACCACCTCTTGCTCCCAAATGGTTGAACGTGGATACGCTCTGTATCTGAGGAATAACACTACAATCAACCACAAAAGCACACGTCATATTTGTCTTGTTCCTGGCTGCGGTGATGTGATATTTGATCACCTTTAGAGGTCTATGCCCACTGAAACTCAATGGGTAATCCAAAGGAATGCAATAGTGATGGTGGAAGAAAATTTTGCATATTGTTTTATGTTGTTGTTTTACAGACTGACGAAATATATTGGATTATTTAAAAATGCATTGACTGATGAAGTACAATGAAGATAAAAATGTTTTCAGAATTGAAAGAGCAAATTGAATTAATTTTGATGAAAGCTTTACAATATTCTTGAATTAAATAATAATTGATGCAGCAGGTTGTGTGGATGATCCAGGAGACTGTATACTTTATAAAATGTAGCAAATTCTTATGCAACTAACTAACTCTATGTCCTATGGAACGCGGAGGTCCAATGTTACATTCACATTAGTTCTAAACTAACTTCTGTCCTTAGCCAACTGGATCCAGTTTCTACTTTGTACTCCTGTTTCTGCTAGACCCATTTCAACATTGTGGTCAAATCTGCACCTTAGTCTTCCTAATGGTTGCTTTCCGATTGCATTTCCAGTGAAAACTTTCAAAGTGTTAACCATTTTCTTCCGTTCTGGCTACATGACCTGCCAACCTGAGCGTCCTAGACTTAATAACCCTAACAATGTTTGGTAAACGGTATAACTTATCTAGTTCCTCGTTATGAAGTTTTCGTCATTCCCTATTCCTGTTCCTTCTGGGTCCCAATATTCGTCTCAGGATTTTATTCTTAAATACTTTCAGTCTGCGTTCATCCCTCAGAGTAAGATATTATTTTTGGTAACCACACAACACAAAATCATGATTATCGTTTTATATTTCTTAAGTTTCAAATTCCTCGACAGAATTAGCTACGACAAAAGATTTTGAACTGAATAATAACAAGAGTTCCTTGCCTTCAGTCGACATTTAATTTCTTCATGGACATGGAGTTTTTTTTTTTTTTTTTTTTTTTTTTTTTTTTTTTTTTTTTAGTTCAATGGTTCAGCATGTACCAGACAGAAAGATGTTGTTATTTGATTGAAATTTAGATGTACTTAATTACATTGTGAGCCGTGGTTATGCAACCTTTCTCACACATATGGCTAAGCATGACCAATAAACATGCAATATTACCAGTTCTCTGTGTCTCTCTCAATTGACATACTTGCTATAAAATTATTGTCGTTGGTTCAAAACTTTCTTCATATATATATATATATGCATGTATTAATAGTCTGGTGGACAGGGCACAAGCCTTTGGTGCAGGTGCTTCCGGGTTCGATTCTCGGTAGAAAAAAACTTGAAACTTGAACGCATTATAATAATTCGAGTTCCAGTTTGCACCGTAGCTTCATGTATCATATAACCCCGCTGCTGAAAGGGAGGCTAAGCTCCAATCAACGAACGTATTTTAATGAAGCTTCATATATATATATATATATATATATATATATATATATATGAATGTATTTAGTTCAAAAGGAACTAAGTGCTATTTTTTCGATTATTGGTTTGTGTCAGCGAGAATAAGTACCTAAGGAATCTTAGTGCTAACCTGTATCCTTGTAGTTCAGAACAACGCTTAAAAATTGTGTTTGCTTTATGATCATATATTATATAAGTAGCTTTTGAGTCTATGTGACAACGGGAATCCGTAACTAAAGAATCTAACTGTCAACCTGTTTCCTTGTAGATCATAACAACTTTCAAAGATGACGTTTGCTATATGGTCATCTGGTGGATATAAGTATTCTTTTTTGATAATATCCTAAATTTTTACACACGGTACTTAGCTCCGTTTGAATTGAATACACTCGTATATCCTAGGACATGAAAAAAAATGTCGGAATATATTTCGATCAGGCATCTCACCAGAGAGCTTCAATAAGTGGCCCTGTGTAGCTTAGCTACTAACTCTCTCACTTTCTGCGCGAATTGTCTCGGGTTCTATTTCTGGCGTGGACACTCAATCGGAAAGAAGTAAAAACATTTTCAGGTCAACCATCTTGAGTAAGTTTTCTTCCGGGTTTTCCTAATTCATACCAGATAAATGTAGGGCTAGTACCTAACACCAAGGTCCCAGACCGCTTCTTTCCTTCTCTACTTCCTCGGGTAGTGTGATCAGAGAGGGATGCAATCCTTCATGCCTGGAGGACTAACATGGCCGTGGACATTGAAAGCCCAGGTATACAATTCCTAAATTCCTAGAACCTCAATTGGGGAACCCAAAACTACGAAATATATGTCTAATAAAAAAAAACTACGAAATATATGTCTATTTTCGAAATTTCTCCCTAATTTACACGTCATTAACTTAAGCGTAATATCATTTGAAAACCTGAGTTTTTCTGAAGACAATTACGTATGAATTATGAACATAATATATTTGGGTAGTAGTACGAGCTTTCTAGTTTTTCCTTGATTTTTCAAAATGTCCAAACAGTTTTCTATATTCAAACTAAGCAACAGTACTTCAATGAAACTTAACAAAACTTTAACTTTGGAATGCAATATTTTAGGTACATTTGACGTAAACCTCACATCATGGAATCACACTAGAGACCCATAAATTCTTAAGCGGCATATTGTTTTGAAAACGTTCTGCAATTTCTCACGTATTCCACCAAATGTTCCGTTTCTAATGCATATTTTGTAATTCCGGTAATTTGAAATGTTCGATAGTTAACAACAGGACTCTTGTTGGTTAATTTATCAGGAGCTTTGCGTCCTCCGAGGCTATGAGACGTGGACCTACAGCATAACCTGTAATCTTTACCGGGAATCGAACCAAGGTCTTCTATACCAAAGTTGTGCACGCTAACCATCATGCCACGAAGGAGTTTAATAGGTCTCTTGCGTTTCAATGGATCGACTACTACTTTCAATATTTTAGGAGAAAAATAGATATAGCTGTGGCCAGGCATGTTCTGCATTGATTCCAACTGGAAGCTTTGTCGCAGTCGTTGTATAATGCTGTAAAATTTTAAAAGCTGAGAATCCGGGCGAGCAGTATCCATTTTCGGTTGAAATTAGGAAACTACAAGGACTTCCTTCTATAAAGTAACGTATTTATCGTTAAGAATTTATTATGATAAAGTTGGATATTTCGGTAAAATACAAAGAATTAGAGAAGATTCTTGTAGTACTCCTGTAGCAACAAAGACAAATATATAGCACATGTAAAGAATGTATTAATCTTATAGGTATTAATATTACCAGATGCCTCAAACTTAATTCCCTACATTTGCATCAATAGCAATTTTCTTCTTTATTTCCTTCTGTTATTTTCTTTGTTTTTCTATGGTTATAAGGATTATGTGTTTGCCGCATTTCTTGCATATATATAGATATTCTTCCTTAAAATGTTTCTTAAAATTTTAACAAATGTAGTAGTTCCTTGTTAAAAAAAGCACATTGTAAGTAAAACAAACCATTTGCGACTGTTGTTTGAAATGCTGTGGAAAATGAGTCAGTTTCGTGATGTCCCGTTAAAACTCTCTACAGTAAACCAAACTTCTTGAACTCAATATTTCACGCGACTATATAAATTGACAAATTTGAAAACATATGAAATCAGCATGAAGTATTCAATCAAACATGATACATTTTGAGTTGTTGGATTTTTTAAAAAGTACTGCATTAGTTTTATTTCAACTTTTATTTTTGAAATACAATCAGAATTCTTGTTCTCAACCTTCAATTATATTAGTTTGTGTCTACCAATAATAACTTAAATGTATTATCTTTAAAATACGCCATAAGGATTTAATGACGTCATAAGGAAGATTGGTGTTGAATGTGACTAACGCTGTGCTTACTAGCACTAACGCTGTGCAGTTGTCAGTTCACTAGAACGTGTCGCCGCCATATTCACTTCGTCCACCGCAGACAAGCTGTCAAAATAATTTAACAGGTAAGATATGAAATTTTGGTATTGTATATACATATATTTCAAAAATATTTTATGCATGCATGTTTAAGCTTGAAGATATTATGTTTATAGTGATCAGATTTTATTTTCTTTGATATATACTTGTAAGCCTGTGATAACGTAATGGCTGCCAACAAGCGGATCCAGCCTGCGAGTATGTTTCATCCGGTCATCAAATAATAATGAAAAACAAATGTGTAACATGCTATCTAATAAAATCCATGTGTGTCGTAAAGTGTGTAGCTGGCTTTATTATATATATTATCTGAATCTGTGCATATTATCGAAACATGACTTTTAATAATTGTGATTTTTTAAGACCATGTGGTTTTCAAACTAATGTTCCAACGTAACACCGTTCGTTCTTGGTCAATTTTTAGAAAAATTCGCAATTCTATCGAATTGCTTTCAACTCTTCGTAATTTAGAAACTAAATTGTGCTAGATATAGGAAACAATAAACTATTATACGGAATAGAACACAGAAAATATACGGTATGACGTAACCGCATTCACTGAACGGGAAAAATGAAAATGGCTTCCAACTATGGTGCTTGTTTCTTTTTGGTTGGCAGTGCATTATAAATAATTGGTCATCACTACTGTAAGCTATTAATATACATCATTGTAGGAAGTGCTGCAATATTAGTATCATTTACAAAGTTTGTTCAATAAGTTACATGACTACCTCGAAATAATATACTTAATAATGCAAATATATTAGCAGGTTAATTTTCTACATCCCTCCCTCCCTGTGCCTCACATTCGCGACACCGGATGTAGAAGCTCTGGAATGTCCTTGCAAAGTCATTCATTAGAATGTTACTCAGCACTGCTGTCACATTCGCTTGAGTCAATGCAACATCCTCAAAATCCTCTTAGAAAGCCGTTTTGATCTTAGGGAAGAGAACAAAGTACGTTGGAGCCAAAACTCAGGCAAATATGGCGGTGTTCGTTGACTGTGGCACTTCGTTTGGCTATAAACTGACACAAAAGAAAACTAGTGTGGGTTTGCGCATTATCGTTTTCGGCGAAAAGAAGGGTCACAGTCATTGAACACTCTTATATTCGCCCGTTTGACACCTGGGCCTATTTCTTAAAGCAATAAGTCTTATAATAATATTTTATAAGTCGTAAAATCTCATGAAGTTGAAATTTCACCAATTCCTAAATTCTGATTCCATCAATTCTTCCATTATTCGCTTGCGTTAATCATCGGTCTCCCTTAGCTTGAAGGGCAAAATCATGAGACGTTAAACTAAAAGATTTTATTTCATTTACTTCTAATTTGTCATTTCATGGTATATACAATTGTAAAACATTTGATTTTGAAAAAAAAACAGTAGTATTACAAGACTAGATGGTTTGAGAAATAGGCCCTAGGAAACCTTCCTAAACTAACATCTGTCCTCTAGGGCGAAAGCTTTGAGGATGTTGCATCCATTCCAACCAATATGGCGCCGGTCAGGATTAAAAGCGGACCTGGAAAGGTAGAGGGACGGTGGGTAGTGGCATGACGTCACACCTTCCCCCGCCTACCTTTGCCTATTGTAATTTTTAGGAACTGGGAGAACGCCGTACATATTTTTCTGGAGATGGGGATGTCGCCCATCCGCGTTCCCCCTCACTTTTACCACTGGCGCCGGTGTTTTCGAGCATTACAATGGGCAACTTTCCTAGGGCGTTTCAGAGGTTCTACGACCAGTTCAGCGAGTGTGTCTCGTGGGAAGGAGTAAATGTAGGAAAATAAGGTGTTCATATACTTTTCTAGCATTGATAAGTATACTGTTTGGAGGTAATCCCGGAGTTTATTCAATGCACTACGTGCTTTGAGCAGGGACGCACTCGACATATATTTGTACCCTTTCTTTACTCATCTTTTTTCTCACAATTTTTAGTGAGAAAATATGTGTCAATGTATAAATATATATATATATATATATATATATATATATATATATATATAGTTCTTTTTTTTTTTTTGCTGTAGAAAAACACCCGTTCGATACAACATAAGCATAGTGTCTTGTGTTATTGGACCTTCTCAAAGATTTGATCTTGTTTCTCTGTTGCAAGCTGTACACTGAGAAAAATCCATTATCCGGACAGCGGTATATTATACAAATACAAGGATTCGTTATGTTTACTAAGGAAATCTGTACGGAGCGTACTTTATCCATATACTACACAGGTACTGCCTTTTACCCGCTTAGATGTTACATCACGTGGCTGCAGGATGTCTGATATCTAACAATCTTCTGTATTTTACATACGTATACGTATGTTAAATACTTCAGCTATATGTTATATACGTCCATCTGTGTGTGAGATCCAGACCGCCTATAGACACTCTTTCTTTCTCCATGGCTGACGTCATTGAACTACCGTCTTTTGCTTGCGAAACGAGGTTGTTACAATCGGAAAAGAAGAGAGGAAGGAAACAAAAACCTGGGTAAGTGCACTAGTTAACTATTACTTTAGTTAAATATTCCATTAATTATATATTCTTTTAGTGTAACTTGCTTTAGTATAGTACTAAGTAAGTAATACAGTTTATGACTACAACTCGTTAATGATTGAGGAGAATGGAATGGGTGAATCTGAATTTTGAGAAATCTTTGAATATTAATGTTTTGAAACATTTTACGTTACAAGGTAGCAAAATGAATGTTATGTGTTTATTCATTCCGTTTTATATGTGACGATTTATTACGTGGTGCAGAGTTACTACAGGACTGCTTAACATAATTGCTAAGAAACCGTTTTCAGCGCGAAAATTCCCTTGTGTAGTGAAGATTTAGGCTTTAGGTCTCTGGGCTTTCGGCATCAATGGCCTTGTTAGCCCGTCACATATGAGGGATGACGTCCCTCGATGAGCACACTATCCGGGTAAAGGAAGGGAAGAAAGGATTTGGGAAGGAAGAAAACGGCCTGGGACCTATATGTTAGGTACCACTCCGGCATTTTCCTGCTGTGAATGAGGAAAACCCAAGGAAATCTCATTCAGGATGGCTGGACTTAAAATCTTTTGATACTTTTTCGACTGAGGAAATCGATCCCCAACGGGATCGAACCCGGGACCGTTCGCACCGAAGGCGAGAGCGTTAGCAACTACGCTACGCGGGGCCACTTGTGTAGTCTAGAAAACTCATTTTTATTAGGATATTTGCATTTTTTTTTTTTTACTTTTAGTTTAACGCCCCATGATTGTACATAAACGTAAGTGAGAAGGTGACGATGAGATACATGATAATGGTGGAATCAAGAAAATGTAAGGAAACTGGAAAGTCTTAAGAATAACCACACCTACAGTGTTCACCAAAAGGCTATTTGTCGGGAGCAGGAATCGAACCAGGGACCTAACAGGTCAGAGGTAAGCGCTCTACTACAGAGCTTTCTTTTGTTTAAAGAACTTGTTTACATTGAAATATATATATTTGACGAAGATATTGATATATTTTACAGCCTCACTGAAATTTTTAAAAAAAAGTAGTCAGGGAGAGCTTACTTGTCAGGTTTTTATTTTTTAAATTTAATTTGATTTGATTTCTATTTATTTATTTTTGCTTGTTATGTTCCCTAGTTAATTAGTGTTTGGGTTACTGAGAATTAAAACCTTTTTAGTATTATTGTTATGGCATCACTTTGGAACCAAAAAGTTTGAATTTTTTTTTTTCTTGTGTTTTCATATAGGAAGTTGGTAAGTTTGTGCCTTAGCATTGGTTTGGTTTCTACTGTAGAACGTAATTGAAGGTCATGTTGAGTTGAGTCTTGGCGGGTTTGAGTTCGTGAAGTGTCAGGCACTGATTGTGCCCCTGTCTTCTGTCTGTGATGTTTCCTGGTTTTGGGCAGTGACGTATTTATGTTGAGGAGTACCAACGCAGGCCGCGTAACTACAACACAGCTTCAACACCTACGAGTGCCAGGCGTTTGAATTTCACCCTTCGTTCCGGCGTGACTAATGCAGTATAGTACTAGGTTCAAATTCTATGGCTGGTAAAAACGGTATGGTAAGAAACACAACGTAATAGTTATTAGTTTAATTAGTGTTTCTTCATAGTATTGTTTCACTATTTCTAGAAGGAATTAACTATTAACGAAGTAATGAATAAGCAAAAACACACTTTGATTGACGTTTACAATTTCTCATACTCCATTGAGGATGTTTTGATCCTCAGTTGCGCAAACATCCAGTGTGCGTTTTTTTTTTTTTTTAATTTTTTGTTGCTTACACTGCCTTACAGATGAGGGTTATAGTTAAGGAGCCGTACTTCCCATTTAGGGAAGGACGAGAAACGCCATACTTTCAGGAATTATTCATTGACTATCTAGGACAGCGTTTCCCAACCGGTGCGCCGCGGCACACTGGTGTGCCGTGAATGGGCCGCTAGTGTGCCGCGAGGAAGTCGAAGCAAATTATTAATTCTATAGCAATCAAATTGCAAGACGAAGGAAAAATGTATATTTTTATTTCACATTACTATGAACCTCTACTATGAATCTACAACTTTAAGTTTCATACCGTGTTACTTTTCTGTACATTTTTAATGTTGAAAATATATATTGGTTATCATTGTTGTGACTATTATTGCTTCTTTATTGTTGCAGACTATTTTGTAACTTGAAAATTTAAAATAACATTCAATCCTTTCGACAAATTAAATACATTTGTATTTTAAAAGTAAAAAAGATTTGTTTGTTCGTTCGTTATTTAGTGATCTTACTTCTTAGTGAAAGGTTGGATACAGTTTTCGAACAAGTAAGCTTAGTTTTAAAAACCTGAGTCCAATATTTCATTGCAATTGTTTTATATTTTTAAATTAGAATGAAAAATAAGCATAATAATTTACCACGGGGAAAAAAACAGTGATTGAGCTTTCTTCTCTGTGAGAAGGAGATCAATAATCGCAGAAAAAATACTAGTTTTATATTTACAAATAATAATATCTATGAGTGCGCCGCGAGAATTCAAGTTACATCCGTAGTGTGCCGCAAGTTGAAAAAGGTTAGGAAACGCTGATCTAGGATGTTAAAAAGCAGGTAATAGACTGAGTTCTTGCCCTTGTACTTAGGGTGTTTAGGTAGTGCAACAATAAGATGTATCCTCGTGCACGGGAGATGAGAAGTACCTGTTCTTAACTATTACCCAGATGGGTTCCCTCGTGGCTAAGTGGTTAGTGTACACGCCTTTGGCGTGGGACACCCGGGTTCGATTCCCGGCCGGAGCTTATGTGGTTCGGATTTCACGTTAATCTGTAGGTCCATGTCTCATACAGCCTTGCTGCTGAAAGGAACGTTAAAATCAACTCAGCACTGCTTTACAGATGCAATTGTTCGATTCCGAGTTTGAATGGAGCTTTTTACGGGCAGGGGGTGACTTTTATATATACAATCCAAGCATTTTAGTTATCAGTCAGTGATGTAATATATATATACAGTAATATATACTGTAATATATATATACAGTATATATATATATATTACAAAATTGAAAGTGACTAAGTTTATGACTCTCAATCTCTTAGGGCCGCGGTGGCTCAATGGTAGAGCGTTCACCTCTGGTGCTTGGGGTCCCGGGTTCGATCCCAGCTCCCGCCAAATGAACTTTGTGGTGAACAAACACCGCGTGCGTGGGTTTCCTCGGGATTTTCCCGTTTCCTCCCACTTTCTTCATTCCACCATTTCATTCATTGCTCATCATCACCGTCTCATTTAGCCTAACCGGCATAACCGTGAGACATAAAACTCAAAGATTTCATTTCATTTTCATTTCCATTGTAGCTCTCCCCGCAACCAGTGTTGCCAAAATGTTGACAATAAGTTTGCGAAACGAGAGGTGGCGACTCGAATTTTGGGTGAAAAGTCGCTATAAAAAATAATCGAGAAATTCATTGTCTATAAGCATTGTTTTAAAGTTGTAGATGTAAACTAAACAATATGTTCTACTCACTGCCGCAAATCCCGGGGGGGGGGGATGACGGATACATGTCCCCTCCAATCTTGGAACTGAGGGGGAGTTTTCCCCAATAATCCGATTTGAAATGTGTTTTTTGGGAGAAATTTGATGATTTTTGTCCAATTGCTACAAAGGAACGTGAGATAAAATAGACGTCTCCCAGAATAAGCCTCAAATCTGCAGCTTCCCAATGCTGAAGACAACTCTGATACTCCACAACATTGTTTTTCAACTTCATAACTATTTAGGACATCGCAAAATAAAAAGTATGGTAACGGTCTTACCCTTCCCCCCCAATGTTGAAGACAGATTTGCGCCGCTGCTTCTACTCACATCTTTGTAAACAGGGCGCAACCAATCCTTGAATTCAGGGATCATTTCAGATTGTTTCGGGTACTTTTGTTCATATTGTGGAGTCAAAATAGTTCCGAAATAATTAACACTACAGTACTTACGTTAAGCAATTTTTTGTAAAAGAAAAACTGCAGAATAATTAAAAGACCCCAAAGAACAAATATAACAAACATCCACATCGCCTTTATTCACGCATCTATAGCTAATCTTTTTGCTATCGGTAAAGATGTATTACGTGTGTCTCTCAACGGAAACTGCGAACTAAAGGACATCAAGTTTGTAGTTCTTCTTCGTTAGAGGACAAGGGCAACATAACAATGCAGGATTGTGGGCCAGTGGGTACGCTGTATTTCCAAACTCTTCATCACTTGCGCTGATTAAAACAAACAAACAGAAAAAAGAACAAACAGAAGCATTATTAGTTCAAAAACTGTTTTGAACTAATAATGCTTCTCTACAGATGAAAATTTTGTTTGCAGCAAAAAGTCGCTAAATGTATAAGTAGCTGAATCGTCACTTAAAAATCACCCATAAAAGTCTCCAATCGGAAAAATTATTCGTAGGGCGACCATACGTCCCGTTTTGACCGGGACAGTCCCGTTTTAGGGGCGTTTCCCGGCCTTCCCGTCAGTAGATGGAAAAAAGTAGTATTCGTCCCATTTTATGTAAATGAAAGAAGTAAATAACAAACCCAGTACCTTTACTCCTTTTAAAAGTGTTAATAACAACAAAGAGGCAAAAATTGAACTGAAATTCCCTATATTAAACATACTCTATAGTTCGTAGTACTGCTCGAAAGACAGCAGAGATTTAGCAGTTGGTTGTGTGTTGAACAAACTTCAACGTGTCTTTCCTTTTTCATAAGTACCCGCTCAGTAACAAAGAGAGAGAGAGGGGGAACTCTGATATCAAGGCACTGATAAATGAAATGAAATGAAATTTTTGAGTTTTACGTCCCACGGTTATGCCGATTAGGCTAAAGGAGACGGTGATGATGAGAGATGAATGAAATGGTGGAATGAAGAAAGTGGGAGGAAACGGGAGAACCCCGAGAAAACCCACGCACACGGTGTTTGTACACCACAAAGTTCACTTGGCGGGAGCAGGGTTTGAACCCGGAACCCCAAGCACCAGAGGTGAACGCTCTACCACTGAGCCACCGCGGCCCCAAGGCACTGGTAAGAACAAAGGTAGATCTAAAAGCCAGAACCTATCCCGTTATTAACTGAAAATTTTATGGTCACCCTACGCTATCGTTGAGGTCGAATTCCCCTGATTTAGTGACTTTTCCCAAAATTGGCAACATTGACCCCCACCGAACAACACCAAGTCATCTGTAGCCTAGCAAGCATAATAGTGGGACGTAAAACTTAAAGATTTTATTTCATTTCGAACAACACCCCCAGAAACCTACTGTTATACCATTCCCAAAACACCCTTTTGTACAATTCTCCCTATTCGAAAAAAATTGTAAATAGCAGGGTTCATACATAAATATGAAACTCAATTTCCCTGAATTTTCCAGGTTTTCCAGGTATTAATTTTGCAATTTCCAGGTCTAGTGGAAGAAACTAATAATACGAGAAGACATAAATTTTAAGAATACTATATTTATATATTTGAGAATGGCCACCCTTCTCCCCAATGAACGATTGCAATTAAATATTGAGTCACAAGAAAATAAATAATCAAAACAAATAAAATTTAAGTTGAGAAGCCTACTAAGGGAATTAATTAAACACTTTTGTTCCATACTTGAATACATTCAAAATATATAAAAATATTGGGTTGGGAAAAAAAAATGGCCCGCGAGATTTTAACTGATTCTTGTAGTACTCGACGACAGAAATCGATTACTGAAAGAATTTTCAAAATCGGCGCAGGCAAATATGGAGAAAATCATATTTTCATGTACCTGTTCAAAATGGGGAAGGAAAAAGGGCCCGCGAGATTTTAACTGATTCTTGTAGTACTCAACGAGAGAAATCGACTAGTGAGGGAATTTT
This sequence comes from Thermobia domestica, assembly GCF_964235325.1. NCBI lineage: Eukaryota > Metazoa > Arthropoda > Insecta > Zygentoma > Lepismatidae > Thermobia > Thermobia domestica. Next base: position 78,568,961 of record NC_137470.1, on the reverse strand, counting down.
CAAAATCGGCGCAGGCAAGCATGAAGAAAAACCCATTTTCATGTACCGGATCAAAATGGGGAAGAAAAAGGGCCGCGAAATTTTAACTGATTCTTGTAGTACTCAACGAGAGAAATCGACTAGTGAAGAAATTTTCAAAATCGGCGCAGGCAAGCATGAAGAAAAACGCATTTTCATGTACCGGTTCAAAATGGGGAAGAAAAAAGGGCCCGTGCGATTTTAACTGATTCTTGTAGTACTCGTCGAGAGAAATCGATTAGTGAAGGAATTTTTAAAATCGGCGCAGGCAAACATAGAGAAAATGGCATTTTCATGTACCGGTTCAAAATGGGGAAGGAAAAAGGGCCCGCGAGTTTGAACCGTTACGATGTATGTTCACGAATGTGCTCGTCTTCTCAAATTTAGTTAATTACTGTAGCACTGAAACATGTGACACAGAGTCACATTGTGGATGACTCTGCAATCGGCAACCACTGCACATATACTCCTCCAGTCCCACAGTTTTATTATTTCGATCCATTCCTCACGTGCTAACGGCATGGCTTAACATCTGCAAGAAAGAGGTAAATGTAACGTTCAATTGGCAATAGCTTTTCACCAAATTAAGCTGCATGAAATCTGATTGCATTTTTGACATACTGAGAAAATTCTAGCCCGTGGCCATATGTATCACATATCCCACCAGTTCATAATAAAAATTTTGAACACAAAATTACGGTCGTCCGTGTGATGTACTCCCAAAAGGCCTAATGTGTATCACCCACCTCACATTCAATGAAACCACATCCGTGTAGAATTTAGAAAGGAACTTCTTATGATGTATACAGTATGTCTCAAAAGTTCCCTGACATAGGGTAACTCTGTTATTATCAGAGTTACAGCAAAATGTAAGAGGAAAAATCATATCGAAATATGACGTTTTCAATCTAAAGTGAACACTTTTTTTTTTTTCAAAAAAAATCGGACAAGATATTTGTGCTGTATACTCTTTATGCACCCAAATTTAAATGAAAATGCAACGTTGTCATTTACCTGGACCCACAACATAAGTGAATGAAGTTCCTGTTTGAAACGGGGGCTGGCCATCGAAATGTTAGCGCAAAAGAAAGTAACTTCATTCACTTATGTTGTAGGTCCAGGTAAATGGCAACGTTGCATTTTCATTTCACATTAGGCGCATAAAGAGTGTACAGCGCAAACGAGTCATCCGATTTTAAAAATTCCTTCACTTTAGATTGAAAACATCATATTTGGAGATGCTTTCCTCTCCTACATTTTGTTGTAACTCTGATAATAACAGAGTTACCCTATGTCAGGGGACTTTTGAGACACCCTGTATACCTTATTTAATGTATGTTTTATGTCACTATAACTGTAGTATAATTTAGTTTGTTTAAATTTACAATTTAATATAAGTAGATTCGGATTTACATGCGTAGGATTTTGTATGCATCTAACTAATGAATTCTTTTATATTCATGCTTCACTTAGTGACTTGGCTTTGGACTGCAACTGATTATTGTAACATATTATTGCTTGAGAAGAAACAAGATATCCGAATCTTCATTTGAAGAAATCAAAGGTCTATTGGAAAGCTGGGGATTACAATCATTAATTTCTACATTTCAAGGTGCGTAAATTATATATTCTGTGTTTCTTGTTAAATTACTATTACTATTATTGGGTTTAGAATCAATCAAGCACTTCATGATATTTTATGGGGATCAAGATGGGTGCCGGATAGATAAGTATTTAAGCGTCAGGTTCTTAATTCTTTTCAATTTAATATTTAATCAATGATTATTTTCTCCCTCGTTATTCGGCCAAATCGTATTCCAAGATCATCAATTTTCATTACTCAATTCTGACCTTCAACCTACATAGCATATTCGTAGGACGTAAAACAAAGATTTCCTGTTATTTTTTTTGTTTCTATCTCTTTCCTCCATAGCTGTGAAAAATAACGCCTTCAGCATCATAAATCAATTTTCATTACTCAATTCTGACCGTCAACCTACATAGCATATTCGTAGGACGTAAAACAAAGATTTCCTGTTATTTTTTTTGTTTCTATCTCTTTCCTCCATAGCTGTGAAAAATAACGCCTTCAGCATCATAAATTTGTATGCTACTTGCACCTTCAGTCGTCTACTCTTCGTTGGCTCAGTGGTAGAGCGTTCACCTCCGGTGCAGGGGGTCCCTGGTTCGATCCCAGCTCGCGCCGTGTGGACTTTGTGGTGGACAAACACCGTGCTCGTGGGTTTTCTCGGGGTTCTCCCATTTCCTGCCACTTTCTTTATTCCACCATTTCAGTCATTTCCCATTATCACCGTCTCCTTTAGCCTAACCAGCATAACCGTGGGACGTTAAAGATTTCATTTTTTATTAATCTCAGTATTTTATAGTGTATTCTTAAGCTTAAGGTGATGTATAATTAAATTTTGAATTCAGTTAACTTATTTTATTTCTCAGATTGTTTTTAAAATGAATGTACAAACGTTTATTTTCATTCTTGAGTGTTTAAAGTGATGTATAGTTATTAAACATAGTATTTAATATTGTACTCTTAACGTGAAAGTGATATACAGTTAACTTTTGAATTCAGTTAACATTTTTCTTTCTGAAATTGCTTTAAAAAGTATGTAAAAACGTTTCTATTTTCTTTCTTGAGTGCTAAAAGTGATGCAAAGTTATTAAGCTTACTACTTTATATTGTATTCTTAACCCTAAACTGATACACAGTGCGTTTTTGAATAAATTATATCAAGTTATTTGAGTGACGAATACTGGTAGAAAATCCTGACTACTACTGGAACATTTTGATTTTAAGGTGACGACTACTGGTGCAAGGATTTTAAAATATTGTTTTTCCTTCAACGGCTACTCCTTTTTGAATTCTGACTATATGGTCATTATAGGAAGGATCAGTGAGTCCTTCCAACTATGGTACAGCTCCGACAGATTCACGATGCTCAGAGAAGAGACAAAATAGTATGTTTTCAACCTTAAAGTGAGAACCATTGGCGTTTTTACCCTACTATGCAAAAGTAAGTGAGTACTCCAATGGGGTTCCAATGCGGTACCTAATTTCTGCATTTTAGATATTTGGAAATACATGTCTCTAAAATGTAAACAACTGATTTTTTTTTTAACTGAAAACTGCAACTCGGTAAGCCTTATGGATACCGAGATATGGGAAAATAAAGAGCGATACTATAGGTATGTGGGACTTGCATACTTGACGCTAGAATTCGGAAATTGAATTAAAATATGACTAACGGCTATCAAGATGTTGTCAAATAAAGGGAGGACCAACACAGTTAAGGGGTTTTAGCTAAAATTAAGGGGTTTAAGATGCTAAAATTTCCGAAATCGGTCATAGAAAGTTAATAAACACCAGTAGCAATTTCATCTTAAAGTAATTAGATATCTTCAGGGGGTGTTAGAACATCATGGAGTCTACCAAAATTAAATTTTAAAAGCTTTTGAAAATATAATCTGACATTTGTAAACAATATTTGAAATATGTGTTTACCCAAAACTTCCAGCTAGTACATCTAACATCTGGAGAAACACTGAAATAAAAGCGTATGAGATCTTGAAATTTCGGAAACAATTATTGATCGCAACAAAATTAAATCAGATGGGTACTTCTATGGGTTAAATGAGTACCTTAGTACAATTTCGATCGAAAATTTAGTTCAGTCCTAGGTTTTCTTCAGGCAATTCCAAGGGTTCATCGAGCTGTGCAAAAGAATGAAAAGTCGCTGTCAATATCTAAGATAGTCGAGAAGATATAAGGAATTATATATTTTATGACGTAAAAATAGATCTTTATGGATTTGTACTTTTGGGTCTTTCCCATAAGAAAACAATTCAGGAAACTACTGTATATACCTTAATAGACAATTCAATGGACGGGGATACAGTAGCTTAGTGGTAGGGTTTTTAACTAGTCTTCTTTTGCAGAAACTATTGGAGTTTTCACTTATCCCATAGAGATACGATCATACTTAACTCCCTATTTCATTTTAAAATTAAATAAAAGGAAATATTTCAGTGTAGCGACCCACGATTATGCATTTTAGTCTCAGGGAGATTACGATTAAAGCAAGTGAATGTTGTTGACAGAATTGATGGAATGCAAAGGTGGGAGGAGAGGTAGTACCCCTAGAAAACCCACGAATACGATGTCCACTACAAACTGACGGCCGCGGATCGAACCACGAACCCAATACACCAGAGGTAAGCACTCTACCACTAAGCCACCGTGCTCCCGCCCATTTAATTTTCTATTAAGGTATATACGGTTGTTTTCTGAAATTTCTTCTTACAGCAAAGACTCAAAAGTACAAGTCCATGTGGGTCTCTATTTTTACGACGTCATAAAATAATTTCTTATATCTCGCTTGCTATATTAGATATTGACAAAAAATGTTCACTTATTTCAGAGCCCGATGAACGCTTGGAATTGTCCAAAGAAAATTTAGAGCTGAATTAATCTTTCGATCGAAATTGTACTGACAAGTCTGAGGTAGTCACTTAACCCATAGAAGTACCATCTTATTTAACTTTTGTTAGGATCAATAATTGTTTTCTGAAATTTCAAGATCTAATACGCTTTTATTGTATGGTGTCTCTCTAGCTGCTAGATGTACTAGCTGGAAATTTTAGGTAAATACATATTTCTAATACTCTTTACAAATGTCAAAATATATTTTCCAAAGCTTTTAAAATTTAACCTTGGTAGACCCCATGATGTTCTTAAACTCCATGGAAGTACCTAATTACTTTAAGATGAAATTGCTACTGATGCTTATTAACTTTCCATGACCGGTTTCGGAAACTTTACCACCTAACACGAAAATCCCATAACTGTATGGATCCTCCCTTTATTTGACAATATCTTGATAGTCATATTTTAATTAATTTTCTAAATTGTACTGTCTAATATGCAAGCTCCACGTACTTATGGTGTCGCTTTTTATTTCACCATATTTCGGTAACTGTTAGGCGTACCGACTTGCAGTTTCGGCAAACACACACCTCTAACGTTCTTTAAAACGTTATTAAGACATATTTTAGAATATTTAGAAATGAGAGTTCTGCGAATATCATGGTACCCGAAAAGCCCCATCAGGGCGTGTGTGTAGTGTATTTAATTGAAATTACTTTTGAGGTTGTTGTAAGCCCTCGTAATTACATTTCCGAAACTGCACCATCTAGTACTCAAACCCCACACTTCTATGGTGTCGCTCTTTATTTTCCCATATCTCAATATCCATAAGGCTTACCGAGTTGAGGTTTTCGGTAAACAGATGTCAGTTCCTTACATTTTAGAGACATACATTTCCATATATCTAAAAAAATACAGACATTAGATACCCCATGGTACCCCGAACACCATTGGGGTACCCACTTACTTTTGAATAGTAATACATTTTGAGTTGTTATTCAGCATCAATAAACACTTCGTAATTTTTCTATGTGCAACCTAAAAGTCCATACCTGACCGAACAGATTTTGTCCATTTAATCTCAAAAATGTTAAGATACTTTGTATTGTTAAGTACAACCAAGTTGAGCACACCGAATGTAACATTTTAAATGTTTTCTGATTTTTGTTTCAGGTATTTCGTGCATCAAACCAGGATTCTGGTTGAAAGACAGTGAAAAGAAGCAGTGTAGGTTGTGGCTAAAAGTACGTCCTTTCTGAAGACAGACCCAATTGTACTTACATTCTTTTGTACGAACATATAACCCTAATAAAGATACTGTACTACAAATTATTTCTTTCTTCCATAAATTAGAATAAAATATTGTCTCTGTTTAAAGAAAATGTTTGTTACTGTTAAGTCATTTCAACTCTTTTTCTCTGTAATAAGAACATTATCTTTCGCAATATTTTTTTATCTTCGTGCTATTACGTTTGAATGAAGTAAAATTCTATACGAAGCACTATTATTTCAGACATGCATTAATAACTAATGTATTGTTCTGTATGTAAGACAATGTGTATACTGAACATGTCTAGCAAAGGTGTTGTTTTAATACAGAATCTGTAACTCAGCTTTTCAGTAGTCAACTTTATTGGGAATCCGAAGAAAGAAGTAAAAAAAAAAAAAAAAAAAAAAAGTTCGACTTACCAACGTATATGTGTTCGAATTCTGGACTAATCCAAATTATCCAGAGAAATCATATATTTTTTGTTGCAATTTCAGATGTATCCTTTATCCAAGTCGTATGAAACGGAGACTTCATACATCGCTATACTTTGTATGAACTATGTTCCGTATTTACTTAATCACTTTGTAACTTTCTCTAGTTGACAAGGCCGCAGGTGTCTATCGAATAGTTTAGTGTTTCACTCATGTCACCTTGTGACTAAGGTACGTCCTGTCGGTATATATATATGGTACTGGGTTCAAGTAGCGATAAAATACATTTTTAGCATTAAACAAATGCAAAAGTCTACACGAAATGAGATACCATGATCTCTGACTTACGGATAACACCATGAACTAATGGTACTGAGTGTGATTGAGTTTACTAGTTACTATCTGGCTAAAATCAGTGTTCCTTTAGCTATAGTTCTTTTCGTGCTCTGAATTGCAAAGTTTGAAATAACAGTTTTAAATTATTGTATATATATATATAATATCTTCCGAGTAATTCTGAGAATCATTGCTCTTTCTTTAAGCAATGTATGAGACTGTTAATCCGCTCGTTGCTTAAAATGTTGCACTAAGAAGGATGCACCCACGAAAATCCAAATTTGCAGAATGTCTAGAGCAGGGAAGGATAAATATGTTTAGTCGATGGCTGCACAACGCCTCCGCTGTCACCACGTTGTCGCACAGCGAATACGGCGGACGTTTAAGAGTATTCTGCACTTACTATTAGGTATCGGCCTGGGAACTTTGGCGCAGCTACCCAGCCTCCTTCTTGGTGTTGCATTTTTATGGCGAGTACTGAGTAGAAATTATCTTGTGAGCGAACACGTTTTCAGCTGACACCATACTTTTAATTGTTGCGACATTAAAAAAAAAAAAAAAAAAAAACATACCTGTTAATTAAAATGTACAGAGAAGTTGTTTGAGTTTGAATATAGGATTGTATATGGCTGTGCATTTTGCATTATTATTAAAGTGCTGGAACTAACTAACAACAAAGCATATGATAAATTCTTACAGTAATATATCACATATTGATTTACTCTGTATGAAAACGAAAATAGTTTAACATATGGTTAACCTCCTTTGTGCCCATAATTTTAAAATTAACGCTTGTGTCACTTTTCAACACTTGGCTTTGCAGTAGCTTCCCAACGAATTAGCAGGAAATCCAAACTTATAGGACACCCTGCAGGTAAATACATTTCTTTGGACACTTTCACTGCTCCAAACTAAGATTGTTAATTTTATTATTATTGGCACAAAGGAGATCAAACATATTTTAAGCTATTTAGTTTTCATACAGAGTAAAACAATATTTGACAACATTACAGTAAGAATGTATCATGCATTTTGCAGTATGTTGCAGCACTTTAATAATGGTGCACTATACGTACAATCTAGATCCTGCATATGTCCAATCCATATATTACAAGAAGGCAATACGTATGCGATACAGGTAAAATCCGTATATTTCATATGGACAACCTATTAGCTATATACATCCAATCCATACATTACATATGGCCAACCTGTACGCGACATACGTATAATCTATATGCTGCATGCATACAGTCTGTAAGCTACATATGTGCACTCTGTATGGTGCATATGGATATTCTGTATGCTGTATCTAAACAAGCTGTGTGCGACATAAGGAAAATCTGTATAATACATACGTACAATACGTATACTGTATCTAGTCGTACGTACGGGGCACAAGTACAATATAGATGCTGTCTTGGGGTTGAACGAAAGAAACATACGTAAAGAACGTATATTGCATACTTCTTGAAATTATGCTCCGTCCTGATAGTCAGTGTGTGTCGTCATTATTAACCCACATGCTACATACGATCCTGACGTCACAAAGCTAGATATCATCTCCGTATATACTTGTTACTGCAGATGACGTCACACGAATGACGTCATTGCACTTATGCAGACAGTACGTATAATACATACTTTTTCAGCTATACGTTTGCTGAAGGATGTTATATACGGTTGTACGTTAAGTCCAGAAACTACAGGAATTACGAATGTAACCTACGTTTTTAAGTATGCCACCTACATTTTTTTCTCTCAGTGTAGTAATGTATGTACTACTTGAAGTTTGAATGTTGAATCACACTGTAAAACGATTTTTTTTTTGCTTTGTTAGACGTAGAACTTTGAAATTTTGTAAAAGTATATCCCTTGCGCTCCATGTTGAATGTTTGCACGTAGACAAGCAAGACACTTTTCCACTGTAAACTACGTAATTTGCTTTCGATTATGAAAAAAAAAAATTAAAAAAAATTGACGTAGGTTCTTTTTTTGGCATTGGAAATATTCCCACGGATTAGTTTTAAACTCTATCTAGAAAGAAAAAGCTGTGAATTCAACGCCTCCTCTAAATTGTAAACAAATATATGTTCCACGATAATTTTCTTTAAAAAGTGTTCGATTTCGGCGGAATATGTCGTACATTTTCTTTGAGACTTCCCAATCATACTTATATTCAGTGTTGGAATTAAACTTCCGGATGAGGAGGGGAAGCTTGTGTATTGTCGCTACACACACACACACACACACACACACACACACACACACACACACACACACACACACACAAACACACACACATACATATATATATATATATATATATATATATATATATATATAAACAAAAACGACATAATATATACATATACAACACATTACAAATTTCATTAAAGAACTATTTAAGACTGTGTTTGCAGTAACTAAATTCCAAAATTCCAATACTAGAAATTGTCTTTATATATTTATTTACAAGAAAAAAATATTCCAGGCAAGGAAGACACTTACTTGTCACGAGCCGGGGATAAGTTGTGACGAGACGGGAAATCCTCCAATCCCCCCGTTAATTCAAATCCTGCTTATATTCAGCACAAAACAAAAAAGTAGTATTCCATTCTGACTCGATTTTTTTAATGTTGCGCGATAACTTACATACAAATTCGGTTTTGATACAACATTATATATATTTTCTTTGGCTTTTTGCCTTAACCCGTTGTGATTGAGATTAAAATAAGACAAGAGTCGACGGTGAATATAGGCTTAAAATGTGGCATTTGTTCCCCTCCCCTCAGAATAAATGATATGATTTAAAATATATTTCCTTGATCCAAGATATCTCTATATGTATGTGTTTAATTGAGGTTTCCATATAATTTCCACTCTCGCAGTTGAGGTCAATTAAACATCAGGACTCACTTACCCCACTCCCATAAAATTTTAATATATTTCTACGATAAGTTTCATAAGAATAACAATGTTGTCGAATATGTTCTAATATTTTGTGAGAATCCCCAATCGCCCCTATGGCTTGCAGTTGAAATGAGCCAATACTAAAGCAGTACGCTCTTCTCAACTTTATATATAGGGATCACGGTTGTGCCATGGTATAGCTCTTACCTCTGGTATGTGGGGTTCCTGGTTTGACCGAGTAGATTTGTGGTTGACAACATCTGTCCGTGGGTTTTCTCGAAATACTTCCGTTTCTTACAACATCATCAGTCCATTAATCCTTCCTTCATCGTTCATTTGCTTTAATTATCCGTTTCCTTTAGCCTAAGGAGCATGATCATTGGACGTTAAGCTATTGCTCAGTAGCTCCAATCGAGGATTTATCTGTGTATATCATCTATAACTAAAGTGAATAATCGAAGTTAGAATAATGTGTTGCGAACTGAGGATTCAGATAAATCATCGGAAAAATAAGATTGATCTCCTTCCGTCATTGTTGTAAAAATGAAATGAAATCTTTGTTTTACGTCCCACGATTATGCAGATTAGGCTAAAGGAGACGCTGATTATGAGAAATGAATGAAACGGTGGAATGAATGAAGTGGGAGGAAACGGGAGAACCCCGAGAAATAACGAGCACGGTGTTTGTCCACCACATAGTCCACACGGTTCGAGCTGGGATCGAACCAGAGACCTCAACCACCGGAGGTGAACACTCTATCACTGAGCCACCGCGCTCGTCGTTGTAGAATTGCTTGTATATTATATAAAAAATTTGGATGCCCATGTGGTTATGTGGATATAAATGGTGTTACTGTGGTTATTTAAATTATTCCTAAAGAAAGAAAATGTGATATTTGTACCAATAATCTACTGTCATTACTATAATGGAGCGATTAAAGTACCATATTTGCACTACTTAATTGTAGTATTCATTTTGTTAATTAATTTATTTATTTACTATAGTTTTTGATTTGAATAAATTTTGTTTCTGGTACATGTGGACATAGTACGTTAAATTTATGTCACATTTACGGTGATTATCATTATGAGATTCTACCCTACTCAGTAAGTACGCCAGAAACTTTTACTTGGGGGGGGTGTTCAAAATAAAAGGGGGGGTGTGCTCTCAGAATAGTGATAAAATTTTAAACTAAACTCAAACAAGAAAACAGTATATTTTGTTACGCAACTATTGCAATACTACTGCTATTACTACTACTACTATACTACTACTACTACTACTACTACTACTACTACTAATAATAATAATAATAATAATAATAATAATAATAATAATAATAATACCAGCTCTTCGCAGTGGTAGGATCAATAAAGTAAGTTCACACATTTGAGTATTTATTATTATTATTAAACTAAGTAATACAATGAAACATCTCAAAAGGGACATCAGTAGAACCGATTGTCCGTAAATGAGAGGTGTCCCTAAAAGAAAGGGTTCTCTCTCATATATAATACCACACCACACATATTTATGGCATGCAAGAATAAGAAAGTTTGTCCTCTTATGAAGATGTCTACTATTGAGAGATGCCCGTTAAGAGAGGTATTAGGAAATAACCTCCACTATTTTACCCAGTAATTACATGTGAATTGTATATATACGAATTATTGTAATTATTTTGCAAAATTCTGCTATTATTTCAATTTTTTCACCCCCAGCAAATTTTAGTGGGTGATTTTTTTTTTCCAAAATATTAATTGGGAAAATATTCCCTCGTTCCATGTTGAAATCACATTCGTTTAGTAATTAATACTGTACATAGTTCCAATTTCATTATTTTAATATTCTAACCCTGTTGTTAACGTAATTTTTGTAATGTTATTTGATCTCTTAATCTCCGTTCCTTCCCCTTCCTGGCCATGTTATTGGTTCTGAATATCTTTCATAAGAAAATTATTCATTGATTTAGTTGTTTTCAAAAAATCCAGTTTTTTCAATTTACAAATATTTTGTATCTTTTTGTTTTGTCTTCTTTAATATACCCTAATTTTAATAATCTCAAGGCTCATAGTGGTCTGGTCTCTTGTAAATAGTTGAAAAGTTACCAAAAATGGCCAAAAACACACGAAAAAATGACCAAAATCTCATCAGGTTCCTTTTTTCCTTTGTCAATTTCTCCATCACCTCTCTCTTTGTTTGTTGTTTTGTTTCTTCTTTACTTCTTCTTTTTGAGCTTCCTCCTTTCTTAGGTTTTCAAAGTATGCTTTGTAGTTACGTTAAGCAGACCTAGCAGATGTAAAAAGCTTTTGAATAAGTGGAACCAGTTCTGGCCTATTTCTGAATTTCTTCATCCCAGACATTATATTTAACTTCGCATATAGAGCTCTCAAAAACGTGAAATATTCAAATTCATCACCTACTCTTAAGAAGAACATAGAAGCATAACACAATACGAACATGATGAACCACACAAACACATACACACAACGTTGAACCGAGCGTTAATTATTACGAGAGAAAACTAAAAGATTATTATGATAGAAGAAAGAATAGACACAGAAGGGTTCTCAACCCCACCTTGAGAGCTTAAGCATCCACAAACCGTCCACTGTGCTTTAGAAAGAATAAAAATTGAAGTGAGAATAAAGTAGACTGTTTGACATGTGGCAGCAAGTACTGAAGATTTCAGAAGAGTAATGAGTAAAAGGTTTTGCCTTTTTCCATTTGTTTTTATATTTTTCTTAGAAAACTGCCAATGCAAAATATAAATCACACGGAAAAGTCACTTTACCTCTGAAAAAAGTAACTTTTAGTGACATTTTTTTTTAAAAAAAAGTAACTTTTAGTGACCAACTTGAAAAAAAGTAAATTTTAGTTTTAAAAAAGTGACTCGCTATGAGCCCTGTTCTGCTCAATGAATTTACGTGAATAGAAACATACTTTACAAAAAATTAAACTAGCGCCAAATGCGTTCCTACATAAAACTAGACTGTCTAATATATATATATATATATATATATATATATATATATATATATATATATATATATATATATATATAAATAATTCTTACTTCGATCGATCTCTTCATTTCTAAAAACGTTTTGACTACACTCTTCTAACGTCCGTCCGTTGATACACCACCACTTGCAGAGTAGGCTCGAAACCAACCACAGAGCTTTGGGGGGCCATGAATATGTTTAGGAGGGGCCAAGTCATTAAAAATTCTCTTACAAATATCTAAATTCTGCATTTTGTATTGAGGTCTGGAGGGGACATGAAAAATTTAGTAGTGCCAGGCCCTCCCTAGCTCCCCTCTGGTTGCGAGCCTGTTGCAGAGTAGCACTTGCCAACTGAATCTGGTATAGGCTTATTACTATATTGTCACACTTTTCCTTATTGAGGAGGAGGTAGATGAATGACCGCTCTAGACGTTGCCAATTTCAGTCATCTGCATCTGTCCATCAATCTCTTTTCTCGGAAACGACCGCGGAGCCCAGAAGGGTTGGTATCAGCCTGTTTTGTCAATTGTTTCGATCAAAACACTGCCCGAAACAATGAGGTCATGTGGTTCTCGAAGCCGTTTATGAGAACGAAGTCGCTTCGTATTTTGAAGTGAAATAAATAAATAAAAATATTGCCTTCTTTCCTAAACGCTAAATCTTTTTTAACTTGATGTAATAAATAACCTATATGATACTGATTGATATAATTGGATTTGGGGGAGTATTCCTTTTCCATCCAGGGGTATGTGTAAAGAAATTTGGAGGGGTGTTAGGGGGTGTTCGGGGGTGTAGATTACTCCCTGACCCTACTGCATGCTATGTTCTTCGGATAAATTATATTTTATGGCGTACATGGCTCCTTTCATTATCTTAAGAGTCTTATTGAAATTTAAAATCATAATTTTGCTTTATTTGAATTTATTATGCCCCTGTACATTACAAAGCTGCAGAAATAAGCTTTAAAAAAAATGAAGCAGTAAACCAGAACGGTGTATCCATAAATTAGAATTGCTCCCATTATTATATTAAATTTGATGGCGCGTTCTGTAAGTTTTATACAGGGTATACGATAAGGAGAAAAGCCATATTTTGAGGAATGATCGTATGTATTATGAAAAGCAATCGTGATGTCGATGAAAAGACCACTCTATTTCGTACACGTTGCTTCGAAGACACATATCTCGAGAACTAATGAAGATATCGGACTCATTCAAAAACATACTTTAGATGGTATCACATTCATTACACTAACAGACCCCAGTATTCCAGACAAAACCCCAGAATTCATATTGAAATTTCTGTCTTGCCCATTGCATTGAAACAATTCGAAATTCCTTTCACAACAATGTAAGCGAGTGGAAAAAATACAGAGGTGTTTTACAAATGTCTTTGGCTTCTTTCTTTCAATCTTGACTAGGTTATGTGTGGGTGGGTGTATGTCTGTGTATAACATACGGTCCGGCGAACTCGAAATATTTTTACAATCGGTTCTGGGAACTGGTACGAACCGGCTGAACAGAACCACTGCATATATTTCAAAATAATGTCGAGTTTCACGTAACCTAATCTACTCTAACCTTCCCTACATTTGAAACTAATGACTAAACATTGAGCTAACGTAGCCTAACTTAACGTAGACTACTGATCCCAACACTTCCCCACACTACCTTACACTTAAGTGCAGGAGCCGAATTCAATTTAAGAGAAGACAGTATTTATTCGAAGTTTAGCGTACTTTATTATTATTATTATTATTATTATTATTATTATTATTATTATTATTATTATTATTATTATTATTATTATTATTATTATTATTATTATTATTATTATCATTATTCTGCCTTTTGAGAGGTCCTGTGACTAATGAGTTTTCTTCTCTTTTTAATTTTAGGTTTTGGCCTGGAAATGTTTCGTCCACGTTTCTCGATCTTCAGCTTCCTATTTTAACTCCCAATAATGTCTTCTATTTTTCAAATCATTGATCAGTTGTGTTCTTCTTCTTCCTACTCGTCGCTATTCTTTCATCTTTTATCCTATGTCGTATGAAGAAGAGGATTTCTTCTCAAGATTTGTCCAATTTAATTGGCCTCCCTACAAGTATTCTCTTCTCTCTTATCTGCTTCAAAACATCTCCCTTTGTTGCTCTCTCCCCCTCTCTCCATTTTCTCTTCTCCATTTTTCACCAAAGCCAAATTTTAAGTTTTCGAAATATTTCTTCTCTAACTTCCGTAATGTCCAAGCCTCTGAACCATACAATTCAATGCTCCATATATAGCACTTGACAAACTTATTCCTTATTCCAATATTAATCCTGCTAATCAAGAGTGATCTTTTATTGTTGGGTGCTTCTTTAGCTATGGCAATTTTCTGAACTAAACTCTTTGGTGCTGTAAGCATCTCGTTAAAATACGTTCCAGATACTTGAAATAATCGACCGCTTCAAATTCTGTTTGTTCTACCCTGAGCCGTAAGGGAGCGTTTCCATGGAATATTCTCATGAGTTTCGATTTTTTGATGTTGATTTCCATTACTTATAGTTTCCCAGTGTCAACTATTTTTTTCAACTATCTCTTGCACTTCCTCTTCAGTTCTAGCTATAATAACCGTATAATCTGTATACGTGACATTGTTTGCGATCTGTCCTCCAATCGTGAAATCCCCAGTTCTCATTAATGCTTCCTACGTTAAACATTCATTGTAAAAGTTGTATAATTGGTGCGTGATACTTCACCCTTGTCTGGCCCTTCCTCCAATCTCTTCACTATTGGTTTATCCTTCATTTAAACACAACTTCACTCGTTGTGTTATGTATAGGTTGTGAATAAGTCGTCGGTCTGTCCAGTTGACCCCAATTTCTTGAAGTGTTTTCAGAAATTTCGTCCAATTGACCCAGTGGAAATCTTCTGGCAGTCGATAAATCATAAACTGGGGTGAACATAAGCATGAAGCACTTTTGGTACTAGAGATGGAAAGAAAACGTAAGGCGAACATTTCCTAATTCTGGTGGACAAACACAAGGACATCCTTGAAATGAAAAAGTTGTCATATCAAATACTGAAAAGGAAGTTGTATTTCTAATATTTCGGAGTATATAGGGGCGCATAGCTTTTCTCACTGATGAGTACGATGGCATGGAAGATCTGCTAGTGGAGCTCATGTGGTTCAGATTCCATGTAAGTTGTAGGTCCGGGTCTTGCATAGCCTCACAGCTGAAAGTGGACGCTAAACTCAAAATGAAATCAAATCAGATATGGATAATATACTGTATCTGGTATCTAAATATTGAAAGCAAAAAGTAAAACATAAAGAAATAAATAGAATAAAAATAAGAAAAAACTGTTCTAACAGATCGCACTTCTTTGTCCGGCTTTCAGGCGACGTTTTCAAGCAAAGATGGGTTTGAGAGAAACAGCCCCTTCCCTTGTTTGGCATAAACTACACTAATATTCACATTAACACTGCAGGACCGGATTAACTGCAGGCCCGGGACTAGAAGAAATATGTGGCCTCTGCTGATTTCACCTAATACTTTTCTGTGAAAGTACTGCAGGAAAGTAAAGGAAAATGTTTCTTTTCAGATAGCCAATTGAGATTTTTATAAGAGTAGAGGCCCCTGTCCTCCTGCGGGCTCTTGGCTAAAGCCCCGTAAGACCCCTTTAATCCGGCCCTGTAATACTGTCTTCTCTTAAGTCGAACATTCGGTTCTTGCATTCAAATGTAGAATAGGATAGAGGAAAGTAAGAGAATGTTAGGGTAGAGTAGAGTATTGAATGTTAAGTTAGGTTCCGTTAGCTCAATGTTTAGCCATTATTTCTAAATGTATGGGAGGGCAGAGCAGGTTCGGTTCCGTTTGCTTACCATACATCCAATATTTAGCCATTATTCTCAAATATAAGGTAAACTAGGTTAGGTTAGGTTGCGTTAGCTCGTCGTATGACCGCGTCACGCCATGACACTTTATTTAACAGTTACACCAGGAAGAAATCCCCGCCGTCAGACTGTTGCGCCAACTACTTAAAAACTCAATTTCTGACGTAGGTTTAGGCCTACATTTGCAATGCCATGCAAGCTCTGCTTCAAGAAATAACAAATGCTTACGAGTCATTAGGTTTAAGTTGACATTTGTATCGTCAGTTGGTTATGCTTCACTCCAGAAAATAGCGCTGGTGCAAATAATATGGTCTTTTTAATTAAGTTTATTTTAGTAATTCATTTTCGGGTTTGCACGTTACCAATTGGCGATGCTAATGAAATTTTGACTACATTTCTTTTTTAAAAAAATCTATAGACATCAGGTTATTACTTATGGTGGTAAAAAAGTTATTTCTTGACTCATTGGCCAAAGCACGTTTGCAGCAATCAATAGTTTTTTTTTTTATTGTGAAATTTGTAGAACATGCTACCAAATTAAGTGTAAGGATGGGAGCATATCTAGTTCATGACATACACAGTCAACTGTCCTGATTTACTGCTTCGTTTTTTTTTCACACTTATTGCTGCAGTCTTTAATATACAACTTAAATAAAGCAAAGTTAAAAAGATTTAAAATACCAATTGAGCCCAAGAGAGTGGCATACAATAGGGTAGAATCGTACAAAGGTAATCACCAAAATGTGACGTAAACTTAACTAGGTGGCCACGAAAAGCTGAACTTCTTCAACTTTCAAACTGTGGTAAACAAATAAGTCAATTATGCTCAGTTGCACCAATCGAAGACTGATCTCTGGATAGGGATAAAACTCAAGTTAATCATCGAACTGATGATAATGTGTTGCTCCAACGATGACCTGAAGATTATTTCGACAAACTATCAGATTAAGACAAAGCATCGAAAACAGGAGAGTAATCCGTGATTAGCATTTCGTAGGAAATCACACCTGTGAGTTAGTTTTTACTGTGATTATTTCAGCCGTCCCTAAAGCAACAAAGACTGTACTAATAATCTATCATTAACTACAATGAAACAACTAAAGTATCAAATTTCCACTACTTTATTATTATACGTATTTTATTAATTAGTTTATATGTTTACTGTAGTTAGTTAATTAAAAGATAGACCACCTACTACCAATAGACACAGTAGTTTAATTTATGTTACATTTAAGGTGATTATCTTTATGACATTCTACCCTATTGTATGCTACTTCCTTGGGTTCAATTATATTTTATGGCATACATCGCTCCATTCGTTCATTTTACAGAACTGTTGACATTTTCTGTTGTTAAATCTTTATAATTTTGCTTACTTGGATTTGAATATGCTCTTGTATGTTAAATACTACAGGATTAAGAGTGAAAATAAATAAACAAAATAGTCCGGAACAATAAACCGAAACAGTTAACTAGGTATTCCATAAAATAGAATTGCTCCCATCCTTGCATTAAGTTTTCTGGTACGTTCTTCAAATTATACCGGATAGATTTATTGTTGCGTAACTGCTAAAGACAGTGCCATGGTGTGACGTGGTCACATACTGAGCTAAGGTAATCTAAGGTAAACTAATCTACTCTACCCTACATTTGAAAATAATGGTTAACATTGAATGCAAAGTGAACTAACGTAACGTAGCCTGCTCTTCCCTACCATATATATGAAAATTATGACTAAACTAAACTGAGTTAATGTAACCTAACCTAATCTACGCTACTCTATCGTACGCAACAATAATATTCTCTACATTTCTCTACCCTACCTTTATTTCAGTACAAGGGCAAACATTGGATTTAATAGAAGACAGTATACGTATGAAATTTAGTGTAGTTTGTGGTCAAACGTGATTTAAGGAAAGGAGAATATTCCTCTCAAAACTCATTCGCTTGAAAGATCAATAAGAAAGCTTGACCGTTACAACATTTTTTTACTTTCTGTCTTTTATATCTGAACAATAAATATAATACCTATTATCCGTACAATTAAACTGAGCGTCCTTAATATTCGGAAATGCTGAATATTTGATATGACATTTATTTTCCTTTTAAAAATATGCTTTTATTTCTCAACCAGCATTAGGATATATTCGCCTTTCCCAGGAGTGTACTTCGCTCGCTTTCTTTCAATATCTAGTACCAAATTTATCACATGTTACGCGAATCAGTTTTCAGTTGTTACAGCCACATTTTAGCCAATCAAATGTATGATGAATGATGACATCATGACATAAAAGTCATAGTTTTAAGCAACTTCTAAATATTCGTGGATAAGGTAATACTTTCTTACAAACTGTGGGTGCAACAATATAAGATTCTTATCGAAAGATGAATATCATCAATGGATTATCTTAGCTGATTTTAATTCTCGATTGGTGCAACTGAGCATTATAAAATAGTGAAAATATGGTATTTTAGTCATTCCATTGTAGCAATGATACATTCTTATTGCTACAAATATCACTTTCTTGCTTTAGGAATAACTGAAGTAATCACAGTAAGCCATTTATATCCACATAACCATATAATCATCTTCTCACCACGGCTATAACACCGCCACAACTAAGAAAATTTCAATTTTAAGTTGTATGTATATTCGAATTTGTGAATCTGCCCTTTATCCGACAATATGAGAGTTATGGCTCTAGCTTTACTAGAAGCTGCGTGAGAGCGCTAGTTTAACTAGTGAATAACATTAAAGTGGATGTATTACCAACACTTTCAAATGCGATTTACTCAGAACTAACTATTTTGAGTTTTGGCGGTATTGCAGCCGTTAGTAATCCTACATCAACGATGAACAATTATTTCCTCCCATTTTCGGCAATTTGTCTTTATCCGATGATGTATCCAAATAATATTGAGAATGGTGTTGGAGCACTCCTCAATTGGTGGTTAATAGTA
This sequence comes from Thermobia domestica, assembly GCF_964235325.1. Lineage (NCBI taxonomy): Eukaryota > Metazoa > Arthropoda > Insecta > Zygentoma > Lepismatidae > Thermobia > Thermobia domestica. Next base: position 78,549,712 of record NC_137470.1, on the reverse strand, counting down.
GGTTTATTCCGATCCACAGATTAATCCTCGGTTCGTGCGACTCATCATGAGTGTGTTTTGCCAGAGATTAGAGACTTACTTCTATAGTTTTTGCATGAAATTAGTGAGAGAGAGGATCGCTCACTTCTATAATTCTCAGTGTCATTAGCATAAAACATAATTCTTAGGCACACTCCTCGTATGCGTTACGTGGATTTGACATAGTTAAACTTGAAAAAAATCTGCTGGTGAAAAGTTTGAAGTTGCCGGAGTTATGTATGTGAACATGAATCTCTTTGTTATTCCTCACAACTTCTGCACACGTCCCTTTACAGACACAAGTAAAGGCGTCTTCATAAGAAATCGGCAAGGAGTACCATAAAGGGGAGATTTTTCGATTACTTTTTCAATATCTTGCACCGTTTGCAAGATTTGAGCATACTTTCGGTTGGAGCTTCTAATTCATGTATACTCAGTGTTTTCTTTCTTCTTGTATGTTGTATGTAATAAGCAAATACATTACATACACAAATAATTATAATGTCAGTGATATATGGCGCTCATTGGGCAAAACACTCCAAACACCAAAGATTAATCTTAGAGTGGAGAAATGTTTATCCTTCGTTTCTCATTATCATTACATCATGAAACATAACACCTGAGAGATATACAGCCCATGCATATAACTTTGTGGTGTTGGGATGGATAACTCGTAGGATAATCTACTTTCTTAAAATTTCTACACTTCGAGTGTACCCCTAAAAAATATAGTAAAGAAATAATGACAACGCTTTTTAAATATTCAATTCGAACTGGACAATCTACACAAAATTTCGAATCATACAACGTTCAGTGCTGTCAGCATACTAGAACAGAAATGGCGGACATTTTAAAAGTTGTTCTTTATGGGACACCCTTTACAAGTAATTGGAACCTTGCAACTTCAAGTTATCTCATCGTGTGGTGACTTCTGTGAGAGGGGAATATCCTGATGTAAGAGGATTTGTCTGCGTAGCTTGACTCTCCTTTTCTCCCAGCGCGTTGTTGTCCTACTATCATTCATTACCAGATAATGCACAACATTAATGTTTTATTGCTTACATAGTGCTGCTGGAGGATCAGAACCACTATCATGGTCACAGATTTGTATCACATAACAGAAGTAACATGACTAGATTTCATTAATTGCTGTTTTATTATTGCCTAACACAATAATCATATCAGCTTGTACCTTCGTCGATGTTACGTTTTCCGCTTGAAAATATTTTACCATGGCACACACTTCAGTTATTTTTTTTTTCAGTTTCACAATCCCGACACATTTTTACAATCAAAACAAAGAGAACAGGACCAATATAAATGACATTGATATGTACTTTGGGACACATATCTTCTAAAGCTTTAGTGTTCAACATATTAGAACCATAATTATATTCGTTCAGCTTCTTCAATATCATGAACAATGGTATTACACACTATTCTGATAGATTTTACATATTTGTCTTGTTACCAAATGATATGCGCGTTCCTGCATTTTGATTTGGCTTCCGATCAAGTACATATCTGTCGATGTTAGTCCAATATTTTGAAATATTTGTGAATATCACTGCACAAACAATAGTTCCGAAAGTGTTCAATCAAGTCAACCTGTAGAATTAGTACTTTGTTTTAAGGAAAATGTATTTACTTGCAGTTATGGAGAAAAATTCCTACATTCGAAAAGAAGTGTTAAAAGCCATATTTTGGGAAGATATCTTCAGTGTCATATTTTAAAAGTTCCACTTCACGACGAAAAAGAAAACTTTTATCAACAGCATCTAGGCATGAATTACTATAGAATCACGCACAACCAACAGAGACTGTTGTAATGTTGGTTGATTCATTTGATTTTCAGTTTAGCGTCCCTTTCACCAGCGAAGTTATATAGAACATGTATGATCTGTCAGGAAAGTAAATGTACACCTATTTTTCGAGTCTGGCATTCCTGCGCTCCATCCGTGGAGAGTATGAGAATTAAATCAATCAAATGTTTACTGAGGGGCAAAAAGAAAAGCTTAATCTGAATAAGACATTGCAGAGGGGCACAAGCTGTGAATACGAATAGTGCATTGTGTAAATAAAGGACGACACCGAAAGAGAAAGCCAGAAACAGCTGTTAAACTTACAAAAAAAGAGTAAAAATTGTCGAAGTGGGAACATAAAACACAAATACAACAAATACGCCGACAACTAAACGGTCACCATGCCATGATCTTGGTGTAGTGGTTAAGGTGCTGGCTTACAAATGCAAAGGACGCAAGTTCGAATCCTCGGCAAGGACATTTTTAGATTTTTTTGTTAATAATACATAGAACTCATGAGAGATGGTAAAAGAGGTCGTATTTAGTTTTTCGTAGCAATTATTATTGGTAATGTTTAGTACTGATAATACTTTTTGTCTTTGCGTATTGCTTTTGTTCTTGTCTTCATTTCGAAAGAGAAGAATATCCGAACAAATGCCACCAAAATTCCTCATATTTTGAATGTAAACGCCATTTGCAATTAGTAAAGAATAAAAATTGAACATTCCGAAGTAGCTGCAAAAAGTAAAAGGAAAAACATGGAAGTCGACCATACTCATGGTTACTAAAAATACAATTTCTACATGCCTTACACCTCCCGACCACGTTTCTACGTTAGCAAGTAAGAGGCTTGTGTTTAGGTTAGGCTTGTCAATACGTTTTGCAAAGGGGCCCGGTTTAGCTCTGACGCACCACAGGTGCGACAAGGGAGAAAAACACTTTTTCTCTCTCCCTCTGTGTGTCTATTTATCTATCTATTTGTATATATATATAACGCTATTTGTGAATGCCATAACCACCCTAATTTTCAGCGGATTGAGACGAAACTTGGCACAAACATTAATTGTTGAAATATCTTGATGAGTTCGTTAACCAGAATAATCAGATGAAAATGTTCAAAATGGTGGCCCTTCAAACTCTTAAAAAGTTCCAAGGGAACCAAATTTCGCCCATAAATAGGTATTCAGAAAGTTTGAATAAATTTTCCTCTTTTACTGAAATATTTGTGTGCAGAAACTTATTGTAATATTGGACCCGATTAATCGCCTAAAGAAGGTTCACGCCCTTTCGCTACGGTCAGTTTTTTTTTTTTTTTTTTTTTTTTTTTGCAGGAGGGGGTTATCTTCCTATTGGAACAAGATGATTGTTACTGATAATATGAAATTACACATTGAAAGTGAAGTAACTTGTGTAACGTGTTATTTGAAAGAATAATATAATAAATGTGCATTCCTCTAACACAGAGAACTCATGTATTTCGAGTTCGGGAGCCTGAATGGCGAGGAGTATTATTTGATTTGCTTTTTAGTAACACATTGCATTGCGAATAAAGGTAGGCAACATTAGTGGTAAGTAAAACAACAACAATAATAATAATAATAATAATAATAATAATAATAATAATAATAATAATAATAATAATAGGTGTTGTTTGTGGCAAGGCAATATCTTCCTCAGTTCTTCTTCAAACGTAATGATTGTAACGCCATATCTCCCTTACAAACAAAATATTAGCAATTTATATCGAGAGAACGGGAAACTGTAGAGCGATGGGACCAACGTTGGACAGTATGCACTCCAGGGGCGAATCCAGGGGGGGGGGGCGTTCGGGGCGATCGCCCCCCCCCTTCCAGAAGAGGAAACTTTCTTATTTTATATATATAAATAAAACCCATCCCAAAGTTTGGAGCCCTTAAAAGTAGCAGTATGACAACCCACCGCCCCCCCCCAGAAGTCGGTCCTGGATCCGCCCCTGATGCACTCATAGTACTCAGAAAAGTAAGCGATTTCAATGCAAAATGAACGAAGAGTCATTGTCATGGGTACGCATGGGGCCACGGCAGAGCCCTCTTTAGGCAAAATGTCGATAGCTTATATCGAGAAAACAGGAGGTGATACTGGGATGGGACCAACGTTGGACACCGTGGACCCATAAGGCGCATCGAAAAAATTAGGGAGGCGGGCGCCAGCCAGCCTTACTTATTTCCACATAATAATATAAAATTATATTGTCGAAATACACACACGAGTTAGCTACTAATATTTCATATTATTATTATTATTATTATTATTATTATTATTATTATTATTATTATTATTATTATTATTATTATTATTATTATTATTATTATTATTATTATTATTATTATTATTATTATTATTATTATTATTATTATTATTATTATTATTATTATTATTATTATTATCTACAGCGTCTTTTCATTACGTGAGCATGTTTGACATGAAACCAAAGAGAAAATCCATCCTGTAGCGAAAAGAAACAATACTTTCTCTCAAATGGATAAAATATCAAGCCGAGATTGATTCGAACTCGCATGGACGGCGCGAAAAGCCAGTGCTTTGTCCACTATTTTTTTTAACTGACTCACCGAACGCGTTTCAGTAACTTACTTATTGCTAATTTTACTTGCTTCACTCGTTTAACTTGCTTTTTCTAATAACTTATAACGACAGGGACACGAACACAGAAACATCGAGAACAGTTAAAAATGATAGATGCTGTCCCGACGAGAATCGAACCCGAGACTCCATACACCCAAGGCTCACGTGCTAGCCTCTAGACCAGCGGCGATGGCAACGCTCACTTCCTGTGTCGTTAGGGATTACGACCACTGTATTGCCAGCTATCACTTCTGTGGGTTGTATACTATGATCACATGTTTCTTCTTTGCTGCAAGAGTAAAACCTACATTATATGTAATACATGAGGTATTTAGACCTACATGCTCTTCATATAATGTAATAAAAGGGTCATGGTATCGGATTTTAATACATGACGTATTGTAGTATACAACATGCTTTGCATTACTTGTTTGTTTGTAGACAGCTACTAGCTTAGTGTTCTGAAAGGTTGTGTATAAACTAGGGATAGCCCGTTCCGGAATTATTAGTTTTCGGACTCCCGATAGTAAAGCCGGACAAATTCCGGAATTCGGAAAATTCCAATTTTGTAATAATTTCGGAATTCGGAAAAATCCGGAATTTAGAAATTTCTGATTTCGTTAACATTCCGGAATTCGGAAAATCCGGATTTTTTCGAAAGTCGGAGTTTTTCTCAATTCCGGAATTTTCTAAATTCCGGATTCTTTCCGAGTTCCGAAATTCTTCTGAATTCCGGAGTATAACTGAATTCCATAATTTTGCGAAATCCGGAAAGTGAAAGTTCCGCTTCCGAAAAATGAATTTATTTTGGTTAATATGAATCGTGTCGGAAATAAGTCTTTGACCAGGTAATGGCGACTGCTTTGAAAGAAATGGGGAGTATGAGAATTCAATCTGTCATATTTGTAGTTTCGTGTGGAGAAAGAACGAACTTGTGAACCAGTGGTTTAAGAAAAACTCAAGTTATTAATGTAAAATTTTCCGACATCATAAAAGAAATACGAAAGACATTTTGAATTTTAGAAATATAACATACAAGTTTGCAAGCGGAGACAAAGAAACCTAACGTAACCCGACTAAAGACGGATCGTTTACCGCGTAGCGATCGCGGTTCAGTGGTCAAGGTGCTTCTGCGAATGCACGTTGCAATTTTTTTTTCTTACTTTAGAATTTTTGATGGCGATTGATCAGCGATAACATACGTTTTATTATATTCAGATATTTGAATACTCGGATGTTTCAATACTTGAACTATCAAATCTTCAGGAATAATAATAGTAATAATAATTATTATTATTATCTCGTAGAAGATTAAAAGCTAGAAGCTAAATTATCGATCAGGTCATACCATTACAAGGAGAAACGTGACATTTGGAAAGAATATTTCGGTTTGGTTTAATGTTGCTCACGAGAAGAGGAGTTTCTCATCTCGTTTCTAAAACAAATAAAATAACATGAGAATTAACATTTTACATTCGAGACGGGTCAGGGCTAAATAAAAATTTTCGTCTCTCTTTGGAGTTGAGAATCGAGACGAGACGAAAAGTATCGTAAACATTTCCCGTCTTGTCTCGATTCTCGAAATAATGTATGTCCATTCTTTAAGTAACAATTGCTCTGTAGACTTAATCTCATAGGCTATTTCGTTACATTGTATTTCAGAGCTCATTGAATTATGCTCTGTGTAGGTATTTTTGTAGCAAAGCTTTTATATTTACCTCTGCATATTCTAAAAATTAGTTTATTATATGCCTTACTGTCGCGTGATATTCAGTTATATTTATTACAGTTATTTTCCTCAAAACATACTTTCTACATGAAACTTCAATAAAAGGTTCTAGTTTAAAATGTTGGTAGTTGCAGAGGTGTGTCTTGAAGGTACGGAACCCTTTCCCCGAAATCTCTACTTTTAAGTAAGTTTTGCCAAATTTCAGGGCAAGTTTAAAACTATTATTATTATTATTCTTATTATTATTATTATTATTATTATTATTATTATTATTATTATTATTATTATTATTATATCAACTCCATGTATAATCTTTAAAAGATATACGGTTTGTATCTGATTAGTAAAAGCTAATTGACTGTCGATCTCGGTCGTCTGGAAGTCTTCAGGAGGCAAGGACATCGGTCACGTTCTGGGTTTGAGTTCCGAAGGGGCAAGTAATCGGGCTCCAGCAAAAATTGTTAAAAGTTATAGGCTTCATCCAAACATATTCAAAACAGCTGGGACCGGGTTTGGGCTTCTCAACGGCTCGAGCGGCTCGGCTTACAGCTCATTCAATATCGAACCGAATCGAGAAGTGAGCCGAGCCAGCAGCTCACCACACCGAGCCGATTTGAGCCATCGGCTTAGTTGAGCTGAGTCGAAACGTGCTGATGAACTAGTTTCAACTTAGCTGGCTCGAACCGGTTCACATGAGCCGAGTAGGTGACCCATCCCAACCGAGAAAGCTCGAGCCATCGGCTCAATTGAGCTGAGTCGATGGCTTGTTCCAACTAAGCCGGCTCGGGTCATCGGCTCATCCCAACCGAGCCGACTCGAGCTGTTCGCTCAGTTGATACGAGCCGAGCCGGTTGATATCACTACCCGAGTTGGTCTTCTGCTTGGGCTCAAGAATTCGACCGTGCAGATCTCAGCCTTGATTTTAAGAACTACAGTATATACTTATATTGGTGATTACGAAATTTGAGGCTGTCTCGTAATAATAATAATAATAATAATAATAAACTCTTGTCTTCTCGTTATCTAGACGAGACGAGATACACTAAAATTGCCCCACGAGATGCACTAAAATTACGAGATGAGACGCACCTCTGTCGTGAACAACACTAAAAGTATTCCACATTACTGCTTACATTTCTCATGGCTTTTGCTTTCCAGTCTGATCAGGCCAATATTTCAAAACGAGTTAAAACGAGCTGAACGAGCGAGAGAGCCATTATCAAACTCAACTCAACTCGAAACTAGACCTCGAAAACAGCGACTTGGCTCGGAACTCAATTCAAGAAAATTACCTTTGACTCGACTCAACTTGTACTCGAGTTGAATTGAATTTTGGCTCGACTTGTGCTCATCCCTATTCGTGTTTGTATTTTATGTTTCCACTTCAACAATGTCTACTCTTTTTTCTCCTTTTACCTGCTGTTTTTGGATTTCTCTTTCGGTGTCGTCCTTTATTTACACCGTGCACTATTCTTATTCCCAGCTTGTGACCCGCTTCAATGTCTTATTCAGTTTAGGCTTTTCTTCTTACATTGACTTCACATGTGATTGATTTAATTCTCACTTTCCGCGCACGACCGATGAAAATGTTTTATTATTATTATTATTATTATTATTATTATTATTATTATTATTATTATACTATTGAACTTGCACGGCGAAATTACTGTATAATACGATATCATTTCTGTAATTTTACTCCATTGTATGTTATTTAGTTTATTAATGGGCACTAAATTGTCTCCAGATCAACGAATAAATTAACTACGGCATGAACTTTGGTGGAAATATCATTGCAATAAGATTATTGGTTCGTTCCAAACATGTTCATGTAATGATATTTCCACCAAAGTGCATGCCGTAGTTAATTTATTCGTTGATCTGGAGACAATTTAGTGCCCATTAATAAATTAAATAACATACAATGAAATAAAATTACTGAAATGATATCGTATTATACAGTAATTTCGCCGTGCAAGTTCAATAGTATAATAATAATAATAATAATAATAATAATAATAATAATAATAATAATAATAATAATAATAATAATAATAATAATAATAATAATAATAAAACATTTTCATCGGTCGTGCGCGGAAAGTGAGAATTAAATCAATCACATGTCAAGTCAATGTAAGGAGAAAAGCCTAAACTGAATAAGACATTGAAGCGGGTCACAAGCTGGGAATAAGAATAGTGCATGGTGTTAATAAAGGACGACACCGACAGAGAAATCCAGAAACAATAGGTAAACGAAGAAAAAAAGAGTAGAAATTGTTGAAGTGGAAACAAAATACAAATACGAATAGGGATGAGCAGGAGTCGAGCCAAAATTCGACTCGACTCGAGTTCAATCCGAGTCGAGTCAAAGGTATTTTTCTTGTAGTACTTAAAATTATACTGTAGTTCTTAAAATTAAGGCTGAGACCTGCACGGTCGAATTCTTGAGCCCAAGCAGAAGACCAACTCGGGTAGTGATATCAACCGGCTCGGCTCGTATCAACTGAGCGAAGTTGTTGTATTACTATACATCTGCTTCCGCCCCTGTCAAATCTGGTCCATCTCGTTGACGCGACATATTTGCTTTTTTATACCCCTTTCTTCGTTTACTGAACAAAACAGTAACTATTCTGAAATATACTACTGCGCATGCATATTTTCGAAATACACTGAACTCTAGCCATAAGGCACTGTGAACGGGATTACGTTTGGCAACAATGTAGAAAACATGAATGACGTTTATATCGCGATCACGAGTCATGACCTACATATAGCAGAAAGTAAATGTCAGATGCTGTCGGCCCTGGTAGCCGAGTGAGCTAGCGCAACATGCTATTAAGGAAAATCGTTGTTGGCGCAGGTTCGAGTCTTGTTAGGAATGTTTTTGTTATTATTTTTAAATGTTTTTATAATACTTCTTTCGTTAAAATAATATTAAAATAATATTCAAAAAGCGATTTAACGATTATTTTTAAAAATTTTCATTAAACTTCTTTCATTAAAATAAGATTGCCCTTGTACTTATACAGATCCATAGCAAAAGTAATAAAATAATAATAATAATAATAATAATAATAATAATAATAATAATAATAATAATAATAATAATAATAATAATAATAATAGTAGTAGTAGTAGTAGTAGTAGTAGTAGGAACGGGTTAGATTGGAATAAAGCATTCATTTGTTTCCGTGCGAAGTTGCCAAACCTAATGCCTTCTGGCTAGGGCTGAGTGTATTTCGAAAATATGCACTGCGCATGCCTCGTAGATAAATATTTCTGATGCCAATAGTTTCCGTTTTGTCCAAGGAATGTTCTTTTTCTTATTCCCAGCATGACCCTTTTATTACATTATATGAAGAGCATGTAGGTCTAAATACCTCATGTATTACATATAATGTAGGTTTTACTCTTGCAGCAGAGAAGAAACATGTGATCATAGTATACAACCCACAGAAGTGATAGCTGGCAAGACAGTGGTCGTAATCCCTAACGACACAGGGAGTGAGTTGTGCCCTTCCCGTTGGTCTAGTCGCTAGCACGTGCGCCTTTGGTGTATGGAGTTCCGGGTTCGATTCCCGGCGGGGGAGCTTCTATGATTTTTAACTGTTCTCGATGATTCTGTGTTCGTGTCTCTGTCGTTATAAGTTATTAGAAAAAGCAAGTTAAACGAGTGAAGCAATTAAAATTAGCAATAAGTAAGTTACTGAAACACGTTCAGTGAGTCAGTTAAAAAAAAGTGGACAAAGCACTGGCTTTTCGCGCCGTCCATGCGAGTTCGAATTAATCTCGGCTTGATTTTTTATCCATTTGAGAGAAAATATTGCTTCTTTACGCTACAGGTAGTCCACTCTTTTCGTATTTTTCGCTGTCGTTCACAGTTAAATTAACTGACTATTATTCTTTCTACGAATGATGGATCTTCTCTTTGGCTTCATGTTAAACACGCACACGTAATGAAAAGACGCTGCCGATAATAATAATAATAATAATATGAAATATTAGTAGCTAACTCGTGTGTGTATTTCGACAACATAATTTTATATTATTATGTGGAAATAAGTAAGGCTGTCTGGCGCCTCCCCCCCCATTTTTTTCGATGCGCTTTATGGGTCCACGGTGTCCAAAGTTGGTCCCATCCCAGTATCACCTCTCGATATAAGTTATTGACACTTTGCCTAAAGAGGGCTCTGCCGTGGCCCCATGACTACCCATGACAATGACTCTTCGTTCCTTTTGCATTGAAATCGCTTACTTTTCTGAGTACTATGAGTGCATACTGTCCAACGTTGCTCCCATCGCTCTACAGTTTCTCGTTCTCTCGATATAAATTGCTAATATTTTGTTTGTAAGGGAGATATGGCGTTACAATCATTACGTTTGAAGAAGAATTGATTAAGATATTATCTTGCCACAAACAACACCTATTATTATTATTATTATTATTATTATTATTATTATTATTATTATTATTTTACTTACCACTAATGGTGCCTACCTTCATTTGCAATGCAATGTGTTACTAAAAAGCAAATCAAATAATACTCCTCGCCATTCAGGCTCCCGAACTCGAAATACATGAGTTATCTGTGTTAGAGGAATGCACATTTATTATATTATTCTTTCAAATAACACGTTACACAAGTTACTTCACTTTCAATGTGTAATTTCATATCATCACTAACAATCATCTTGTTCCGATAGGAAAATAACCCCCTCCTGCAAAAAAAAAAAAAAAAAAAAAAAACTGACCGTAGCGAAAGGGCGTGAACCTTCTTTAGGCGATTAATCGGGTCCAATATTTCAATAAGTTTCTGCACACAAATATTTCAGTAAAAGAGGAAAATTTATTCAAACTTTCTGAATACCTATTTATGGGCGAAATTTGGTTCCCTTGGAAATTTTTAAGTTTGAAGGGCCACCATTTTGAACATTTTCATCTGATTATTCTGGTTAACGAACTCATCAAGATATTTCAACAATTAATGTTTGTGTCAAGTTTCGTCTCAATCCGCTGAAAATTAGGGTGGTTATGGCATTCACAAATAGCGTTATATATATATACAAATAGATAGATAAATAGACACACAGAGGGAGAGAGAAAAAGTGTTTTTCTCCCTTCTCTCACCTGTGGTGCGTCAGAGCTAAACCGGGCCCCTTTGCAAAACGTATTGACAAGCCTAACCTAAACACAAGCCTCTTACTTGCTAACGTAGAAACGTGGTCGGGAGGTGTAAGGCATGTAGAAATTGTATTTTTAGTAACCATGAGTATGGTCGACTTCCATGTTTTTCCTTTTACTTTTTGCAGCTACTTCGGAACGTTCAATTTTTATTCTTTACTAATTGCAAATGGCGTTTACATTCAAAATATGAGGAATTTTGGTGGCATTTGTTCGGATATTCTTCTCTTTCGAAATGAAGACAAGAACAAAAGCAATATGCAAAGACAAAAAGTATTATCAGTACTAAACATTACCAATAATAATTGCTACGAAAAACTAAATACGACCTCTTTTACCATCTCTCATGAGTTGTATGTATTATTAACAAAAAAATCTAAAAATGTCCTTGCCGAGGATTCGAACTTGCGTCCTTTGCATTTGTAAGCCAGCACCTTAACCACTACACCAAGATCATGGCATGGTGACCGTTTAGTTGTCGGCGTATTTGTTGTATTTGTGTTTTATGTTCCCACTTCGACAATTTTTACTCTTTTTTTGTAAGTTTAACAGCTGTTTCTGGCTTTCTCTTTCGGTGTCGTCCTTTATTTACACAATGCACTATTCGTATTCACAGCTTGTGCCCCTCTGCAATGTCTTATTCAGATTAAGCTTTTCTTTTTGCCCCTCAGTAAACATTTGATTGATTTAATTCTCATACTCTCCGCGGATGGAGCGCAGGAATGCCAGACTCGAAAAATAGGTGTACATTTACTTTCCTGACAGATCATACCTACAGCTTAACGTGGGATCCGAACCATATGAACTCCAAATGAGAATCAAATCCTAGCCTTCTACGCTTGAGAACGGTGGTTTGGTCTGGTCAGTTTGTTTTCGATTTAGAATCTTCTACACTTCTATAGGTTTGAATCTACATCTGCTATGATGAGCATGGTGGCAACATTTTGTGAACAGAAGTATATCTCTAGCGACGCTCCTTCACTTTGAGTGCCACAAATGTGAAAGGTGGAGGACCTGTGGACTAGTGTGCTGGTCACACACGTGAATGGTAGATCTAAACTTGTATCTACTATCATACTTTTGTTCACATACAAAAAAAAAAATGATTAATATATTTAACTTTAACCAAGCCACATTAAAATTTTACATCATGAACGAAAACAGCAATAATAATAATAATAATAATAATAATAATAATAATAATAATAATAATAATAATAATAATAATAATAATAATAATAATAATAAGGTATATTTCTTTCTTTATATTCTTTATCAAAAGTTTATGATATGATATTATATACAGTGGCGTATTTAGGATTTCGTTGTGGGGGCTATGCACAACGTGGAGAAGCAAAGGGGCAGTTGCTCACCCGGGTAAAATATATATTTTAATCGATTGTGTACTAATATACTAGGGAAAAAATGTGATATTCCTTTGCGGGTATAGGATCTTACCTCCTTCCCCCTTCGACAAGTCTGAAATGACGCTCCTGCAAACAAACATTGAATATTTGTAATTTCATTTCAACTCTAGTGATTTCATGCTAGAAAAAAGAAATGAAAAATTCAGTTTTATCTGTGTACGTTTTTACCTGAAAGAAAATGTTGAGACAAGTTGAAGCTGAAATATACTGGTTGCACTTTTAACGGCAAGAATTGCAGATTGGTAAATCGTATGTGATATGATACACACAAAAAATTAGCAGTGAATCTAATACATTTGGTCTATTCATAGAAGGAAAAGGAAGCATCCTCGTGACCTATCTAATTTCCTGGGCTACTTACTTCTCCCCTTGATTTTCTTTAACTCAAACATTTACCTCTCTTTATAACTAAACGGTGTAAATATTCCTTTACTATAATAACTAAAGTCCTGTAATGTCGATATCCGTGCAAGTTGGCGTGAAACACCAGTTTCTCTTATCAGTTTCTCTTAGTTTTGGTGTTCCTGACGACGGCGGACTTGAATCACAACTAATAGCGTTCGAAAGTATGATCGGAAAAACGAAATAAAGTAACAACTAAGAAAAAGAAACAGAAGAGTAGTAGAACAGACGAAAGAAAGAAAGAAAGAAAAGAACACGGTTCTTACATCGAATAAAATTTGACAAATACACTATTATTTCTGAACAAAGAGAATAAGAAAATGGAAAATCAATGAAATTCTTGGAAATTATACGAAGGATTATTGTTGTATGTGGAATGCGAAAAACTAACAAATATATTTCGGGGAGAGGGAGCTTGAGCCCGATAGCCCCCTAAATACGTCACTATATTTAAAGATAGTAACTTTGGTCCTTCCTGATGATTCTTGTCCTCCAGAGGTTGGATGTTCGCCGAGATATCTCTTCCGAAGTGATATCCACTCTCTTTCTTCCCGTAAGAGAGGTCCTGGGTTCAATACTAGAGTTTTTCGCTCTTTGTGTTGGCGAATGGTATTATTCTCTGTCAAAGTATAAGGTGAGTGGTTGACGAAAAACAAAAATAAAAATATATATCATTACATCCAGCTATGTTGGTTAGTTTAATTTACAAGTGATAAAGTACATGTTCACTAGCTGGCTGGATTAGTATGCCGAGTGCAGTTACCATTGGCAATTAAGCTTAGTCCTTCCTTCGCATTTTGGTAACAGTGTAACGATGTACGCCCATCACTAAAACGTTATAATTCGCTGTATGAATTGTGTGTTTATTACATTACTGATTTAAGTTTCACTGTACTTATTTATTCATTGAGCAACACCACCACAGTAAGTTCACCGCATCACTTGAAGTGAAATATTTGGTGAGATTCGTTATGCAAAGCACTGTTTCAGAACTCCGCGTAATATCCAAAAGTTCGAGTAATTGTTTAAGTGTCCTGATACACATCCCTAATTACTACGTGAGAAGCTGGATTTTGTCAGTCAACATCATATTAAATATCGACTATCTCATTCCCGTTTAAGTGTAATAGCGTTACATCTGTTCAGGAACTATATGTATTATATGAAGATAAAGAGTCACCAGTAAACGTTGTTAACTCTGCCTATACCCAGATACGAAATGATATATTAACTATGGCAAAATAAAGAGTGACACGTAGACGATTTCAACTCTTCCTGTATCAAGACTCAAAGTGAACGTGAACGTCTCGTCCTCAGAGGAAATGCATCCGTCTAACAGTAAATTTTAGCTAAGCTCTCATTCTGGCTAGCTGGGTTTTAATGTGCCAACAGTCTTGGCGATTAACACTGTCCTTTTTTTTCAAACAGTGTGAAAAAGAACCAAAGGTTATAGCTATGCAGAACAATTTTCTTCGTAGTGTCGTGTTGGTTGCATAGATATAGCTATAAAAATATTCAAGTCCCATGAAGCAAAGGAAGGGGTTAACCAAAAAAAATTCAAATTTACTGTGTAGACTACCAATAACACGGAGTAACTTATCTGCAACCTGCCAGTTGAAATTTAAACAAAAAAAGAAAGAAAGAAAGATATAGCTGTGCAGCATAATTTTTTTCGTAGTGTCGTGCGGGTTCATAGCCGCAGCTATAAAAGTGTTTCAGTCCCATGGGGCAAAGGAAAGTGTTGACCAAAATATCCAGATTTTTTGTGTTAAATACCATTAACACGAGGCAACTTTTCCGCAACCCGGCTAATCGAAATCTATTTTTTTTCGACCCTCCTTACTGCACGATAAAGGTCCATGTGTTGACGATGAAATTGACGGTGAAAAACGCATGCAATATAGCGATGTCCATCGACAGGGTTTCTAGCCCTTACAGTTAGATGTTATACCTGGTCAATATACTCAGCCTAGTGTTCTCTTATGTGTTGATTTAACATTTTCGATGTTCATTATCAGCTATCAGTTAGAAACACTCAATGTAGCTGGCTTTCTTTTTCTGAAATACACGGGGTGGCTTCAATGTGTATTCTCTTCAAAAACCAATATTCTAAGAAAAAAATCACTTCCTGTAATGAGTATCTCTGTCCTCTTGAGCTCATACTGTATTTGAATATATGCTCATTTCCTTAGTTTTAATAATGTTATTTTATTACAAGTGTTTATGTAATAATAATAATAAAGGGTGGGTCAAAAGTCACGAAGATGATATAACTGTGATTTACTTTTTTATTTATTATTAGTTTCCGTTGATATTTCACAGACTTAAAGACCAATGACGGAAGATTGCTTACACTTATGCGTGGAATATAGTCACAGGTACATGCCCTCCATTATAAATCTCACAGATACATAATGGAAACTAATGATTTACTTTCCTCACAAATACTTAATGAAAATTTATTTCCGCTCGATTATTTTCTTTGGAGCTGCGTGAAAGACAAAGTGTATGTGAACAAACCGCAAACAATACAGCAGCTCATGAACAACATTCGTGCAGGAATTCGGGCACTGGGATCAGAAGTGTTGACTCCTGTCATGAATCATGTGCTACACAGAGCCAGAGTTTGCCCAAGTTGGCCCAGCCCGAAAAAAAACGTTTTTGGGGGGGGATTGGACCCACCTAAAAAAAACACTTTAAAACCCACCTGGGTTTTTGAGATTTTTGTAAGTGCATTGTTATTACAACTAAGTTGATCGCATTGACAGTGATTTTTATCAGATTTCGGTCTTTCCTTGGACGAACAAGATGCTTTCACGTTAAGGTATACAACACCTTTCAACATTAGACCTTTATAAAGTTCTGAATGAATAAGAAACCTTACTTAAGATAATTATAGAGCAAATTAATGTATGGATTATGCTTATAGCCTGTTTGAAGTAAAATATGCAATTTTATATTTTAGAAAATACTTTCCGTGAATAGTGTGCTTACCGACTTTGCGACGCCGAGGGACGTTATCCCTCATATGTTTGACAGGTTTAAGGGAATCGGTGCCATAGGTGATGCAATGATAACAGCGTCGGTCATATCCTCCATTTCAGACTACTAATGCAAACTAAACAAAAAACGAAACGAAAAGAAATAAAGAAACGAAGAAAGAAAGAGAAAAATGAAGAGTGATATTATACTGTTAAATTTCTATCAGTTATACCCTATATTAAAAGTCCAAACTGTATCGTAATGAAAACTTATAAATGTTGGAAAGGAAAACTTTATGTTCCTCATAGATGTAACATGTTTCAAATTTCAACGTGAAAAAAAAACACATTGGATTATAGGATAGGAGCAAATTTTGTGTCGAACTAGTATAAATAAAATTTTATTTTCAAATAACCAAAGAGATTACCATTTCCTATTCTTTTCCGAAGATTTATCTTTTCCGAACATCCAGCATTGATTTCGTCTCTTCCGGATATAACGTAATTTGCACAGATAAAATGAACACGCTAAGAGCCCAAACGGATCATCGTGTCAGTCGTATGATGTTAGGTTATAGACCACCACCTGGTCGAGGATTCAAATCCGTAGTGACCCGGTAATTTGACTGAGACTCGGTAACCCAGAGGATGAAAAAGAGATTTCACTTATTTCCTTGTGTTTAAACAGTATTTCTGTCAGAGATAACCAGGACTGGAGATGTTATCTCCAGATCACGAAAAACACGACGCCGAAGTTAACAGTTAATTAGATTCTCCAGACCAGTTACATCGGGCTTTTGCTAAGTTTTAACTCTGCAATATGAAGTGCATCTATGTGTGTGTGAGAGAGAAGTGAAAGATGGAAAGACACAGGAAGGGGAACGTTAAGAAAGAGAGAGAGGGACGGGACAAATGTAAATATGAAGCATACTTATCATTGCAGTGTATGATATAGGACCCACAAACTCTTTACTCGAACTATCGCCAGTGATGAATTGTAAGTTCTCCATCAAAAGATGAATCTGTGTTTGCAGCCATTATTTTATGCGAAAAAATCCTACTATCTGACGGGGAATCGAACTAAGATATTCCACTTGGAAGTCTGACACGTTACCACTACACTACGGATTGCTTTAACCAAATTTTGTTGAACAAATGGTGTAGTGTTTCTTTCTGAGAACGATAACACGAAAAGTGTATACTGCAGATCAATGATATCTTTGGAATGTCCTGGTAATTCCCTTGCCCTTTCCCAACCAACATTCGTAAATCGTCTCTCTCATGATACAGGTGTTTGCTTTCGCATTTTTACGTATTGCTTGTCCAGTATGATAAGTTGTTTCTTCACAATCACTTAAAAAGATAACTTTGATGTGAACAGGATTTCAATCTGTTAGATACATGTATTATTCATAAGGCCATAGCGTTACCCTACACTATCATGCCACCTAAAATTAGAAGCCAAATATTACTTACTTTAGCCCTGATCTTTGGAACGACTCAAAGTGCACAAGGAAATTGATTTATTCGGCGGCCTAGTGATAAATTAGTTGCCACTAATAAAGGAAAAGAATACAATCCAGGAAAAATTACAGAAATAAAACATATTTTGCAGTAATTTCGTCGTGCAAATTCAAAAGTACGTGAATATTATTATTATTATTATTATTATTATTATTATTATTATTATTATTATTATTATTATTATTAGCATCAATTACCCGCTTCGTTAGGTTAAATTGAGAAAAATAGTAATATGTTCCGTTACTCAGTCACTGTTTAGGATTACTAAAGCGATCTTTGATATCGGTAATTTTCGATTAGTTATATATATCCCTTCCCCACTCTATGTTGTGGGGCACGGCGTCTGCAGTGTCATTGTTGATCTCAACGAGCCGGAAAACTATGGATTCGACACTGATATTGGTTATTTCGATCATTTTCATATGTCTCCCCCTCCTCCAAGTTGAGGGGCTGAATTTGAATTTAAACAGCATCATATGTGTCACTATTAATCTCAGCGATTCCAAAAATTATAGATTCGCCACTAATAACGCTCATTTTTCGTTCTTGTTTAAATGTCGTTTCCCCTCACCATCTCTTAAGTTACTCCTTAAAAGTGATATGACAGAAACCATCTCAGGTTGGAACTTCATCTAGGTTGAAAATTTGATCAAGATTGGTTTCGTTTCGTTTCATTAAGTTCAAGAGTCATTAAGTTTTATTTAATTTTATATATCTCCCTCTCCCATTCCCCTCCCCAAGTTCTCCCGTGGAAGTGAAATGAACAAAATCATCTCAGGCCCGAACATCTCCTACGTTAAATATTTGATCGTGATTGATCTTGTTTCACGAGTTATCAAGTTTTATTTATAATTTTTAATTTCTCCCTCCCCTCAACCCTAAATTATATCGTCAAAGTAAATAGATAAATACCATTTCAGGCACAAAACACATCTAAGTTGAAAATTTAATCGAGATCGTTTTGGTGGTTCAAGAGTGATGAAGTCACAAAACATCCACTTTCGTTTGCAGTTTCTTTTACATATATTTCCCTCTCTCCGGCCCCTACATTGCACCGTCAAACTGAAATGATAAAAGTCGTCCCAGATCCGAATCTTATTTATGTTGAAAGCTTGATAGAGATTGGTCTGGTGTTTCAAGAGCTATTACGTTTTATTCATTTTTATATATGAACCCTCCTCCCCTCATCCTAACCTAAGATTTACCGTTAAAATTAAATGATAGAAAAGCTTCCCAGGCACGAACCTTATCAATGTTGAAAATTCGATCGAGATCGGTCGGGTGGTTCAAGAGATTAGGAGCTACAAACATAGTTACTTTCAATTTTATAATATAGGTTATTATTATTATTATGATTATTATTATTATTATTATTTGCGTACTTTTGAACTTTATATGTTCCATTTCTCTATTTTTCTTGATTGTATGTTTTCCTTTATCTGTGGGCACTAATTTATCTCTAGGCAGTCGAATAAATGAATTTCGTGGTGCACTTTGGTGTAAATAACGTTACAGGAAAAAGTCGGTTCAATCCAAAGATCAAGGAAAAAGTAAGTAATATTTGGCTTGTAATTTTAGATGGCATGATAGTGTGTGGATAATGCCATGGCCTTATAAATAATTCATCTATTTAACATAGGTTCAAATCCTATTCAAGTCAGTTAATTTTTTTACAAAGGGATTGTGAAGAATCGACTTATCACACTGGACAAGAAATATGTAAAAATGCGAAAGCAAACACCTGTATCATGAGAGAGACGATTTACGAATGTTGGTTGGGAAAGGGCAAGGGAATTACCAGGACATTCCAAATATATGATTGATTTGCAGTATGCACTTTTCGTGTTATCGTTCTCAGAAAGAAACACTACACCATTTGTTCAACAAAGTGGAAAATCTTGGTTCGTTTCCCCATCAGGAGGTATGATTTTTTTGCTCAAAATAATGGCTGCAAACACAGATTCATCTTCTGGTGGATAACTTACAATTAATCACTGACGATAGTTCGAGTAAACAGTTTGCGGGTTCTACATCATACACTGCAATGATAAGTATGCTTCATATTTATATGCGTACCCCTTCCTCTCTCTCTTTCTTGACGTTTCCCTATCCTGTCTTTCCATCTTTCACTTCTCTCCCTCTCATACATACATGCACTTCATATTCCAAAGTTAAAACTTAGCAAAAGCCCGATATACCTGGTCTGGAGAATCTAATTAATTGTTAACTTCGGCGTCGTGTTTTTCGTGCTCTGGTGATAACATCTCCAGTCCTGGTTATCTCAAAAGAAATATTGCTTAAACACAAGGGAATAAGTAAAATCTCTTTTTTATCCTCTGGGTTACCGAGTCTCAGTCGAATTACCGGGTCACTACGGATTTGAATTCTCGGCCCTGTGGTGGTCTATAATCTAACATCATACGACTGACACGATGATCCGTTTGGGCTCTTAGCGTGTTTATTCTGTCTTTGCGAATTACGTTATATCCGGAAGAGACGAAATCAATGCTGGATGTTCGGAACAGATAAATCTTTGGAAAAGAATAGGAAATGGTTACCTCTTTGGTTATTTGAAAACAAAATTTTATTTATACTAGTTCGTCTCAAAATTTGCTCCCATCCTATAATCCAATGTGTTTTATTCACGCTGAAGTTTGAAACATTTTACATCTATGAAGAACATAAAGTTTTTCTTTCCAACATTTGTAACTTTTCATTACGATACAGTTTGGACTTTTAATATAGGATATATCTGATAGAAATTTCGCAGTAAAATAGCACTCTTCAATTTTCTCTTTCTTTCTTTCTTTCTTTCTTTCTTTCTCTTTTCTATTCGTTTCGTTTTGTTTGTTCAGTTTGCATTAGTAGTCTGAAATGGAGGATATGACCAACGCTATCTACTGGGTGTTTTAGAATGTATTTTGGATCAGTAAGTCTAATGAACACTACCGAATTTGCAATCGAACAACGCGGAAACAAAGCATGTGTGTTAAACTCTTGGCATTATCCTAGATGTGTCTCGGAGATCTACACTTCTACTTCAGATTGAATATGCTATCCATTATGAAAGTGACATAATAAATGTTTAAAGCATCCTCTATACATTCAAATAGTTCCGAAAAAATATGCGAAAACAACGTTATTTCTATATTACTGTTGGATTTCTCGAAACGGAACTTTATAATGTTAGGTTCTTTTCTTACTACGTTTGAATTCCACAGTTTTATCTGTTCTACCTTTTCTTTTTCTTCTCTCTCTCTCTCTCTCTCTCTCTCTCTCTCTCTCTCTCTCTCTCTCTCTCTCTCTGCCTCATTTCTAAATCTCTGTGTAGTAGACATTCATTGGTTTCAATTTTTCATTGTGGTTGCTTCAGTTTCTCCCTACATCAACCCATGAACCTTGTTTCGTCTCGGTTTTGTTATTTCATTTTATCGATACTAATACATGTATATTGGGGACGCGGTGGCTCAGTGGTAGAGCGTTCACCTCCTGCTTGGGGTCTCGGGTTCGATTCCATCCCCCGCCAAGTGAACTTTGTGGTCGAAAAGACAGTGTGCATTGGTTTTCTCGGGGTTCTCTCGTTTCCTCCCACTTTCTTCATTCCACCATTTCATTCATTACTCGTCATCACCGTCTCCTTTAGCCTAACCGGCATAATCGTGGGACGTAAAACTCAAAGATTCAATTTCATTTCATTAATACATGTATATTTTGAAATAAGAATTGCGCTAATGTTGTTAGCTTATTTTAGTATGGGAGAGAAGAAAGGAGGAGAGAGGGAAGTCTCTTTACCTGACACGATTATGGGATAAGAAGGTGTATATTGGGTGGCCTAACTGCACGGCGTTAGCTGTCGCAATTTTTTTTATGCGGAGTGTATAAGACACACGAATGCCTCGCAAGGTCTTGCTGTGCTAATGTACAAACGAAGAATGCGACATGCCGTGGTAAGCCAACCTGACTGGACCGGTTTTCTTGTTCGCCGAGTTTGAAGAACAGTATTCTGAGTGAATTGCTCTGCTCATTGCTAGTAAATATTGTTGGTCCGTACTGAGGTCAACTTTTGCGAATTCATCCAACCAGTCAAGATTTATTGCTTGGTATTTTACCAAGGGCGCTTCCTCGCACTTGCCGAACTTTCTTCGGATGAGTCCCGGAAGTCCTTATGCTCTCCCGTCGAGATGTCTTATTAAGTAACGAAGCGGTAGTTCATTTCCGTGAAAAAGGCAAACGGTTCATTGAAGTTCTCGATTTAGTTTTTGTTCTTTTCAAACAATATAGAATCCCTTTAGATCTTCCCGTGTTGATTGGTGTACCGTCATAGCCAGCTGCTACCAACGTTGACAGCTCAGATCCGTTTTCATCCAGGAATTCGTACACTGACGCGGCGACGTCCTTTCCACTATCAGACTTCGGCACGACGTGTCCCAAATATGTTGAACCTGGTTCTTCCACTACTGTTAAGTGATCTTCTTCGAATTGCTGTCGATACCAATGTTTTCCTTTTTTCGCTCACGTTAGGGTCTGGTCCTTTCTTCCATTGAAGGAGACTCCTATAACATATTTTCCCGCTATGTCGTTATTTTCTTGAACACCTGCGCTGAATTTTCTATTTTCCCTCCTGATCATATTTTTTGAATAACAATGTTTTTGCGCTCCGTTTAAATGTCTTCTACTGCACTAGCGATTAGTGAAACTGCCCGGAGAAGAAATAACTGCCTTTCCATGCCATGCCCAAGCAGTAGAGCGAATGGTTCTTTTGGTGGCGCAAGCTTCTCAATCCGTGTGTGAGCCGGCAAGTTGCGACATATTCATACGCTGTGCCTTGATTTCTAGCAAGGAAATGCCACATCCGGACCTAGAAAAAGACTATGCCATATAGAAAAGTAAAGCAAGTAAGTGAGGACGCAAGCAAGTAATACCATGGCAGAAAATTATTCAGGGTGGGAGGGCGAAACTAATAGTAGGTGGAACTCGACTTGCAGTTACCTCCTCGTGGTGAGTAGGGGTTATTTTGGACAAACAATAAATGATCGAGAATGTTGATAATGAATTGCATTACAGCAAAAGATAAATACATAAATATATAAGTAAATAAACTCTACTCTCAGGCTACACAAAAATAAATCAATTTTTGTACATACAAATAAAACACACAACCTTCTTGGCTTAAGCGTTGAAATTTGGCCAATTTAAGCAAAAACTGAACATAAGTGGGCTTTGGGAAGGTGAAGTACGTATAGTTCAAGCTGTGTCTAAAGCTGAATCTAAAAAGAACGAGAATATATGTTTTTTGCACAGTCAAAACCGTGAAATATGGTACCATGCATTGCAGGTTGCATACATTTTTCATAAAACCTCGATGCTGCACATGAAGGCGTTGACTAAAAATTCTGAAAAAAACCTGGCGCACTTTGCCCACTAAAAGACATCCTTTAGCTCCTTCACCGAACCGATTTTCGAGAAAAGTTGAAATTCGGCCCACCTTAATATATATTTGAAAGAAGTCCTGACTGAGTGAATGTCTGACTGACTGATCAACGTTCAGGCCAAACAGCTTAAGCTAGAGACCTGAAATTTGGACAAAAGGTACAGTAGGTACCACTAGGAAAGGATTTAGTAGCAAATTCGGGGCAGTAGCAGAAGAGGGATGGCAATTACTTTCTTAAAATGTCCATATTAATGTTACCCACGAAACGACGCGAGACGAGAAAATGTTTTATTGTTTCGTCTCATTTTCTGTACAACTCTCCCTTCGATTCCCAAACGGTTCTCTCTCGTCTTAAATTGATTCTAGGCCAGCCTTTATCGTCATGGCCCCTCATACGTAACGGGCTAAATGGCCATAGATGCCGACAGCTCAGAAATCGAATCCCTAACCCTTAATTTAATATGCCTGTTGTATCCCTTGTTAATATCGTCTGGAAACTAACGTTTAACAGATTATGGAAATATATGTCATAGGAAATATATGTAAGTATTCATCTATTTTCATGCCTGAGATGATAGGAAGTGTAACGGGTGAACGACACATATATAACCTTTAATTTGCCTCCACTACCCACAGTCCTACGAGAACGGACGTCACCTCACTTCCCCCTTTAGAATATAAAATTATAACAGTAGAGGGAGAGAGAATTCCATTCCCCCACGGCTGAGAATAATGACGACATGGAGTGATGGGTTCAATACTGGACAAGGCTTATTTATATGCATATATATCTAGTAAGATTACCAGGAGAATTTCTACGACTACTTGTAAAGGTAAAAAGTTTCTTTTTCTAACAAGTGAGAAATTTTTATTATAACAAAATCTGAAAGTGGTATCTATATATATAAATATAGAAATATTTAACCATTTAACAAGTAACAATAGAATAAATAGAAATCCCCGTTAGCAACAACTCCAAATTATTTTTTTTAAAAGTTTTGTTTTCAAGTAACAAATGTTTTTTGAAGTTAGTATTATATCAAATAATAAATTCAATGTAGAAAACAGAAACCTTTTACAACAATTCTTCTCAAAATTTATAGAACTCACAGCTACTGCCAAGTGGCTTCCCGAAGGAATGAAAATGTGGGAGTAAAGAAATTAATCATTAAATGGGTCGACAAGCTTGAATTGTTAACGATAGCTCAACTGAAATTCAGTAGTTTCCTTTTCCTTTTTTTCTTTCTTTAATCAGAAATTCCAGGAAATCTATTATTCATTTTTAGTCTCCACTTGCCTGAGAATTTTTCGTAAGAACAGTATACTTAATTCCTGACTAGCAACTTTTAATAAAACTGCAAGGAAAACAAGAATTAACATGTTTAACTATGAGGCTCAATTATGCCTGCATAAATCACTTAAGTTACGGCACGATTAACTATGTTACTTTTTCTTCTTTTCTTTTTCTGTTTTTATAAAAAATATACTTTCATAAATAACAGATAATACTGTCAAAACCTGAATAAACTCAATAGTCAGGGTCTGTTATAATATTTAAAGAAGTTAATAAAGAAAGATTAACTTTACGGAAACGTTTTTAAATACCCATTCGGTCCTTAACATTTTTGAACGACCTGCATCACTCACCTCGTTTTGTAGCTCTGTAACCTGCTCCTTACGTAGAGCAAACACCTTGGCAGCAACGTGACGTCATCTCGAACGACACGAAGCTCGCGCAACTAACACTCAAGGTTGCTTGTACAGTGCTTCCAACTCAGAGAATTCACAAGCTTTGCAGTAAGCCGGAGTTTCATATCACATTTTTTCTCTTTTTACCTTTTTTTTAATTATGAAACTAGGGTAGGTTATAGAAGCCAAAATATTATACAATTTTCCAAAGTCTAATACAGCATAACTATTTAAATTCGGTCAAAGAGGACCCAAAATATATTGAAATATTAATGAAAATGAGGTATAAATTATGGTAATGTAAGCGAACATGCAATAGAAGGTTGGTTCTAAAAATTCTGTTGTACTCTTGGAGGATAAGGAAGATCACTAAAGTCGTTCGGTTGTTGGACACTATGAATTGAAGCTGATCCCCGAAGCAGTTCTGCGGAAAATGAGAACACGATAAGTTGCAAAGAAACTACGCGTTGATCATTCGATTGTAGTATGGCATTTTGAGAAACTAGAAAAGGTGAAAAGATGAATGAGTTGCCTGAAAATCAAAGAAATCGATTCTTTACATCTGCTTTACATTGCTGTTACTTATGAACAACGAAAGCGATACATTTTTTGAACATATTCATACAAGCAAGGAAAACTACAGATTGTACGGTACATCTCCTATCCATGTTTGAAGTTATATGACTAGTTAGCCTTCACCAAATTCAAGATATATCTCTAGATATAATAAGTAACAGATAGGCTTAAGAAATGCATACGCATCAAACCTACACTACTTGACTCACAACAGGTCAAGTAATCAAACCTATACTACTTGAGTCGTCTTTTAATACAATCCACTTTAAATTCCTTCACTTTAGATTGAAAGTATCATATTTGGAGACGGTTTGACCGCTTACGTTTTGTAGTAACTCTGATAACAGAGTTGCTCTATGTCAGGGGCTTTTGAGACACCCTGTATATTCTCGTATTGCACAAGACTTTAAGTGAGTCACTACTGCAGAGATGAAAAACATTAGCTTTGATGTCCTACAAAGGAGTCAAAATATGATGAAAAGGTTTCAGGCTCGACTTCAGGAAAATAGTGAAAAATTTCAACACTTCTTTTAATTATACTCTATATTCCATGAACTAAGTCAAATGTATGTCTGCATTATATTCCAACGTAAAATTATTGTATATAGTGTCATGATGTGCATGACAAAATGATCGCACGAGCCCACAGCGCTTTTTTCCACCAAACACGGTACTTAAGTGTTCTTGGAATTGACTCAGTACAAATTTGAACTAGCTCCAGTTGCTACACTTGTTGAAAGCGTCTGAAGTGAAGTTGTGTTTCTCAGATACGTTACGAAAATGTCTTGGCTATAGCTTGAGCTACGTTGTGCAATCAGATTTTGCCTAAGGCTTAGCGAATACGCTACTATGACTTATGTAATTGGTAAAGGACTTACGGGGAATATTTTCTATCCTGGAAACAAGTACTCAGATGGAACCAGTTTTTTTTAAATTATATCGTTCTGCCTCTTTTAGCCAGATCTTCATATTCCTTGCTTAAAAAGGATTTGTATGTGCCCCATTATGCTACTTTGCTTAAGAACGTAATTGAAGAATTGATTATTCCAGCAGAAGCCTTACACCACTGCTACGAAGAATGGGAACAACGCCTCCATTGCTGTATGACTTCCCTAAGGGACCTATTTTGAAGGGAATAATCTTCATTTGCAAAAATAATAACATTCACCCTTAAAAGAAAATCAGTCTCATTGCTGTTCTAACACACTTCTTTAGGGATAAGGCAAAGAGCACCACAAATTTAAAGTGTCCGATCCTTCATCCCATTTGAAACAGACTTTCCTGGCCAAACACAGCGCACCTGTGCTTTATCAGGCTGCTTATTTCCCTAAGATGGCTCAGTGTAATCTCTGGTATTCCCTAAGGTAAAATTGCATTAAAAAGTCACATTTTAGTCCAGAGAAGACATTATACAGGATGTGTTAGACCAGCTGGCGTAGCAGCACTGCTTTCAGCATTAGAAGAACCGTTAATATGATATTTTTATTCAGGGGCGTACTGGGCAGGGTCGCTAGGCCTTAATCGCGCCCTAGACCCTCTCAGGAAGAGATTAATGGAAAAAGAAAGGAAAACTAAAACAGAAGAAAGCTAAATAATTCGGTAGCTCACTGGTTATTATGCTGCGAACACAGCCCCTCTTCCATCCTACCATTAGTAAATCAACTTTTTCAATTAGGGCCTTTTTGTTACTGGATTTGTGGCTAGGCAGACCTTTTACTATGGTATTTTATTATTGGGAACCGTGATTTAGTTTTTGCCTGGCGCCTCTGGCCCTTTCATATATTGAGCAGTCGGTGGCCTTCTTTATTACATTGAACAGTTGAGGCCTTGGGCCCTTTATCATTATGAGGGCAGTTGAGGCCTTGGGCTCTTTTTCATTATGATGGGCAGTATTTCATTATATTGGGAAGTTGGGGCCCTACTTTCATTACATTTTCAGTTGGATCCCTGCGCCTTTTTTTCATTGTGTTGGCCAGTTGGGCCCTTTGCCCTTCCTTTTTTGATTATGTTGGGCAGTTGGGGCCCTTCCACCGTTGAAGACTGGTGCCTGGGTTGTAAGTGGGCCCATATTTCACCACAGGCTGATTGGTTCTTTATGGATGTTAACACATCATGTAGGTCTATATTTGATAACTTAAAAATGGCCATACAGCGCATTTTAAAGAATGTACTTATTTTTGCCTAGTCAAAATATCAATTTCATTTAGAAGAGAAAACATGCTTCGTTTTTGGAATTATTCTCTGGAGCTTATGGTACAGTGTTGACGTGGAACTTTTTTCGTCAGCATAAATACCATAATTCTATCTAGCTCATCATCAAGATTTCTTACATTTTTATTGTTCCTTAGTGATGTTATACAGGACAGATGCTTTGATGAGAAATCAAAATTTCAAGCTGAGACTTTGCTAAATAAATGGACAGAATTTAACACTGTAACGATGTGCTCTGCGTATCAGGACTTGTCTAGAGAAACGGAGCCTATTTCAAAATACCTGCAGTTTCAAGGATTGGACTATCTTACGGCCTGGAGACTTGTCGACAATTTGCAGCAGCAGCTTCAGAAGAAAATAAACGCTAAAGAAGATGTCTGTTTAATGCTTTACGAAATACATAAATATTTTGTGAGAAGATAAATCAACACTTTGCCCAATCAGGTGTAGGGATAGAAATGGAAGCAGACTTTCCCTCCACAAGAATCTCAAAGAAGAAGAAAATGCCAGGAGAGCTTGCCGCTGATGGTCTGGGAAAGAAGTTAAATGTAAGTAAATATGATTTGTTCAGAAAAAAAAAAAAACTTAAACGAAATTCTGATTACAGCTGCTGCATATGTTAGTGGTAGATTTCAATAGCCAAAAGACTGTCTGAACTTAAAATGCTGGATCCCAAACACTTTTCGGAAATTAAGTAGAAAGGTATGTCTGCAGAAGTTTTTCAGATTTCTTGCGAATAAACTAAATACGAGTATAAAACAGGAGGAAGTATGCAAAGAGCTCTAGCAGTGCTCTGTCGTGTATCACACTGTCACAAAACGTTCTGCTTTCTGATTATCCTCAAGGGAATGATGCCCATGAATCAGTAGAAGAAGAAGATGATGATGATGATTATGCATCTGTGCCTGCTATGTGAGATGGATCATTTTCGGACGGGGTTCACGGCAAAAGTGATAATGATGCTACAAACACTACGTGTAAAAATTGTTTGTCATGTGCAGGGAAAATTTTGAAACCAATATCTAAGTCAGTTTAGTTGTTTTAATAATTTTACATTGTATACAAATATGCGTTGTCTTTACCGTGCAGACAAGTGACATGTGAAAGATGCTTCTCAAAGTTGGTGAAAACAAATCTTAGAGCTAGTATGTCTGAAGACATTTTGGACACATTTTTACTAATGAGTATGGAAAGAGACATGTTAAGTTTAGTGTCCGTGGACGAAGTTATTCAGGAACTCTGCAATTCATCATCTGAACTGAAAATAATCTTAACATTTTAAAATTATTAGTTGTTTAGTATTTCAGCAGTGCTTTCCATTTTATTTAAAACTGTCGCGTTCATTCCACAGTTTAAAAGTTATTATTAGTCGTTTAGTGTTTTAATTTTCAGTAAGCTGTCCATTTCATTCCACACTAAAAAGTTTTTGTTTATTATTTATGTAGTGTGCAATACAAATTATAAAATATTCTCTCGAGAGTTTATGTTTCTGGAAATCATGTGCTTTGCTGTTTGATTAGAAGTTGCTGTGGCATCAAATTTCCAATGACCAATGTAAATCATAGCTTGCAAAAACTACCAAGTCACAACGAATTTACAACTGCATAACGCGATGGCTCATCGCAAACGTTTATTCTACACTATTTTAGAAATTGGTGTTATAAGCTGAGGGCCCTCCTTGGTAAATGCGGCCTAGGCTCTAACATACCCAGTACGCCCCTGTTTTATGAGTAAAAGTGGACTACTTCTTGAACAAAACTCATATTTCAACTTTTTCTTTTTCAAATTACTCTTCTGAAGGGGAAGAGTGACAATTTATAACATTTAAATTCCTGTTTTATACTTATATCAATACACCATATTATTCCCGTACCAAATGAAATCCTTAAGTTTTACGTCCTACGTTTATGCTGGTTAGGCTAAAGGAGACGGTGATGATGAGAAACTAACGAAAGTGTAGAATAGAGAAGGTGAGAGGAAACTGAAGAACCCTGAGAAAACCCACGAGCACGGTGTTTGTGCACAACAAAGCCCATACGGAGCGAGCTGGGATCGAACCAGGGACCCCAAGCACCGGAAGTGAACGCTCTACCACTGAGCCCTCTCTTCCCGTACGAATAGCAGGCATTTTCTCTAATTATTGAAATAGAAAGAAGATATACCATCTGTTAATTTTACCCTTCTCGTAATTATACATAAATTAATATATAATTCTATAAAAATATTAGAAACGATGCAGAAAATGCAACATTTGTGATTGTGAAAATAATAATAAATATATAAAGTATTTTATGTCTTAATCCATACTTACTAGTTCACCGTTTAATGTTAGTCGTCTAAAACAATGTCGAACGATCTTATTTCGTCAGTTCAGATAACTTTCGGATAATATGTTCTTTGACTGAAGCTAAACAACCCATTTCACTGGAAACATTTAGAAATGATATTTATTCAACTACACTTGTGCTGTAATTACGTTTGAATGATAAATGCGTTTCACCAAATCTACACAAGACAAAGTGTCATCAGCGGCAATGTTCCTATTCAGGCGCGTAGCCAGGATTGCGTGAAGATGGGTGGGTCCGTGACATGAAATACTGTGGTCATCACACCATGGTCTCGATCATTCTAAACAATTTTACTGGAACATATATTGGTTCGTTTAGCCAGGATTTCGTAACGGGGGGAGGGAGTGACATGAAATTCTGAAGGCCCAGGAGCTCGATCAATCTAAACTACTTTACTATCAACATACATTGGTTTGTGAAGATATGTTGGTAAGTATTTTAATAAACTATGAAGAAATCTCGAGTAAAATAAAAAATAACGT
Organism: Thermobia domestica; assembly: GCF_964235325.1. Classification (NCBI taxonomy): domain Eukaryota; kingdom Metazoa; phylum Arthropoda; class Insecta; order Zygentoma; family Lepismatidae; genus Thermobia; species Thermobia domestica. The sequence goes on along the minus strand of NC_137470.1, from coordinate 78,519,285 downwards.
ATTGAAAAAGATTATACAATATTTACATCCTTCCTCTGTTTATTCATATATAACAATTTTCCTTTCGTTATGGCCTCAACTATTATAAAAAGTACATATTCACTATTATAAAAAGTACATACTCAATAATGTCTTGTAAAATATTTTGCAATATCTGCGTTCCTTTTTCTGTTGAATCAAATGTTAACAGAACTTTCTTTCCACATATATTTTTGTTTTTGTTATTCCGTCAACTACTGCCTGTTTCAAATGACAGGTTAAAGGAGCAGTAAAAAATTGTTCTTGAAATAACATGTTTGATATTGCAAGGATACGAAAAATTATGATAAAAAATGTCCACGCTGTTACACAACGGCACTATGCTTTCGGAAGCTTGAAATCCCCCTGACTAGTAGCAGAAACTCTGAGAATTCTAGGAACAACTTTTCTAGAAATTTCAAATTCCGACTCTTCCAGGATATATCGCTCACCTCGCAACTATATATTACAAGTAATACAAATCTCCTCATAAGAAAGAGTAACCAAAAGCTTCCTGTAGTTTATTTTTAACGCTGATCCTTCTTTTTCTCATTTCATTTTCTTTCATCCTTTCTTAATTTTTTTCATTTCTGGTCTCGAAGAGAGGGGTCGGGATCCCCGCCTTGGCTACGTGCCTGGTTCCTATTACTGCGAGAAAAGTATATGTCTAAGGATATAACTCATGTGAGGGTGTGGAACCTGGGAAGCATACTTTTACCAGGTGTGAAAACTTAAATAGTGCGTGCAACGTACGTATGTGAATTAGAGTGTTCATGAAATTAACGTTCATTGATGTCTTAATTAATTGTATACGAATTATAGGCTTAAGTTATTTAAACATTGTATTTATCTAACAGTTAATTCCTGCTGATTTTAATATCCATATCATCTAACAACTAACTATATTTAATTTTTTCAGGTTTCAAGAATCCCAAAACAAAGGGTTGAGAGTGTTTGAGAAACTTAAACCTTGCTTGTAGAAGTCAAAGAAGAGAAACATGACAGCTAAGATATTCTTTGTTGCATTATTAGTCATGTACATAAGGCCTTTTTATAACATGGAAAGTGTATTGAATTCTATTGTGACTGGTAGCATTGTGCTACGAGCCCTGAACGTACGAGAATATCAAAATGAGTGCAACATCTTCTTCAGGCGTGCTGCTGAAATGGACATCCCCATTGCTCCCATTCTATTATACGCATGTGAGCTACACAATCTTGCAAGCTACACGTTATTCACAATTGCAACGGTCAACGTTTTTGGTGTAATTTGTATGGGTTTACCAGATGAGTTCCTTATCATTCATTTCTATATCCTTGCTATTTTTGAATGCGTACACGCTGCCTACTTGTATTTACTGTCTCAGATTATTTTTGGACATGTAAACAATTTGTAGTAAGTTCAAGAAACAGAAAACGAAAACTGACAAAAGCAGAAACAGAAACGAGAAAGAGGGTGAGGAAAGGTGAGAAACGCACAAAGACATATTCTATAACAGAGGAAACGAATCAGAAAAGAAAGCGATTTGCGCGAACGGCATTGCTCTATGGCATAAGAAATTGTCTCTGTGCTGAAAATATCTTAAAGTGGTATGCTTATTATTGTTGCAATTTTTACAATCTTAACTTTCATATAAATATATAATTATTTAGAGATGAAATTCATGCGCATGGTTTAATAACTCGTTCTGAAATTAGATTTATATATTATGTATTTGACAGAAGACTTGGATTTTTAACGCTCATTTGGAAGAAAGGTAAAACAAAAAAAAAAAAAAAAAAAAAAGACTTCTAACACAAGAAACTGTCAATTGGAAAGGTTTACATTAGAGAGTCGATAAGTATTGAATTCATCAGTGTAATGGAGAGTGAACAATAAGTTGTGAATAAATAAATAAATGTAACATAAGCTAACCGAAAATAAAACAAATACTTAATTTGTCCAGGTAAATTTAGTCCTTACAGTGAAATTCCATGTATTATGTAATGTATATGTAATATTCCCTATACTTTTTTGAAACTTGTGTTTATAGTTATGGTGTGGAAGGTGTATTCTCACAAGTCATTTGAGGTGATGTGTTCTGCACAAATATTTTTTTGTTCAACTGCAGCATCCCTCCTTTTGAAAATATATTGGTTTTGTTTATAGAAGTTTGCCTTTACGTTCTAACAAACCATTCTGTTCCAGTACGGGACTTGACAACCTATGTATATACGTACAGGGTGTCTCAAAATTCCCCTGACATAGGAAAACAGTTTTCAACCTAAAGTGAAGGATGTCTTTTAAATTGGACGAGCAGTTTGGGCTGTACACTCTGTACGCCTAATGCTAAATGAAAATGCAGCGTTGCCATTTACCTGGACCCACAACATAAGTGAATGAAGTTATTGTCTTTTACGCTAACGTGTCGATGGTCAGCTCTCATTTCAAACATGCTCCCATTTACTTTATGTTGTGGGTCCAGGTAAATTGCAACATTGCATTTTCATTTAACATTGGGCGCACAAAGAGTGTACAGCCCAAACGGCTCGTCCGATTTTTTAAGAAAAGTCCTTCACTTTAGATTGAATATATATATATATATATATATATATATATATATATATATATATATATATATATATATATATATATAGGGTGTTTAATAAGTAATGGTCATAAATTAAACCATAGATAGTACATCCCAAAACTAACAAAAAAGTCTTAGTAAACATGTGTCCGCAAACGCTTCGTAACGGAGATAAGGGCTGTCGAAAGTGTGGGAAAATGAAGTTTAGAGACGAATATCTCAAAAAGTATGAATCGGACAGAGGGCGGTCCAATGAATGACTATCGAAATCAGACATGCGCTATGCAGAAATGCATGGTTGATAACTCTGCAATGCGCGCGCAAGGGATTCCCCAAAGAAACGGAGAGATTCCTGGAAAATTGTCCAAGGAAAGGGGGCTCGAGATGAACATCGAGGGCGAGTCTATCCACCAGTAATTCATACGTCGTGGTATCAGTTCGAAAGCTCGAAAAGATACAAAATGGCGGACAATGTTTACGTGCCGTGTGTGGCTGCATAACCAATAGGAAATGAGAGAGGCAATCGAAGAAAGGTGGTGGTGCATGTTCTAAACTACTTCAGAGCACATTCCTAAGACGAATGCATATGTACAGAGTAGTCCTTTACTGTACCAATACCAAGGTAAAACAAACGATGCGCGAAAATGAATGGAAAGGCCGATAGGAACACTGGTAGAACATGCAAGCCAGCTGGAAATACTGAATCGGGGTTGCAACAGACGTTGAGCTCACCTTGGGTGCATGATGTTACGGGTTCAAATCCGCTGAAGTGCCCACTGAATGCAGTGGTTCTGATCTCAGATTTTCGAGAAAGGGTGGAACAATGGTGCGGACATATTCAACTGGATGCCAACATGTTATCACGAGTACGTGGATCTTTGCGAAAACGAGTACGAGCATGCATTCGCATGAATGGACGACACTTCCAACATTTACTTTAATGATAGAGGTACGTTAATTTCTCATGCATCTCTTCTGTGGTTACACATCTGGGTATTTACTGTTTACCTTATGATTAATGCTGTACACATTACCAACATGACGATTTCTGTTTTTGTTGATATGGAGAAACATTACATGTCCATCATTTTTTGCTTGTTGTAATACATTTACGCGTTCAACATGCGTAATGTTTCAGATTCGCCTCCCACATACTCGAATGTTGTCATGCTTTTCCCATTGCAATCCAGTTTGCGGATATTCGTTACGTTAACTGCTTAGCACATAATGCTTCATCAGTGCCTTGCATACCGTTTGATTTACCTAAGTGCTGCCACACTTGTACGTATGCATTAGTTGTCGGAATTCTTCCTGGAGCAATTTTGAACGTACATCACCACACTTCGATTACCTCTGTCATTTCCTGCTGGTTATGCAACCACACACGGCACGTAAACATTGTCCGCCATTTTGTATCTCTTCAAGCTTTCGACCTCGTACCACGACGTATGAATTACTGGTGGATAGACTCGCCCTCGATGTTCATCTCGAGCCCCCTTTCCTTAGACAATTTTCCGGGATTCTTTCCGTTTCTTTGGCGAATCCCTTGCGCGCGCATTGCAGAGTTATCAACCATGCATTTCTGCATAGCGCATGTCTGACTTCGATAGTCATTCATTGGACCGCCCTCTGTCCGATTCATACTTTTTGAGATATTCGTCTCTAAACTTCATTTTCCCAAACTTTTGAAAGCCTCTATCTCCGTTACGAAGCGTTTGCGGACACATGTTTACTAAGACTTTTTTGTTAGTTTTGGCATGTACTATCTATGGTTTAATTTATGACCATTACTTATTAAACACCCTGTATATATATATATATATATATATATATATATATATATATATATATATATATATATATATATATATATATATATATTCAAAAGTTTTTGCTTTAGCACGGATATCTGATAATTCAAAGTGTTTTTGTATGTTTCTACAGTAACAAAGAGGAGTAAAATGTCGCAACCCTCAAGTAAACACATCCCTGTTGTTACTGTAGAATTCTTCAAGGAATGGGAGGGAATCAATAAGTAACTCACGAGTTCGCATATGTAGGAAAGTTAGAAGGCGAATTCAGTACACAGGTAATTCTTGGCATAAACATATCACTACCTATTTGGTTAGTTTATTCCAATACGAGGAAAGATAAATTTCGTTTCGTTATTATTATTATTATTATTATTATTATTATTATTATTATTATTATTATTATTATTATTATTATTAAGATTTCTTTACCGCACTCTTTTGTTGTGCTTTCAGATTACTACTATTCGTTCTCATAACATTATATTATCATCTATCACGGAGTGTTTCACAGCTGCTATTTTGATGTGCACATATATCAAGTAGTTTTCGTTCATAAGAGTATCCTACATTGGGTTACAACACTTTGAACACGATGCACACTATTGAACAAAAAAATCATGTCTGTGAACCTAGTCCCACTTACACCCGCACTAATTTTAAAACATTGCATTAAACATTGCCCAATTCGTACTGGCGAACTGTAAGACCTTAAAAAATGTTACGTCACACAAACTTAAAAAGAACGTGCGCGTGGAAAGTTTCACTTTAGCGCCACCAACTCAACCGATGTAGATGGTACCTAGACATTAAGCCAATGTTAAATTAGTTCTGACAATACCGCACAGAAACACAATTCGTGCTCTTTTCAGAAAGCCAAAAGATATACGAAAGTTTATATAGTGACACCATCAACAAAAACAATTAATCCATCATTTTTATAATTACCACTATTTTTCTTTCTATAAGTACCGTCAACACTAATTCAGCATTTATTTTTGGTAGAGTTTAGAATATAACGGTGTTCGAGTCCTAGTTCGGGGGCGGAATTTGTAATGCTGGGGGAATCAAATTTATGACAAGATAAATTTGAGTTCCAGTCTTGGTTCTGAAATTATTTGAATAATTTCGTAAAAATTATGTTCGGGTTCGCCAAATACTATTTATGAATATGCAAATTGTTTTTGCATATTTACTCGCCGCCCTGGCAAGTTATAACATGCCTAATAAGCAGAAAGCTGAAGGTACGTGCGTTGATTCATGAAAGCCTGATTTACACCGCACGAGGCTCGATTTTTATAATCCTATTTTCCCCATACGGTACTCCAGAGTGCTAGGAAAATAGGTGCGTAGTTAATTAGAACATATTTACAAAGAATATTCACTTGCTGCATGGCTGAAATAAAATCACTATTGTAGTTTTATTGGGAAACAGCTGTACTGGCCGTCACTTCGCTAAGCAATAAAATTGTTGCATAAATTAATTTAATCATCAGACTAAAAGAATTTATGCAAATGTAGAATGGAAAAATTTACTATAAATACTATTAACTGTATCTGTGAGGGTCAGCTCAGCTAGGTTCCCAATTGTTTCGAAATAATATAAGAAAATTCTCTAATTGGCCTAGAATAGGTTGGGAAATCTGAATCGTTTTAGTAATGACAATTTAACAAAATTTAGGTAACAGTAATAAAATTTTTAATTATCCAAACTTGCAATAAAATTTAAATTGAACAACAATTTTAAAAAAATGAAATGACATGATCATTTTAAGTTGAAATAAATTGAGACAAATGTCACTAAAATAATAAAAAAAATGAAATATGGAATACCTTGACTGAAGAATCTGAAGGATTCTTATTTTTGTTGTTGTTGTTGTCTAAAAATAAATCTTTGGCAATACTTTCAAATAACAAAAGTTTGAATTTAGTGAGAAGTTTACCTTTCTTTTATAACTGCTTATTATATAAATTGCAAACAATATTTTCTATTTTCCACTTTTTAAAGATGAATATTCTAGATATTCCAAAAAAAAAAAAAATTAAATGTACATGGCATCATTGTTTCATCTTTCTGATATAACCTTTTGTGTGTGATTTATTTAGTCCAGAAGACAATATTTTATTCAGCAAGCACAGAAGGAGAAAGTAGGGAAATGCCTATGCTTGAGAAATAGATAGTTGACGAAGGTGGGAAAAATTAGATGATTTTGAATGCTAGCAAGACATGACTATTATTTAGATTAATTAAAGATGAAAAGATAGTGAAAGCTTTGATTTGAGCAGTGCACTGATTTGACTTTAACTGTCTACTTTAAATTGAAAATTCTCAACACATATGTATAGATCTAAGATAATAATAATATCCAATAATAAGAAAAATACATTGTAATATAAAAACAAACAATCATATATACTTGGACACATATACTAGATAGTCATATGATATATACACAATGATTACTAGAACACATATATAGATATCAGAGTTTATACTTAACTTGGCCAATATTCCTTTCTAAATGTCGGTACCTTATATTTGTTTATTTTACTTTGCGCAATATTTTACTTCATAATTATGAAGATCTGTCTGTGCGGCGTTTGCGCAAACAGATATCTTTTTTTTATGTTTAGTTGCTTATTTACGAGTTAATTTTGTCCTAATGATATTTTTCTCTATTTACATGCTTAGGGCAAGAATTATACTCTATGCCTTTCAATTTAGGTACACCTTGTCAATACAAATGAAAATACCTATATCTAGCAAACAGCTTACATTCGTCTTCTGACTGACAATTACGAGCTCTCTGGGTATGTACTTGGTAAATAAAAAAAAATCTTTTGATAGAAATACATGGAAACATAAAGATCATTCATCCAATTAATACTTGAATAGTAATGCTTTTCTGACACATTAATCTCGTCGTGTAATAACCTAACTTTTTATGTCACAAAATTTTCTACATATAATATCTTTAAATGAGCAAACAACACTAACATTTAGAATATAAGGAGATAATTTTCAGAATCTAACACTAATTAGCTGTGTGAATATAAATGGTTAAAATGACAAAAGTTAATCACAAATAAATTTTAAAATATCGATTTCAGTTATAGTTTCTTTAAAAAAAATAATAATAAAAGATAACTGTTCAGTCCGTCAAGGCCGGATTACCACGATTCAATTCTCGTTTCGATACATTAGTGAATTTGGCCAAGGTAAGAGGATGCGCTCGCCCACGGTAATGTGGCAACAAATTCCAAATTGAAAATTTAATATAAAGGTTTTGTCCTACCTTCCCGTCGATTCCCATGTTGAAGCTACCACTTTTATTCACCTCTGGTCGACCACTTACAACACTAAAGTTCCTGTGTTCATGTGACTGCAGCATCCCGTTCGACTCCCGAGATGTGTATGGTCACCCGCCGATCTCTGACTCTCTCCTCCTTAGGCCTTTGGCTCTCTCTGGATGTTTAGGACGTCATCATCGAACTGAAGCATCCAAATACCTCCTCATATCTAGGCGTCTCGGCGTCTCTTCATAGGTTGTCTCGGTCAAAGTGATTATAGAAGTCCAATATTGGTGAATCCAACTGATACGCTGATTAACAAATTATGTATCCGTAAACTGATTAACAAATAATGTATCCGTATATATATGTTGATCACAATTATCACAATTGGTCACAGTCACAAATCAAACTTTAGTTGCACTCTGTTATAAGTCGATATAAATGCAAAATAGATTATAGTTGGGAGAACGTTCGGAATTTGATTTAACTGTATCAGTGTTTCTATGAGTGAACTCGTTGCGGCACTATAGGGTGTGTTAGCACTTCATTGTCTATAGTTGCTCAACACGATAAAAATAATTAATAAAGTGTGTGTGTGTGAGAGAGAGAGAGCTCTGTATACGTGTTGTTGGTGTCACTTCTCAAACTTAACTGCCCTTTCTTTTAGTATCTTGCAACCGTCTTTCTATTTTAAAAAAAATAACGTATGTTCTCCCAATTCCAGTTTTAAAATTTTAAAATTGCCAAAATAGGTTGTTGTTTGTGCGTTGTTCTTTCTTTCTTCCTAAAATGTTAAAATGTGCTAATGGACTTCTAGCTTGCAATATCGTGCCGGTGTGGTTCCTTCGGTTTTATCATGCGCTTGCGAATATACCTCTTTTCTACGATAGCTATTGTGAAGATTCTCTTTCTAGACAAACTGTCTAGCTTTACAATAGAACTTGAGTGTGTCTCCTGGCTGTGGGTGGTCGTGGTGAATAAAGACTTTTAAAGAGTTCCGTTGCTCAGGTGTCTCATTTACCGCTGAAAGGGTGGATACCGTAGGAAAGCGAATTAAAAAAATACTCGTTTGAAGGAAAACAGAAATATAGATTCTTCATTTAAAAAAAAATGATGTTTCAAAATATGCACTAAAGAATATACTAATAAATGATTTACTAATTAATTGGGTCACAATAGCAACTGTCACAAGAAAATTAATGTTCCATGTTTAAAAGTAGGTGGAACTATCAAGCTATATTCACGTGAACTTTGCATCGCCCAGACCTGCACTCATTTTAAAAAATATATTAAAAAATAATGCCTAATTAGTGCTCACGAACTAAAATGATTAATGCCCATGAGCTGTCACACAAACGTTTTAAAAATCTGTTTCTCTCTAGGTCTACACTAGCAATACCATTTAATCGATAGAGACGAAATCTGGACACAAGATTAATGCTAAATTAGTGACGATGTTGTATAGCATGAAAATTAGTGCTCTAGAAGGCCAAAACATATACGAGAATCTTGACTGGAGTCACCATGAAAGCAAACAATTGACTCCTGATTTTTATGATGAGATAAATAGCACTATATATATATATATATATATATATATATATATATATATATATATATATATATATATATATATATATACAGTATCCTCAGCACTTATATGAGCCTTTTATCGTCCTGGCTTCACATCAATAGTCGGATCAGGAATCGTCATTTTCCAGAAGAACAGCTGCTCGAGAAGCGCACAGTAAGACAACAACAACCAAAGCAGTAGCTCCATCGTAATTTCCGAACTTTCACATAGCCATCCATTAGCCCGGTAGTGAAGTTGGACAACATGACAACCCATATCTGTCGAGAGGTAACTGCTAATTATGTGCTCCCATTCTTGTAGTGAATATTTCCTATTTCTACCTAGCAATGGCATCATTCAGCAGAGCAATGTTCATTGTCACAAGGACAACGCTGTGCTGCTGTAGTTCGAATAATGCAAATTGAATGTAATAGTAGTGCAAATTGATTTATTTTAATTGCTGGAATAGCCTTCAAAATCACCTTGTCTTAACCCAATTGGATATTTTTGTGATGTCATTTAGTATTATATCTGAGATCATCGTTCCTCTCCGCGTTTGCAGGAATTAATTGAGTTGTGTGTGCAGATGCGGTTCGCTATATCCATCCACCCATCAATACATATTGCCGGGTGCAAACTCAGATTGCTGATATTCTCCGAGCAAAATTTGAGCACATCAGATATTAGGTAGGTAATTGTAACATTTTGGCTGGTAAGTCTACATTGCACTATTAATATGAAAGACTTAATATACTATACCCGAATATATGAATATTTGCCCAGGATCTCTAGCAGAGATAACCACAACAATAGCAAAATTTCGACAGTAAAAGTGAAAAATTCCCATTTGAATTGAATTGATTCTATCAGAAAATGCTCAGGAATAGTCGATATATAATGTACGAGTTTTCGTAAAGTTGTCACCAACAATAATTAATAATAATATCCGCAATAGGAAGTGAAGTCAAACATGTAGTTATTTTTGCATTTTAGTTTACAAACGAAATCATAATATGTATGATTCACTTTTACATCCAAATGATTAAAAACCTCCCATTCAACGCAAAAATTTGAAAGAATACTTTTGTAGGTTGCAACACTAATTTAAAGTGCCTTTAGTTCAGCACCAAAGAAAACTGGAGTGAAGAGAAAATTAAGCAAAGAATTCCTTGAAGCAACACTAATGTTAACATTCGAATACAATTTGCAAATGAACGAAAACAACAAACTCATAAACTGACAATCATGCATAAATAAATCACAGTAAGAGTACGTTTCATTTTAAAAAATCTTTAAAATAAGAAGTTTGTTCATAATTTCTTTAGCGTTTCATTTCATATATCAATCTCATTCCCATGAGTCTAATAACATGTCTAACAATCATAATTATATAGTTTACGTGCATATGGAATGATGGTATCTGTTAAGAATGTTTTTAAGTGAAGCAAGCAAATGGGACGATTTTATGCTACCCAAGTAGAAACATATAAACACACAATTCAGGTCTTAAAAGGAAATCGTTTCTTTAACCTTATTTGGTGCCACGAACTTCTCACCTGATGATAAATGTTTACGAGTGCTATGAGGCACTTCAAGTTATTTAGTTTGCAATACACTCATTGCTTGAGTGAGCAGTTAATTTTGACTCACAGGTTAATTATGAATTTTCCGTTCTTCAGTTATACCCGAATACTATCAATATAAACAACGCAAATAAATGGTCCCAGTATATATATATATATATATATATATATATATATATATATATATATATATATATATATATATATATATTCATATATGTATATAAATTAATATGTTGGGGAGCACAGTGACTCAATGGTAGAGCGCTTACTTCTGGTGTGTGAGATCCCAGGTTCGATCTCCAAGTAAGTTTGTGGTTTACAACATCGTGTCCGTGGGTTTTCTCGGGGTACTGCCTTTTCCTCCTACTTTCTCTTTCAATCAATTCTCCCGTTACTCATTTGTTTAACCATCGTCTCCCCTAACCTAAAAGGGATAATCCTGGGTCGTTTAACTAAAAGATTTCATTTCATTTCATGAATTACTATTTTATCACATATGTCTGATATAACATATATCGACATTTAAAAAATGCTTTGTGCGTTGCAAAATGGTAAACATATTAAATTTGCTACCTATTTTCAGGACAGAAGGAGAGTATTTATTATTATTATTATTATTATTATTATTATTATTATTATTATTAGTAGTAGTAGTAGTAGTAGTAGTAGTAGTAGTAGTAGTAGTAGTAGTAGTAGTAGTAGTAGTTGTTGTTGTTGTTGTTGTGATGGCACTTATTATATGTTTTACGATGAGATGAAATAATGGAAACAAATGCTTATTTCTCTTTCTTTCTTTTGCTTTGTATATGACAAACAAATATTATGATAGTAATGAAAAGAAAACTAGGGTAAAGGTTATCATAATTGTTTTCTTAAAAGTATTAAACAAATTATTTAAGATGGTACTTGGTTTTAAATGTGCTCATATTGAACTTTTGTTGAATGCTGAATCCAAATTTATATCAAGAAGCAGATAATTTGAATTACTTAGTCCATAAAGTGACGCTTTGTTATACACAAATAGCTCATTTTCTAACTCATATTGTCTACAAATGTCTCTTCGGTCCATTTCGATTGCTATTCCTTTGCGTTAAACTTAACATAATTTTTATCTCGCTGTTTCGAATACAAACCGGAAGAGCAAGGCAAAACGACGAGGGTAAGTCAAAAATTATCCGAAATGAAGATAACTTTTCTTACATTGTTCTTACCGACATTTGTCCTCGTTTATTTTATTGTTATGTTATTGTGATCATACTATGAAATTTTGATCCTAATAGTTTCATCTGTCTTCCTTTTGTTGCAGATAGATTATGGACGCTCAATGAGAACTTTGCACCTAAGAGGAAAAACGAGCAGTGAACACGACGTGGTTCGATTAGACAAACGAGTGACCATTGATGAAGTGGCAAATCATCTGGAAATTAGTCATGGTCTTGCGTGCAAAGTCATCGGCAAAGTACTTGGGTTTCATAAAGTCACTCGTCCGGCTCCTTCTTCGTTCGTAACACTTGTGCGATCATTTTTGACTTTTTCAATCCATTCGTAGACACTCAGTTGCTGAAGACACTGTTCCAGTATTGTGCCGAAAGTCTTCTTTGGATTTTGACCTCTGATACACCTTCCGACCACAAAAACCGTTCTTTGGTGCAAACTTCTAATGGAGCGGCTATGGTCTATCAGCAACAAAAGAAAAACAAATGAAGGAGTTAGGATCAAACTTTAATAGCAACAGGTTACAAGCAGAGGGTACGATATCAGGACTCGAGTTGCGCAATAAGAATTATATATCCTTAAAGAGCATCAATTCGTTAGTTAATTACCAAGTTATTAGCTGCAGTCCTCCAATAGGGAAAAGTGATAGAACTTCAAATATAACATGGGGGTCTATAGGAAACACAAGAAAGAAAGCGTTTCTCCCGTCTTCCCTATGTATTTGTGGAGGTGAGACAGCGATTCAAATGACATGTTCAAGCCACGCTGTTGATGGAGAGTAGAAGGGATAAAATGATCCAAACAAAAGCAGTTTGTACAGTCCGCAGCAAAAAACCTGCAACATGAGCATGTATGTTTATTGTGAAACTAAGCCTAACAGCACAGGGAATCAACATGACATCTAAGTGGCACGAAGTATGCCAGGAGAAACCTCGGCGTCCTCCTCTGCACACTTATTTTGGAGCAAAATACTTTGTCGTTTCACAATAAGCTTACAGGCTCATGTTGCAGGTTTTTTGCTGCGGGCTGTACAATGTGCACATCTTACAATGGCCATCGTCTGGAAATGCTTCCCGTTCGACATCCAGGTACAACACTTTGTAGAAAGCAAATCGAACCATGTTGCGGAAGGGGGAGCACATAACTGATACAGCGTAAACAATTTGAGATTCAAGAACGTATCACGGTGCCAGATGTGCGTTTCCTGGGAAAGTACGATTGTGTCAGTGACGAACTTGACAAAATTCTTGTAAGTTTGTTATCTTCGTTTGTTGTTGTAAGATATGCACATTGTACAAGCTGCTTTTGTTTGGACCATTCTATTCTTTCTACTCTCCATATCAAGTGCGTGGCTCGAACATATAATTTGAATCGCTATACCACATTACCAAATACATAGGAGAGGCGGGAGGAACGCTTTTTTTCTTGCGTTTGCTATAGACCACCATGTTATCTTTGAAGTCCCATTACTTTTATCTATTGGAGGACTGCAGCTAATAACTTGGTAATACCCCCACCAAGTGAACTTTGTGGTGGACAAACACCGTGTGCGTGGGTTTTCTCGGGATTTTCCCGTTTCCTCCCACTTTCTTCATTCCACCATTTCAATCATTACTCATCATCACCGTCTCCTTTAGCCTACCCGGCATAATCGTGGGACGTAAAACTAAAAAATTTCATTTCATTTCTTTAAGGATATATAACCCTTATTGCGCAACTCGAGTCCTGATATCGTATCCTCTGCTTGTTACCAATAAAATAAACGAAAAGAAGGTCAGCGTGAACGATGTAAAACAAGTTATAGCTACAGTGCGGGTTTTTGACTAACCTTTTTGTGCATACGAAAAGTGAGAAATCACAGTATGATTCACAAGTTCCGAGCATTTACTGAGGTGTCTGATATTGAACTGAAATGACGTCAAGTTGTCTCTCATTTTATGCATACAACCTTGAGATTAATGTCAAAAACTTGAGCAAAGTTTAAGATCTCACTTTAGTGCATATCACACAATGAAAGAAATTGCTCATCCTTTTTATATTATTTCAATCTTAATCTCGATAATTACACTAGAAGGATTGTTACTAAATACTATTTTCGCCATATCTAGGTTTTATATAAACGACTCGGGGAAAGACAATATTAGGCGTCATTTCCGATGTAATTAAGTGGAATGGGTTGGGACCGAACCACAGAAGAGTATTGGTTGGGATCGGAAATGTAGGCCTACTTGCAGACAGTAGGCAAAGCTTGTTTGTATGTATCATTGGATTGCATTGCACGGGAATATTGAATTTTATATTATAATTTACTCGACAGTTAGAAAATGTAGCATGCCATTGTCTTCCTCAGAGACGCTCATGTATTGGCGGATTGGATGCCAGGTATCCGAAGTCCACAATTGAAATTTTGCAGGAGAGAAACTTGAAGTTCACCATCTCATGAACTTCAATCCTTTTTAATTTATATTTCTATTATCTTGTCAACCTAAAGAATAACTATGCAGTTTATGGTTTTATAACTTACTATTTGCAAAATTAAATAAATGAATAAATAAAAATGTATCCATATATAGAAGTGAATGTAGATATTAGTAAATTTTTCCATTACTTCTTTGGAATTACGTCACTTGGTATTCAAGCAGTCCATATGGCAGAAGATATCCATTGGGAAATTTAATGAAAACATTTGCTTCCCCTTTTACCCACCATTTCACTTTTCCATATTTCATCATTTGCCCTTAGACCAGTATTTCATCATTTGCTTTAGACAACTGGTCCTTGGATTTTGTTCTTTTTATCCCCTCAATATGAGCATTAGTCCAAAAAGGATATAAAAATTTAAATTGAAATGAACTGCAAATGACACACTATAGTAGAGAATCTAGAGCAGATGTAGACTACATATAAAGCAGATTGTACAGTGTAAATGATGAATATTACACAAATTCTAATAACTTACATAGATATATTTATTATAAAATATTCTTGACAACGTTCAACTATTAAAGGAACATTGCATAAATTTTCTTATATTAATACCAACATAAAATTAAGGAAATTATAAATGTTATTTCAAAGCAAAATATAGAATACAAGTACCTGGTATATGCTTAAGAAAAAAAAAGAGAACAAATTACTTCGAGAGTTACTACATTATGCTATTACCTAGAACATTTTAACTTATAAAAGTAGTTTCTATTTGAGAAAAAAAGGTTGGAAAACACTGCTTTGGAATGCAGCGCATAATTATGGGGCACTAATTAATTACTTCATTTATAATAGAATTCGTCGAATTTATTTCGGTGGAGCTGAAAGGTTGGCAACCTCGCAAAAACCCGTTATGCCAAGTCAGCATGTATCAGAGAAAGAATTATGAAATTCTTTACATGTGAGACGTCATATCCTGTTTATAGTTAATAGCTACCATACGATATGTTACGTTACCATCGCACTTTTTTCTTAGAGAGAACTGTCGTTTGTTATAAAACAGAATATATGCTGACGGCTTTTTTCGTAACAATTATTCATTAATTATATAAATATTTTAGAATAGCCTTTGCTTTTTCTTTGCATAAGAAAGGATATTTACTCAAATAGTGATACTTTGTTTGACTAAAGTTCAGGGTTTTTAATGTTGAAGAGAAAAAACGGAAAAGGAAAAGTAAGAAACCTGAGTGAGAAAAGTCTGGTGATATATTACTTTTCATTCTCGGCCATCTTGATTCATGACGTAGTTTCTCATTAGTTGCGTAGTGCCAGAAGAATTGGTAATCTGATAAGCCTCGACTTTCATTTGCAGCGTTGCCATTTTATTTGATCATTGTCTAGTCTTTGCACGTCAATTAATTAATAAAAATTAAAAAAGAGCTATTTATTTACTGGGTTTACTTTTAGCTCTATTCTACATTCATTATTAACTTTTGTAAAGCAATTTGTCCTTTAAAATTTTTGAATTCCTTCTGTAAACGAAATCTTTAAAAATATGAATTATAGTATTTAAAATTCATTCATTCGTCTATCGTTTTGCTTCCAGAACTTGTTCCGAAACCATAATGTCAGTGATTTTTATTGTTGTCACCAAGACTCTCAGTTCTTTTTTCGTACATTTTTGTCAAATACAACTCAGGAAAGTTTGGTTCATATTTCACAAATAAATAATTTATTAACCTTTGCACTGAAATGACGAGTCTAGCTCGTCATGTCCTCCCGGTGCCAAATCGCACAATGACGAGCTACACTCGTCATAAAATGTAAATCATTGTAGCATCACGTAGGGTTACGATATTGATGTTTTGAAAGTTATATAATGATAAACCATTTATAATACACTTTTATAACTTATACTTCAATTATCAGAATTCAGAAAATAAGTCGTAGTGGAAGGGGTTAATAACTGTATAATAATGTGAAAATTACTGCTCACAAATAAATTAACAAGAAGTAGTTTACTTTTGGGATGAGTTTCCTTCAAACGATTTTCTCAAATACGACTCAGAAAATTTTGTTCATATTTCGCAAATAAATATTTAATTAATAATTTTATAATGTTGCATAATAAACTCTCATGAGAATTTCCACAAGAGGTAGCTTGCTATTGGGGATATGTTTTTGACAGTTTTATGAATTATGACTTGTGTGGTTTTAAAATTTTATCTACTAATAATCCTAACATATGACCTAAGTCAATTTCTTATGAAAAAATGTACAAGCGGTAATTTACTTTTGGGGTAAGTTTTCTCTTGGGTAAAATTTTCGTAAAAACTCTTAGAATTGTTACGTATTTCACAAGAAAATGTTTCATTAATAACTACAAGACAACATAACTTAGTTTAAGGAATGGGATTGAGAAAGTTTAGTACTGTGGCCCAATCCTCCATTGTATAACCCAAAGAATGAAGGTATCATATTTCTACGTAAATAAATTTCAAAAGCAAAATAGAGAAGAACACATTTAGGACTTCCGATAGAGTACATTTTGGAAACTAATCGAATCTAGAAACACATTTTACCATTATTAGTAATAATATTCATTTCATCAAATTAATTTGGTAGATGAGTAGAGCCCCATTCAATATGGAAGTAATATACAAAACAGAAGTAAATAATAAAATACGATATATCATATACAAATGGAGTGTTATAGCTCTGGGAATTGTGCTTCAGATGGTAATTTCATTTACTGTTTAAATGATTGGTCATATGTAGGGATAAAGTTAAAAGATTCAACTACTTTCTAGTCAACTATGTGAGGCACTGGAACAATACATCAATAAATGTTGAAGTTACATAATTGAAGTCATTAAATTATAATACCTTGATCAGTGGCGGTTCGTAATGGAAGTGATATCAGTAATATCCGTAATAATAACAATTTTCTTGTATGAAACTATAAAACAGCAAATTAAAAGATACAGAATTCTTGTGTTCAAAAATTAAAGCATTAGGTACTTTTTCTTCCCGTATATTGTAGTGACAAAACTGTAATCACCGATGTAATTGAGTCAGTAGCTTTGAGAAGGTTATGAGTCACAGAAGTAAGGTAACGAGAATAACAATTTATATTCAAATATATTTTTAAATGTTTCAAATATATTTTCTCAACTATATTTTTAAATGTTTCCTAATCACAATTTTCCGAAGAAAATCGAAACTTCTTATTAAATGTGCCTTGTTGTGTTCAAAGAGTTCAAGTGCATTGGTTCTGGATTTGATTCCCAGTGAGAGCTAGTGTATTTTTGTCCAAGAGATGTGACACGTCGGTGTAAAGAAAAAAGTGTTTAAATAAGCCTGACAAAGCTAATCAATAATACAAAGAAATAATACAATGTTACGAAATTATCGAAGGAACGTTGTTAATGTTAGGTAGGTGCAACTGAAATGTCCAAAAAATGATTGTCAATTCCAAAGGTAAAAAAAAAGAATGAAAAATACAATGCCAGGTTAATCAGTGGCCTCTAGATAAATCTATTCTACGAAGAAGTGATTGAGATACCAAAAAATGTTGTAATCGTTGGGAGACATGTTAAAAGATTACAGAGGGTGAGAGAGAGTTTAATACTGCAAATCATGGATAGTTTGGACTTTCGTTTGAGGGCGATTTTTGAAGTCCGTAGGCCTCCATACGTTAACATTGAAATGAACATTGCAACACAATACCTGTTTAATATTGATAGGGGCTTGCTGACAGATTTGCTGGGTATTTGACGGGGTCTGATATTGAAAAGAAAACTATCCTTGCGGACTATTGAGCCTTCCCCACTGTACACTGTAAGTTAAATTCGTGCTTAATAAAAATTGTATTTGTTTAAATTTAAAACTGTTGACCGTTATCACCTGTGCATCACGGACAGCAATCCGCCAGTAATTCTTTCTTTCCGCCCGGCGGGAGCTCATGTGGTTAGGATTCCACGTTTATAAGTACGTCCACGTCTCATATAGCCTCGCTGCTGAAAGGGACGATGAACTCAAAATCACATCACACATCTTTGTTTTCGCCTTTGTTTTAACCCATAAGTGTCTTTGTGCATGAGCTCCTTCGTGGCTAAGCGGTTAGCGTACGCGCCTTTTGCGTGGGAGACTCGGCGAGAGCTCACGTGGTTCGGAGTCGACGTTAATCAGTAGGTCGACGTCTCGTATAGCTTCGTTGCTGAACGAGATGTTAAACTCAAACTCAATGTCTTTGTTCATAAATTTCTTTGTGTGTGATTTTGCATATACGTGGCGTGGACATTAAATTTTGATTTCTACGCCATATGTATCTAATTACATACAAGCCTATAGAACGAACACAACAAACTTGGAATATATTGTTTGTGTATGGAAAATCATCACGCGGCGCTGCATGGGAGATCCGTTTGCATGGAATACCATACACATGGCAATCAACGTGTTAAGAAATGTATAATAATAAGAAATAATAATAATAATAATAATAATAATAATATTAATAATAATAATAATAATAATAATAATAATAATAATAATAATAATAATAATAAACAGAAAAAGAAACGATCACTTACATAATTTATAAACATAAGTTAACATTTATTAAAGCATATAACTGCAATGGAATTAAGTTGTTTCCTTCTCTCCCTGAACGCAACAGCCCTTATTATGCCAAGGCGTAGAAGAGAATTTGTGGCACTCACGACTTTGGGGCGGTGTGTGGTCAGAATATCGGATCCCTTTGTTGTTAGTCCTAACTTTCTAGACGAATGCAGTTATTCCCGGAAGAATATACAAGCAAATAGACTTATCTGTTGCTATTAAAGTGAATAATTATACTCATTCCCTCAATGTAATACTTGTGGTTGCTTAACTGTATAAAGACAGCTGATTCATGGAAGAATAGTTAATAATAATAATAATAATAATAATAATAATAATAATAATAATAAATAACAGGAACTCGACAAATATTCTTGCAAATAATAGGAACAAGGTTGCGTCACACTGTTCACTTTGCTGGACACACCAGTGTGCCGCGTTATACCGATTGTGGCACACTGGAATATAGGGTATGGCTTTTTAATTTTTCCCAACTATTTCAACTGCTTCAATTGAAACGGATCTATAATAATAAGAGAGTGAATTTAGTCTTTTTACCCTTCGATTTAGAAATAAGATCCGCGAAAATTTCATTTAAAAAACAATATACTCAGAATTTTAAATAATAGTTTGTTTTATTCGAAATTACATACGTCCTGCAACTGTTTTTTGATTGAAATTATTTGAAATGGAATCTTTAAGTTTTACATTCCACGTTGATGCCGGCTAGGATAAAAGAAACAGTGATGATGAGAAATGAATGAAATGGTCGAATGTAGTAAGTGGGAGGAAACGGGAGAACCCCGAGAAAACCCACGCACACGGTGTTTGTCCAGCACAAGGTTCACTTAGCGCGAGGAGGGATCAAACCAAGGACTTCATGCACCAGAGGTGAACTCTCTACCACTGAAAAACCGCGGCCTCTGAAATTATTTAAAGAAGAAAGGGATTATTTTATGAAAACTTATTGACATTTGTTAAAAAAAAAATAACAGCTTTTCGTGAAATATTGCTTATAGACAGGGGCGGATTAAGGCTTTCGGGGACCTGAAGCCGACTATTTTAAGCGGACCCTATGTTACGAATACTTCCAGCGCATAAATTTTCTTTGCTGCCTTCCACTGCCTCATAGGCTTATCGAACCACCGAGAACTATGCTGTAATATTTTAATGTGTTCCAAGTTTAAAATAATTAGTTTAGTTACATTCATTATTAACAGTTAAATAATTATATTCATTATTAACAGTTAAACACTGCTGACGAAAAGACTTAAATCTAGCGATACCGCGACCGTAAAGAGCCGAAAGAAATTTAGCATAGGTCTGAAGCCTATAATATAATAAGTTGATTGCTATATTTTAGTATTAAACAGAGTGATTTTAAGGGGCCCCCTGAGCTTGGGGCCCCGGAGCCTGGGCTCCATTGCCTCCGCCCTTAACCCGCTAATGCTTATAGTTTCAAGGGGCCGGGCCGGGTCCAAGATAAAAATTCCGGCCCGTGCAGACCTCTAGCCCCTGTGTAGTCCTATATGCTATCTTTGGAAATACACTAGAGTTTAGCTTATCCGACATAAAACAGGCAGGCAAAACGCCGGAATTTATGGATGTTTTAAGAAAAGACTTATTAAAAGTCAAACTATGATATAATTTGACATATTACGCATCTAATAATCATGTTTTATGAATCAGGGACGTATCGAGCGTGAGGTCCTGGAAGCTGTCCCCTTCCAAAACTCAAGCACTTGTTAATAAACCTTTTTCGCTCTTGAGGTTCTTTTATATCAGATTACTTTGAGGCAGTGTCCAAACTGTGGGCAATACGTTGTCATTATAATTCTAAGAACATATCGTAATGCCATTGATACCAGGTTAAAGAACACTTTTAAATGGGATTACAATTTCGATTCGGTTCTGTTTATGGCGTTAGTGTATTAGAACGATACACACATTGCCATTTGCTATTTTTTTATGTGATATACGTAGCAGACAGTTTTCCTTAAATGTGTCACAAAAATATGTTTTGATTTCGTTTGTGCTACAATGCAGTTTGTTTAAAGTAAACCGGTTCATAAATGAAAAGTAAGAAAAAGTTAGAGAAATACAGAACTGTTGCATTATTATTATTATTATTATTATTATTATTATTATTATTATTATTATTATTATTATTATTATTATTATCGATAATTTTGAAACATTAGAATTACGTGCTTACGAGGATTCGTGTTGTTCCCCTTCCGAAAAGAAAACCTGGATACGTGCCTACACTGAATGATACACGTATGAGTCATGGTGTAGACGGGCGTGCTAGGCGATAGAGTCCAGAGCATCAAAAATAGAGCATCTAAGACCACAACTTGCAGTTCTTCTTGCCGATTGATCCTACTTCTTACCTGCAATGATATGTCGGATAATACAGTATGTGGAATAAACGAAGGTCAGTAACACGATTTGAAATGTGTTTTTTTTTGGGGGGGGGGGGAATGTGATGATTTGTGTCCGACTGCCACTTCATCTATATCGCCATATAATATACAACAGGTTCACATCAGAAATCAGATTTATTTATCGTAATATGAGTCTCATCTCCCTCCCCTCAGAATAAGCCTCAAATCTGCCCGCCTCCCAATGTTGAAGACAATTCTGCTCTTGATCCTCCACAGTGTTGTTTTCCAACTTAATAATATTTTGAAAATCTCTTTAAAAAATACGGGAAGGGTCTTACTCTTCCCCCTCCCCCCAATGTTGAAGACAGATTTGCGCCGCTGGTTTGAGGCTCCTCGACTCTAAACTTTTTTTTTTTTTTTTTTTTTTTTTTTTTTTTTACATTCTGAACATTGAAATTTGTTTTACCAGCACGAATATAAATTGTTCATAGATACATCGAAAAGAAAGACATTAATGTCAAGTAATGTTAACGCGACAAGTAAAGTTCGATGTGATTGCACTGGCCCCAGAGAGTACTGACTGTTGTGAGAAGCGAGTAAGGCGGCACGTTTAGAGGGTGGCAAACAACTGAAAATAAAAGCTCCTACGAAGTAAAATCCCAAACTGAATTGAAATAGGCCTTCCTGAACGTGTTCAAGATTTCAATACCGACTCACTAAGACTTTTTTTTAAATAGTATTCCGTACAACCTACCTTACTCTCTAAAACCGCGAGTCACGTCAGATAGGCATGTCTACTGTGATACTGGAGTTAGTAATAGCACACGACAATTATAATAGTAAAGACGGTCTTAAGACAGGTTTAAAATGGCGGCGTGATTTTCCTAACTTTTACTAATCGTCTCCAAGCCCTAACACACTTATATAATATATGATAATAGCCCTATAACCCGGCACAGGGCGCGTGGTGAGGTAATCCCTCACTCCTTGCTTTTCCCATGTACTACTGCGCAATGGTTATGCGCACGTGTATATCCTTCTATGTATTCCAAGTTCACTATTTTTAGCTTCAATCTGCAACTACAGCTTGTTGATGAAGAATCGTTGTTTTTGTTAGCAGTGCATTGTTAGAAGCTTTGCAATTCAGTGAGATTTTATCTCACCTTGCGCCCTGTTACGTTACTATTTCTGGCAGTGTTGAATACTACAAATACATTGACTCTAGGTAAATATATTAAACTATGGATGACAAGACTGCACAAAAAGTGTTACAATGGATGGATGAGGTAGAAAGGGAGATGAACATAAGCGAAGACGCAGATGAAAGCGCAAGTGAAATAATGGACAGTTGCAGTGACAATGAAGGGGATAACGTTGAGCAAGTTGAACAAAGTAGTGAAAGTGAGTTTTCGGGAATAGAAACAGAACCCGATGTTGTAAATTCTGACCAAGCTGTGAGAGATAGACCTATACAGCGAAAGATGGAGTTACAACGTGGAATGTTCACTCCAGAAACACGACACATAAAACTAGGCATAGAAATCTCGTGAGACATTTACCAGGTGTCAGAGGACAAGCATGAAATGTAAAATCGCCAATGGAAGCATGGCATTTATTTTTCCCTGGAGACACTATAAAACAAATTGTGGAATATACGAATCTAAAATTAGCAGAAATCCGTATAGGAACAACACGTGAAAGAGATATTCGTAACACTGATAATGAAGAAATGTTAGCTCTATTAGGTTTGCTGTATATATCGCGTATGATGAAGAGTTCTCGTTTAAATCTGGAGGACTTATGGGCAACTGACGGAACAGCTCCAGAATTGTTTCGTTTGGTCATGTCTCAGAAACGGTTTCGTATGGTTCTACGCGCCCTGCGTTTTGATGACATCAACACCAGACAGCAGAGAAAAGAAGAAGACAATTTAGCTCCAATACGTGCATTATTTGAAGAATTCGTATTGAAATGTGCGGTCTACTGGACACAACATTAACATGTAACTATTGATGAAAGGGGGGGATGCTCTTTTCGATGTTACATGACAAATAAACCGGCAAAATATGGCATTAAAATATATTCCTTAGTGGATGAACATGTCTACTACACAATGAAAATTGAGATTTATCCGGGAACACAACAGCCGCGAGGACCATATGTTCAGGACAACAGTGCGCACGCAGTTGTCAAACGTCTCATCGAACCCATTACTAAATCTGGCAGAAATGTGACAACAGACAATTTCTTCACATCAGTTTCTTTAGCGCTAGATCTTCTAAAGAATCACGGCTTAACACTGGTTGGAGCTCTAAGAAGTAACAAACCTCAGATTCCGGTTGAGTTCCTGAGTACAAAGGGAAGACCGCAATTTTCAGGCATGTTCGCTCATGGAGAAGATATGTTACTTTGTTCATATGTGTCAAACAGAAGAAAAATGTGTTATTACTCTCCACAATGCATGAAGGAGAACACATTAATGAAGCAACAAAGGAGCAGGCTAAACCGGAAATCATTACATTTTATAATATGACGAAGAGTGGTGTAGACTGTGTGGATGAGCTGAAGAGTCTCTACGCAGTTGCAAGGAAACCAACAGGTGGGCGTTACGTACCTTCCACACACTCCTTGATATTGATGCTCTAAACAGCTACATCATATATAGATTTAACTGTCAAAATGCTGACGCAAGGAGACTCTATCAGAAAAAAGTTAGCAATGGAACTCTGCAAGCCATACCTCACTAGAAGAGCAACAATACCATGCTTGCCTACACTTTTGCGATCACAGATAAGAAGGATTCTGGGTGACTCTCCAGCACCTGTGCACTCCGAGGCACCAGCAGGGAATAGGGATAAAGGAAATGTGGCTTCTGTCCCAGGAAGAAAAATCGATACACCATAACATGTTGTGCAGACTGTCTTGTCCTAGTGTGCAAGGAGAACGCACCAGCTGTTCTCTGTTACGGGTGCCGAGGGCGTGAACAACATGAAGACAGTGAGTGATAACTGTCACATTCCGAAAGGACCTTGCTCGGTTTGAATAAACTGTTTATCATTTTGTTCATTTGTTTGTTTCTTGTGATTCTGTAGCTTTACTGTATTATTCAGTGTTGGAAAATTAATGATTTTTTTATTGTGTAGTGATATCAATAAACAATGTAACATACCCTGCATATATGACTAAAATATTCTAAAGTTGTAAATTTACAATAAAATTCACAATTAAA
The DNA here is from genome assembly GCF_964235325.1 of Thermobia domestica. Classification (NCBI taxonomy): domain Eukaryota; kingdom Metazoa; phylum Arthropoda; class Insecta; order Zygentoma; family Lepismatidae; genus Thermobia; species Thermobia domestica. The sequence goes on along the minus strand of NC_137470.1, from coordinate 78,494,552 downwards.
TCTTAAACTTTGTTAATAAGAGAGATTTTTCCATTACTTTCATAGGTGATAGAAAATCTCACCACGCGCCCACTTGCGTTCCTAGTAACCACGCGCCCGGTGCCGGGATAAGAATGTTTTTGATAGGGTAAGTGTAGAACAAAATGGAACTTAGCATATTTCAATTACGACAATATTTACTATTATGATTCGATGCTATGATTGCGATGCTATGATTGGCTCCAGAGACAATAACAAAAGCGTGATGAAAGAAAATGTTTTGGCCGTCGCGTCGCCAGGTCGTGTAGTGGCTTAAAAAATAAAACTACAGGAAGGGTACTGAAAGGGACAGGGAAATATGCTTCTTATTTGACCATTGAAAAAGTAATTAAATCATGGTATAAGTCGTGAGAGTAATTTTGTGTTTAGTGTTCAGCAACATTTTTTTAATCTCTATACTGTTTCAAGTGTTTTTTTCTGTCAGATGAGTTAGCCAAGTAGGTAAGACGCTCGACTTCTTACTGAGTAATCCATGTTCAAATCTCCCTGCAGCTAACTTTTTCCCCCAACTACCGAAATCAACTCTGTGTGTTGTGTTGATTTAACACACAAAGTGGTACTCACGCTGGGTCACCGCATTGTGTTGAACATGGGCGGAGTTAAGAATTGTCTGCTGGGGGGCTGACCTTTTGGTCAGTCTCGGACCTGTGGAATACTTTCTAGACGAGTGTAGAATTAATATGAATAACTCATTTTTTGTCAAAAAGTTGGGGGCCAATTCCCTCCATGCCCCCCATAGCTCCGCCCATGGTGTTGAATCAACACAGCTATTTTTTTTACTGTGCAGGACATGCGTCGTAAAAAGTAAGTTTAAGGACACATACAAAAGTCATCCAGGGCAGGGGTTCGAATTCACAAATACGTGAAGAAATTTCATTTCCTCAGTCAAAATTAAATGTGTTGTAAGGCACCTTTACTATCGACAATAAAATGCAATGGAACCAAAAGTTTAATTTCAATTATGAATGCCGGACTCAAATTACTGTAGGAAATTAAGTAGTGTATACTAGACACAGCCGAAAAATTAAACATGAAGAAACAATTTAATAAAAGCAAGCTAACAAGGGTATCACACCTAACTTTATTTGAAAAAAAAAAGAAAAAACGCAGAGCAAACGTAACGGTTTCAATGTTATAACATCTTAATGTGTCATCCGAGTAACATAGAAAACGTTACGTTTGCTGTGTGTGTGTTTTAAAATAAAAAAAAAAACTGTTTGCAATTTCGAGACAAGTAGTCTGTCTCGTATCGCGTCTCGTCCCAAAGAGTTCTGTCTCGTCTAGTGGCAACACTAAACTGATTTCCACAAAGCTTTGCAGCCTTTGTAAGCAATGCAGACTGGAGTGCAGAAATGTTGCCAACTAATTAAACAAAAAATGTTATATGTAATTTTGTGCTAAGAAATGAACAAACTGAATGGGGAAAAAGAATGAGATTAAAAATGAAATGGCATGGGTTTGTGATAGGAGAATCAGGAACCATTTTCTCTCGTTTGCAGTGGTGTACGCACTGCTCTCCTGAATCTTTGAACTACTATGTAAACGCAAACACGCACTAGGAGGAAAAAGGGAAGAACGATAAATTTCTTCTAACAGTATAAATTACAACTAAGACTTACTATCCCAACTCTTAAAGTTTCCTCTAGCTGAGAATCTATCTAAAATGTTAAGATTCAGAACCACTATTACATAATGACTTAGTGGCTCTACTAGCATATCTATGATTGGATGAATGGATTAAATTTTATCGTCCCTTTCAACAACAAGGCTATATGAGATGTGGACCTACAGCCTAACGAGCGATCCGAACTACATGAACTCCCTCTGGAAATCGAAAGCGAGTCTCCCGCCCGAGTCTCGCGAGTACGCGAATCATATATTTCGGAGTTAATTATTGGACCTAGAAACATTCACCAATTATATTCAAAATTGAGCCCTTGGGTGCCGTGGTGGCTCAGTGGTAGAGCGTTTACATCTGGCGCATGGGGTCCCTGGTTCGATTCCTGTTCGCACAAAGTTAACCTTGTGGTGGACAAACATCGTGTGCGTGGGTTTCCTCGTTGTTCTTCAGTTTCCTCTCACTTTCTTCATTGCACCATTTCATTCATTTCTTCATCATCACCGTCTCCTTTAGCCTAGCCGGCATAAGCGTGGGACGTAAAACTCAAAAGATTTTATTTCATTTCATTTCAAAATTGACCTCCTTGTACGTTACAATTACAGGCGATCGAGTGTTTGGAACAAGCAATTGTTCATTCTTCAAGAACTTGAAAACTACTGAGTTTACTTATTTATTGAATACAGAATTTATTATTTTATTTTCTTTGTTATATGTAATAAAATACCTATAAAATATGTTTTGAATCGTCGCGACTTATCCTTTCGTTTGATATCTAGCAGAAAAGTTACGCCTTAAACAAATGTTTCATGAGAGTATGAAGACTCTATCGACGTCTTATTCAACAAATTCCAAGAAACTTCTTAGATTCTACATAGGAATAAATACTTAACATGCATATAGTACATCTTCTTAATTTCGCTGCAGCCAGAGAGAGAGAGAGAGAGAGAGAGAGAAATAAGACTCAAAAGTTACAAACGTTCCTATCCAATATTATAAAATTCTTAAATGTTGAAGATTCCTTTGTGCATATTGTCATTTCTGGCACCGAATATTCGGATTTTGCATCTCTTAAATGGTCATTTATTCTGATCGCATTTTAAAAACGCGATCAACGATTTATAACTGAAAAAATTAACCTCATATTACTTCGTGATGAATCAGTAAAAAAGGTTTTATCCTCTTTAACTTCTATCTCCCCTCACTCACTCTCGAGTACACTTGGTTTCTCTTTTTCTTTTTCTTAGCCCATTTTCATTAAATGACAACTGTTTGACAACGATTCTTTGTAAAAAACTGAAAAATAGCTATTAGTTAGCAACACTGAAAATGTGACTAATAACAGGTGATTCTTCCATAAGCAAATTGTACACAACAAATGCAAAGTATTATAGTAGTTGATGTATTGTTAAGGCATAGTAAGAACTTTTAGGATCCAACTCAAAGTGTGTAATCATAATCTCACACACACATCGGATCATAATCTTGAACCAAAATCGTATTTGTAAGAGAAAACTGATACAACAAATGACAAAACACGTGAAGTGCGCGACACAATTTAAAGATGTCGCCCAAGGAAGACAGCAGGTTGCCTGCTGCTCGGAGTCATTCTGTTAAACATAAACAAGGCAAACCCATAAACGCAGAAGAAAAGCAAATAGTTTATCAAACGTTATCAACGTTGTTCAATTCACTTGAAGAAAGTTATGACCTTAAGTAACTAATTTTCATGTTCTCATAGAATAGCATATACACGTTATTTATTTATTTACTTTGCAGTACTGTAGTTACAATTTGTATGTTCGCATGCTATACAATGTAAGAAAGCACATCAATAAATGGAACTTAAGGGGAAAAAGTACCATCTGTTTTCATGGATATGCGTAATGATTTAGGTAATAGATGAAGAAGAAATAATCTTCCATAATTATAAATATGCTTGCAGTTACCTACCAGCTCTTTATCGTTTAGTTGACAATTTGACATAACACATTGTAGTTTCATCTGTAATTACAAATTGAAGAAAACTAACAATGTTCAGTTGCTCTTAAAGGAGGGGGGATGATATAGTATTGAATATTTTGCCCCATATCACAGCGATGGTGTGAGAGTGAGACGAGTAATGCACACCGTAGTGGCAAAAATGTATGCATGTGCTCCAGCAGAAATATTGCGGGAAACAGACGAAACAATGTCCTCTTCACCAATCAACAAATAGTCGTGCGCGCAGTGGTACTACATCGAGTTACGCGGTGTGTTTTTGAAGGGTGCAAAGGACTGTGAAAAACGCTGTAGAAATAGCTAATTTGAACCACTTCTCGCTTGAATATGGACTTAACGGATGAGATGGAATCTATTCTTTGGATGCAGAATCAATGGCAGAAAATCACTTATCGATATCACTTACTTTCTTTGCTCTGGTATCTGCCACACATACACGGATGAAACCACTCTTTAAGACTTCCGACTTTTGTTCACGGCATAGTTTGGAAGTTTAAAACCTGTCTAGTTCCATAAATATTATTAACACTAACATATCAATGATACTCTTGTGTATAATTCAAAAGTTAGCCGTGAAATTTATGCCGGATTGGAAGCAGTTGTGCGAAGGCCTCTTGCTACATCAAAATTGCGGCTATTCAGGTAAAACCAATATAATCCTCCTATTCTGCATCGGGTTAATAATGCATAGATCATTTCTACTGTATATCAACTTCACGGACAAAAGCGACTCGTGACTTAATGAAAATACATTTGTTGGTTCTTCAAGGTCAATACATCAACAAAATAGCTAATACTAAGAGTACACGCGACCCATTACTTCAATAGAAGAGGCAAATCCAACACACGTGTTTACATATAAAAGACTAATGCCTCAGGCACTTAATAGAAGGCTTAACTGGGTAAAAGCAACATAGCAACGTGCCATGGCAAAGAACGCTGTGCTATGTAAAAAAAATGCTCTAGGTTCTTGTATCAGTTGTGTGTATGAAATACGAGTTTGTTTGTGTGCGGCCTGGGAATCAGACGAGTTGACTGAAAGTTATTAAATTTTGATCACGGATACCTTTATCCAGGCTTCAGATCAGGACGATTTTTTTCAATTCGAATCAGTTTCTCAGGGGAAGGGAGCGTTTACCGTGATATGTAAAAATATTAGAAAATGAGAGATATTTGTGTTGAATTCATAGTTATCGCGGTCGCTGAGATCAATGCTGACACTTCCATTAGCGATGACTTTGAAAATCGGTTACCATTGTATGCGGGCCGGCGTCACCCGGGGAATGGGGTATCGAAATATATAAAAATATTCCAAAATTGCAAATATTAGTGTCAAATCCTTAGTTTTCACGATCGCTGATATGAATGGTTTTCCTTCCAAGGGCGTTGACTTCCGAATACAGCCCAATCGCCTGCGGGCGACAGGCGTTCTTTTAAATTTCGAAGCAGGGGGTCTCATTGGGCGTTTACCGGGATATGTAAAAGTAGTAGAAAGTGACCGATATCTTTTCGTTTCGTTGTTCAGTTTGTTTACATAGATATTTTATCTGACCCATGCGAAAAGTGGGTATTTCAGCTTTATTAATAAATGTAAGAAATAAATTATTAGTAATATAGAGGGTGGCTCAAAAATAAATATACAGTGCCGTACTCTTTAGCTCATTGCATTTTATATAATTTCTTATTTTTATCCATCAGGTAGACTTATTTTCTTTATTTCCTTTTAATATGTTTTTACTTACATCTTAAGCTCAAAAGAGCCGAAACAAATAAACTCATAAACTAGAATGCTATAGCTGATCAATGCAGAGGTGTATGGATACTTTTGGACTACGTGAACAGATAGGAGTGTATTTTGAAAGAAAGAAACGAAAGTGTAAACATACATAACCATATTTCACTTTATATAATCTATCCTAAACCACGGTCACTAATCTAACATAATGTAGGAAAAATGCAAGAAAGTAATTAATAATAATATATATGAGCATATAAAAATATATTTTGAAAGGAAAAAGGGCCCCTGGCAGAACTTGTTTACTCCAGATGTCGAAGCGTTAATCAGAGTTGGAGTGGGTCAAGTGGGTCTAGTTTTCTGAGTGGGTTGTGGGTCCACAGCATGTGATCCACTGCGACCCACCACCCACCATGACCCACTCTGAACCATTGTGACAAACTCTGACCCGCCAAAACCCATCGTCATCAAATCGGACCCATGATCCACGCTCTCCTCTCCACTGAATAAAGTTTACACTTGTAATAAAACAAGGCTGTGAAATTATCACTAATCGGAGTTTGAATTTCTACGGTTCAACGTTCAAGCACCGCTCTGTTACAATACCGGTGGATCTGGTCCTTACGATATACAGTGCTGAAGTGTTTGCCATGGGCCAAATTGTCATGAATTTAAATTTAATTATCATATATAACTATTTCTTTGTTGACTTACAGATATTTTCAGTAGAAAATAGGATGAAATTTGGAAGTCTCAAATCAAGGTAAAGTAGACCAAAGTAAAGAGAAGTCTAAAATTGGCCATATAATTAAGCGACCCGTACAAATTTAAAATTGCCAGATAATTAAGCTTACAGTACAAATTTTATGTCCATTTTCCTCACGACTTTATGACGTGATACCCTTATGCTGTGAACGCTCCATATATAAACACAAGTTTCAGCAATTATTACAACAAAAAGCAGAAGATGTAAAATGTGCAACACTGTAGTTCTTATTTCTCAATAATTGCTTTTCAATTTGTTTCTGAACTAATATGGATAGTTTTCGTTTATATTTAGAAATGCACCATATATAGAAAATGACCCCCCCTCCCGCAATAAAAGTTTTAAAAAATGATATTGAGATCAGGTCCTAACTATGTATATGTCAAATGTCATTTCAGTTGACTTTGCAATTTGATCATGATGATCACACACACATAGTTATACTCAATTTTTTATATCATAATTCATACATCATAGGTGATTCACAATTTTTTCAGTAGTTAGCTCTTCTAAAAACTCACAGGATGTGTTTAAAAAGACAAGAAGTAAGTCCTATTGCTATTATTACAATTCCAAATATGGTCAATTGCCTGAAGTTCTGCAAGAGTGCCTGAGGTTCTTTCTTCAATAGAAACAAATGAAAAAAGAAGAAAAAGGGAGGCTTTGAAAGTAAAAGGTAGACAAACTCACCAGTGCTCAGAAGAAGCTGTCTACAATGCACTGAGCAGAATGGGTTTGTGAGTCAGAGTGGATCAGTGGGTCAGCGTGGGACAGAATGGATTGTTGAGTCAGAGTGAGTCACGGTGGGTTGTGTCACAGTGAGTCACATCCTGTTGACCCACGTTTCACTTACAAATACTGACCCAATTGACCCACTGACTCACTCCATCCCTGGACTGCACAGACGTATAAAGCAGTCATATATTTATCTTAATCTTCCTGACTTTACTTAACCTCCACTAATTTAAGTTAATCTACAAAAAATGCAATAAAGCAATTATTAGTGACAAATATAAACATATAGGAATGAATTTTGAGAGAAAGAAAAATTAAAAGTGAACCAGCCGATTCGAACCCGCGTTGCTCCATTTAAGAAGCAGGCATCCTACCGACTTTTTTTAAACACTTAATTGACAATATAATTACAGTTACATTAGGCAGTTATAAAATTAATACAGAAACAATGTGTCGAAAAAAAACTATATAGAAAGGTAAATGGGAACAAATGACAAGAAAAAAATTAATTAAATTTAAAAAAAAATAAAAAATGTAAAAAAATAAAAAAATAAAAAATAAAGAAAGAAGGAACAATTGACAATTATGAACAGTAAAACATAAATGTTATGAAGTTAAGACGACCTCATTATTGCAAAGAGTTCATAGTCATCACATTGGGCTGTTATTAGTCGAGACGAAACATGTTGATTAAAAGATAGATAACAATTCACAGGTAAGAAAAGTACATACTAGGTTATGAAACTAAGACAACCAAGTAATTGGCAAAATGTTTTCGTTTATATTGCACAGGAAGTTTCTGCAAATGGTGTCGCAGATAAGACGAATACACATCGACATGTTACGGTCGATGTGTGGTGAGCACATATAGAAGAGTATATGCAGCTAGCCAAATCACACTGTTATTTTTTGCATTAGGGAAATAATGAAAATCAGGATAAATAAGAATATTGTTAGCCGTAAGGTAGTGGGGAGACGAGCGACAAATCTTACTTATAAGTAGGCTAAACTGGTGCCAGATATTTTGAATCTCTGTACAAAATTGTAAGCGATGCTCAAGAGTATCTTTGTTATTGCAGTGAAAAGACATATTGTGATCCACTATTCCTAAGTTAAAGAGGCGGTCTAGCGTTTCGTATTTGTTGTTGACAATGAAATACCAGAGCGATTTTTGCTGAGTAGTTAAGAAAAGAGCGTTAATATTTCGCCAAATATAAGACCAGTGAAGTTGTGGCTCTTTCAATTGAATATGAGGCGTGACGAAGTGTTGTGTCTGCACATAACGGCGATAAATTGCTCTAACAGGCATGAGATCTAAGTTGCTTCGGGCAAACAGCCCATAGGCTATATCAAGAACTGGTTCTCGCAGGCGTGGGAATTTATGGCCACAAGGAAAAATATTAATAGGTGTTTGAAGGTCGGCACAAGCTAAACAAGCAAAGATAACATTACTAGATACACTGTTCTTATCATTCGTGAACACGTCGATGGTTCGTTTCAATAGTAGTGCCCGAGCTTGGAGCTATATGTTTTGAAATCCGATTCCACCTTGTGTGGGAGGTAGCACGAGTTGCTCACGTGAAACGCAAAGCACTTTATTATGCCACAGAAAGAACAAAGCTTGACTCGTGAGGAATGTGTATTTTTGTAGAGGGAGAGGAAAAATAGAGCAAACAAACCACAGAGGGCTGAACGTTTTTTGTTTGAGAAAGAAATTTCTACTGATCATGTTCATATTGCGGGGTTTATGTCGTATTAGAAGACCACGTATTTTGTGTGCTATGATATAATTGAAAGTAATGGTTTGTTTGATGTTATTGAACCATTCAATACCCAGGATTTTGACGGAATTAACTGCCGTGTAGTACGCACTATATTGATCCTGGTATTTTGGATGAATACAGAGGGGCTTTGTTTTTTTGTTTATTTAATCTTGCTCTGATACGCTCTGCTCTGCTCTGATACGCGTCTAAAAGACTCTGAATATTTTCGAGGGTGGAAATACTGTTCACATAGAAGTGTACATCATCGAAGTAACTCGCGACTGAAATAGAGGCGTGGTAAATTTTGATGCCATTGAGTTTGGTCTGCGCCGCGTATATTAGAGGTGCGGTTGAGAGACTAAATAGAATACTGGACATGGTGTCACCTTGAAGAATTCCAGTACACAAAGGGATAACGGTTCTTAAACCACCATTAAGTTTCAATTTCGTAATTCTGTTGTGATACACTCCCTGAAGCACGGACAGAAAAGTGCCATTAAATCCAAATTTGTGTAGGACTTTAACGAGATATTCGTGGGATACCCTGTCAAAAGCTAGTGAAAAATCAGTGGATAGAATGGCCACAGGAGTGGGGGCGGCAGTCTCATGATAGGCTATAACATCTCTTACGTTAGCTAAAGCTTCATAAAGTAACGCATGGTGTCCATGACCGTATTGACATGAACTCAGCAACTCTCCCATATAATGGTTCATACGAAGCGCTAGACACCGTGTTAAGATTTTTAAGTCGGCACATAAAACACTGATCGGGCGATAATTATCAATAGACGTAGAGTTAGACTTTTTAGGTATTAAAACAGTAATACCCGTATAGAGAGATTCTCCTAAAGTAAAATTTTCTCGATATTCATTGAAGAGATCCGTGAGAAAGGGGGCAAGAATATCAATGAAACTAAGATAAAATTCTAAAGGAAGAGAGTCAATTCCAGTAGATTTGCCATGTTTTCCTAATCTAATGGAGGTCTCAACTTCATCTATGGTAAAGGGACTGTTTAGATACTCTTGAGCATTAACATCTAGGATTGAAGGGATATAGTCTAAAAGAGATTCGTCCACATTCGTTACCTGAGGTGCTGAATACAGTTTTTTATAGTGCTGAACAAATTGGGAAAGTACCTGCAAACCTTCATAAATTTGGCCATCCTTGCCCCTAATGGATGAAATCAACGTTTGTTTGCCTCTGTGTCGTTCTTTTTGAATTTGTACAATGCTAGCCAGTTCCATGTCATCATCCGGGACAATTTTGCTGCGAAGAAAAAAACCACGCATTCGTTGTTTATGCAATGACAATACATGGGCTTTGATTTCTTGTATTTGAGGCCTGACCAGGCGGCCTCGCAATTGTTCTTGCATGTATTCCTTAAGTAAGCGCGAGTAACAGTTGTATTCAGTATTATATGCTTGGTTCCTTTGGATACAATATTGCGTACTTATGGGTCGAAATCTAGGTTTAACTCGCTTATCCCAAAAATACCTAAGTTTTCCTGATAGCGTGATATTAATGGATACAAGATTCTCCATTCCTCTCGAATTAAATGCTAATATTCAGGGTCCATAAGTATAGAAGTGTTAAAATACCAAAGAGGACTACTTCTCAAAAATTTTGACACTGGTAAGGTTATTCTCATAATAAGAGCGTAGTGATCGCTAAAACAGACAGGTTTAAGGGTAACATCTTGTACTTGTGCTACTAGTGAGCGACTTACGTAAAAACGGTCCAAGCGACTGGATGATTTTGAAGTATGAAATGAGTGAAATGGGTCAGTGGGTCGAAAGTGACGCCACACATCAACTAGATTATATGTGTCTACTATTCGCTGGAGTTCAGGAGAGAAGTTAAAGTTGGGAGTCTGGTCAATAGGTTGTAAAACGGAATTATAATCTCCACCTAAAATACAAGGGTTGGCACCATTAAATAAAGCCTGTGCAAGATCAGTGTTAAAGAAATCCTGTCTCTCTCGCTTTTTGTGAGACCCAGATGGCACGTAAATAATGCATAATTTGATGCGGTCAAGCATTCCAACAGAGATTCGTTCATTTGGGTGATCATTAACTGCCTTAAACTCTAGATCATTACGGTAGATGATAGCTGTACCTAGCCCATTCTCCGTAAAACGAGAATAGCATGTATGATGTGAAAGATAACTATACTCTTGAAGGGCTACTTCTTGAGCGAACAACACATCAATATCTGCTTTGTAGATAAAGTCTCTTAATGCTTCTTGTTTAACAGGAGAAGTAAATCCATTTAAGTTAATGGTGGCAAAACTAAAACTATACATAAAGATAAACATAAACAAAAATAGAGTGAAGCGAAATGTTAAACACTGCACAAATGGCTGTAATATAGACCACAATATAACAAGGACAATATAACTGCTGTAACTAGATCTTTGGCGGTAGCGGGCCTGCCATGAATTTTCATTTTATAAAGTTCCCGTCGCACTGTTTTCAATGAAACCGGGTTCTGTAGGCTGCAATTGTATTCAGACGTAATTTTCATTGCAGTGGTCTTTTTTTCAGCTGCTACAATCCGTTTTAATGCCCTCCAGTCCCTATCTGATAGGATTGTCTTTCGACCACTGTTGTGCTTAGCAGACGTCGTTTGCCCATGAATTCTGTATGCCCTCGTGATACCACCGTGCCTTTCGATACCAACACAATGTTCGCTACTGTTGCCACTGAAGCTCCAACCAGACGGACACCAACGATCCTGCCTTCTTGGAAGTCTGTCAGGTCACCAATTTTACGGCACCACTTTCACACCACGACACTCACAGGTGAACTGGTTTACTGCTGACGGAAGAGGAAGGTCCACACGGCACATTGAAAACAAAAAACGATCGGCAACCACAACACGTGTTGTACAGTGGACGGTCAAACTAACGTGTCCTGCATGAAGTGCTTTTAGATATTTTTGTCTTAAATTATTTTAAACACATCAGCATGAACGTTAAATTATTTTAAACACATGTGGATACAAGTTTTGGAAGACGATTAATGTAAGTAGATATAATAGATTTCATTCCTGAAGCTTTATTGAATGTTTTTTTTTTTGTCTCATTTACACCGAACCGAACAGTGGAGAATATTAGCGACCGAGAAACAACGAATACAACATCTGCTTTTCGTCGAGTTGTTTGCGTCTGTGTGAACGTCCAGACATGCATTTTTTTTTGCGTGTATGTATAATTCTATAATAGCAAATTATGTGCGTTTTTACGTAATTTAGCTTGACTTATTGCCTTCCTACGTTGTGTTAATATAAATCAACTAAATTCCTGTATCCTGTGCACATACTAGTATAATTACTATTCGCAAACGAAATGAACATAAATGTTGAACAGAGTATAGTATAGACTATTTAAAATTCACCTATGAAACTACGTACAATTTTAGACAGTAGTGTATGATATTTCGACAGCTGCCTATGAGAACATTGATTCAAATTAAGTTGGTGATGTTGGCATAAACTACGCACGAAATTTGCAGTAAGGAATGGAAATGAACATCTACGAATGCTCTCCAAATGATCGTATGCTAGTATCCTCTATCATTTGCTTCGGTGTGCATGGTACTTCAGGACGTTCAGCAAATTACGATCGTGTAATCTTATTTTTAAATAGATAAGATGGTTTCTACATGACTTCATGTTATTCCTAACGTTCATGCTGATGTGTTTGATGCCATTATCTGCATATGTGGATTAAATCAGTTAAATGGAAGAAGAAATTTCATGATTAATTTGGAATTGAAGATTTAGATATGTAGCAAGAGGTTATTTATTTCAGATGGAAAATGTCTTATTAAGTGGTGGTTTTGAAAGCAGCTGTCGTCTGTTAATTGGAAATTAGGTGTAGTTTACATTGTCTAAAATAAGATTGTTTTTGTTTAATTGGTGAACAAATTAGGTCAGTGCGTTGATTACTAATTGCTAGTTTATTATTCAGAATTTCGGCTAGACTTAATTATGAACACTAACTCATGACTGATAGAACAGATCTTTCGTCATAGAGTAATTGCTGAAGCATGTAACCTGCCTGAGGAGTTTTCTTGACTGACGTTTGGATTATTTTCTTTCCTTTTGTTTTCCTTTCGTTTACCTCATTTACTGTAAATGTAGATCGTTAAATCTATATGTTTCTTGGAGCAGTAATAATTTCTTAACAATATCCACGTTTTTTATACTATACGAATATAGTTTGTTACCTTTAGAAATTGGCGAAATTGACTCATATGATACCTCCAATGTAATTCTTAAAAGTGTGATATATTTTTCCATACGAAGACAAAGTGCATTTGTAAGCGTGTTACCCTTACTTTACCGTATGGTTGGTTATCTAACTTCACTATTGTAGGGCGCAAATGGACTACCTGTGTATATACACCCTGTTTCAAAAAGAATATACATATCTCGAAGAATTATTTTGTCCAAACTATCGATCGCTGCGCCTCGGCTCGGCTATTGGAGAAACAAATACACAGTCTACTTTATATTAATAGCCGTTATATGTCAGTTTTCTTCTGTTTTGCTTGGTAACCGTCATACGTTTAAAATCGCTACTCCACAGCAGAAATCATTTTCTGTTCTTGAGTTAGCGAAGTGCAATTCCGTGATTACAGTGCAAAGACGTTTCAGGTTGAGGTACCAAATTGATCCTCCGAATGGGTGAAACATTCGCAGATGGTATCGACAGTTTGTAGATACAGGATGTGTATATAAAGGAAAGAAAACTGGCCGCCCTCGTGTTCCTGAAGAAAATGTTGCACGAATTCAAACTGCTTTCCAACGTAGTCCTTCAAAATCAACTCGTCGTGCCAGTCAGGAGTTTCAAGTGCCGACAACAACAATTTGGCGTGTTTTGAGATGTCGGTTGGTTATGAAGCCGTACAAGTTACAGCTGTTACAAGCTCTGCGTCCTCATGACAAACGTAAACGTGTGGCATTTTGTAACGAGATTCTGAATGCTATTGACAATGATAGCACCCTTGCACAACGCATCGTGTTCAGTGGTGAAGCAACTTTCCATGTTAGTGGTAAGGTAAACAAACAAAATGTTCGAATTTGGAGCCTACAGAACCCACATGCAGTCATTGAACATGTACGAGATTCGCCCAAAGTCAATGTGTTTTGTGCGATATCCCGATCATCTGTTTACGGCCCATTCTTCTTTAATGGAAACACGATTAACAGTAAGCAGTATCTCGCTATGTTACAAAACTGGTTCTTTCCGAGGCTGCACGAAGACAATTTCATTTTTCAACAAGACGGGGCACTCCCTCACTGGAGTCGCCAAGTGCGTAAATATCTGAATGAAACTCTACCGAACCGTTAGATTGGTCGTGAAGGAGCTGGCGACTTAGCATGTCTCAGCTGGCCTCCACGGCAGGGTTGAAAAAAAAACATGTTTAAAAAAAACATTTTTTATGTTTAAAACATGTTTTTGTTTAAAACGTTTTTAACGTTTAAAACAAAGTACTTTGTTTTAAACAAAAAAAATATCTTTAAAATGTTTATTTTGTTTAAAACAATAATCTAAATAGGCACTTTTACACTCTTAGGTACTGCTTGCCATCTATATTCAAACGCTAGATCAAATTTCGGGAAGTTCCCTAATCTCGATACGCCCAAATGTTCAATTCCCGATAAAGAAATCGGGATTTTCCCGATCGTTGACAGAATATATAGTTTAGTTTCTTTGTATTAAGTTCTACTGGTCGTCTGCATTCTTAATCTTTAAACACCTATTGACGCAACTGCTGTGTCAGGGCTTCAAACTTCAATGGCTCAGTCTTAAACCTCAATTTAAGGCTGCAAGATGGCTTTGGTACCAATTTATTCCTGAAAGATGCAACTTTGCTGGTGTGCATTTTATGTATGTGGGAGGTGGGTAAATATCGTGTTTTTGTTTTGTTTTTTCAACAGTTTTTTGGGGGCCATTTACCCTCTTGGGGAATAGATTCATAAAAATTGTTACTTGAAGCAATGAAGTAGGTTACTACATGGTAATATCGTGTATTTGTACTTCTTGCTTATATGGGAGAGCAGGGAGGGGACAAAAGTTAGCCAATTTTTGGAGTGTAAGTTTATTGACGTAAATTACATTTATTTTTACAACAAACATCAATAGCTCAGTCCTTAATTAAGCTAGAAAGATGATTTGGTACCAAAGTATCTCTGAGGGATAAAGCTTTCTGTTAGTTGCATTTTATGTATATAGGGGGTACTATGTACGGCCGAGAGAGGGAGGATGAAGTTTTTTTCATCGTTTTTTTTTTCATCAGGTTTTGGCGGGTATTCCTCCCCCCTTTGTGGTACATCCATAAAAATTGGTATGTGAAGCAATGAAGTAGTCTCCTACATGATAGTAACCTGTATGTGTACTTGTTGTTTATAGAGGAAGAGGAGGTCAAATTTGATTAATTTACATTTAGTTTGAGAACGGTTCCATATAACGCAAGATATATTTCACTGAAGTAGTCTAGAAGCATAATTCTTGTTCGTATACATGATGTGTGCAACAAAATGATTTGCATATATACGTGGTACTATAGTGGGGCAGGAGAGAGAATGTCTAATTCAATTAATGTTTTTCTGCGCATATTTTTTTTTAATATTTCCTACTCCTACATAAAACGAATTCATTACGCAGTGGCAGCAATGGCAACCATTTCTTATGTCACAAGTATGTGGCCTACACATTAGCATCATTTTGTCAGTGTAGGGTGGCTGCAAGGGTTGCCATGGCCCCGCAAAGTCAATATTTTCATATTTTTAATGATTTTTTATGTCTGTTCTTTTTCTACGAATACGGCGGGAATTTCACGAATGTTACCTCGTTGGAATTTGTGGTCTATAAGCTTTCCAATGGTGTATAACTCATGACTCTGTGATAAGTAGGAGGGTCGCCAGAGCCCCGAACGTTAGAGTCTACCATTTTGTTAAAATCCCTGGCGGGTGTCTAGGGTTAATTGTGTTGCTATGCCGTAGACACTAATCATTATTTGCTACCCATGTTGCAGATAGAGATCTATCTTGAAAACTGTTTAGTTAAAATGTCATTTGCTCCTTGTAGGCTAGCCACTGCTCTTTTCTATGAGTTGTATTGTATTTGTCAGAGCATTTCTTCTAGCTTATGACGTGAGAACTGTCATTATTATGGAAATGATAGTGATCAAAAAATACCTAAGTTTTGAATTTGTGAATTTGGATCTTAGAATAGTGTATAGTGTGTTTAACCTCCGTTATTCTTGGAAAACAAAAAATGTTAAAATACTCCACTTGAATTGCTATTGGTTTAGTTATACGCACACTGATATGCAGAATTTCGTTCAGTAATTGCTGTTATAATAATAATATAACTCTGCTTGTAATTTACTCCATGCACAAATCCTGCGGAGGATGGGTTGTTTGTTAGAAAATTAAATTAGCTTTTTCAATCTGATATTTTAGTTGTTTTAAACATGTCCAACCAGCATCGAAAAAAAAAAAACACGTTTAAAACAATTTGCTTAAAACGTTTAAAGCAAACTGAATAAAACAACAGCCCTCGTTTTAAACATGTTTTAAACACTTGTTTTAAACATTTTGTTTTAAACATATCAACCCTGCTCCACGGTCACCGGATTTCCCACCCTGTGACTTCTTCCTGTGGGGTTTCGTTAAAGACAACGTTTATGTACCATCAGTCCCACAGAACCTGGAAGAGTTGAAGAACCGAATCTGTACTGCCATAACATTAGTGACGCAGGACATGCTTGCCCGAGTATGGGAGGAATTCGGGTATCGATGTGATATTGTTCGTGTCACTGATGGAGGACATATTGAAAATCTGTAATTTGAACTTTGACTGTAATTTGAGTTTGAGAGGTTCGTAAATATGTGTGTAAAATTGCATATTCGTATGTCTTAAAGTTTAATAAATATATGCATTCGAAATACGTATATTCTTTTTGAAACAGGGTATATATATATATATATATATATATATATATATATATATATATATATATATATATATATATATATATATGTGTGTGTGTGTGTGTGTGTGTGTCTGTGTGTGTGTGTGTAATACATTTTCCTTCATTCTGTTACAGGTGTTGTAAAAATTAAATTCGAGTCCGAGTTTGAAAGGTCGAATATATGTGTACTCGACTTTACAACTCGATGTATCAACCCTCTGTATTTGAATGTTACCTTTCTTTTCCTCTACAACATTTATTTGCTATCATTTTATTACTTAAAAGAATAAGATGATCAAAAAATAGTTGCGCATGCGCTAAGGCGTCAATAGTGTTTATACAATAGCCATCAATATCGAACTAGCACTTTGATAAGAGATTGCCTATAGTGTGAATCCATCATCATTGGTGGCGGTTTTGCACATGTGTGAGTGTGCTTGCACATGTGTTTGCACATGCGTGAGTATTAAATTAGTAGCGCAGCAGTTGCATAATTTGAAGCTTTTATTTTTTTTCGGAAACGACATAAGAGGTAAGCTAGTTTCATTGAACTAAATTATACAGTATTTGTCATTAACTTCCTTTGGTTTATAATCATAATTTTCGTTTTTAGTTAATCTTAATATCTACATGTTTTGGATCAAAAGATCCAATATATTTCATGCAAAAATTTTCTTGTAGACATTATATCTGGAGAACTACATATAGTGTAGCCAAACCAAAACTATCATTTAACTCACTATCATGTGCTTATTCGAAAAAAAAAACCGAAAAACTCGATTTAGGGGCCGTTCAAAAGTGTTGTGGACCCTGAACTCAAAAGTAATTATTGGCCAAGATCGCAATCTTTTGATCCATTTTTTGGGATCATTCCTAAAATTCTTGTTATTTTTTCTCTTTTCTTTGCCCGACTCTTTTTATGTTAGTGTGTGTATGTGTGTGTGTATGGGCAAATGTGTTCTTCACTTTTTCTTTCTTTTCCTTTTGCTTCTTCTTTATTATTTCTTATATACAAGCTAAGCTATCTTCAGGTATGTATAGTTATTCAGCCTTCTACATCTGTAGTTTCTTACAAAATGTCTTAGGATGTTATTCTATCTATTTTTTTCTTTTGTTTTAACCATTAGAAGTATTTTTTAGTAAACTTTTCAGTATTGAGCTTTTTATATGATTCCTTCTTTAGTATACAAATCGCCTATGCAAAAGTTCCTAAACTCTGTTACCAACTTAAGGCACTACTAGATTTAGCAAAATCTCTTGGAGCTGAAAATAAACATCACATTAAAAGAAATTTAGCCTGCATTAAGGAAATATTTATGATGTGTGTTGTCGATTAAATGAAGAGAATGAAGTTATTCAGCAATGCGTGCCTTTATACATGTATTTGTTTTCTGAAGTTAATAATTGGAATGTTTTCTGTTAATGTTAAAAGTTACATAATACTTTGTTACAAGTGTGGCTTTCATGCGTTGCTTACTTCACATATGCCTAAGTCTGAAGAATGGAATCAGAATTAATTGGCCTTCATAATTAATTATTTTGTTCAATTTGTGATCTAGGGGGCCGCGGTGGCTCTGTGGTAGAGCGTTCACCTATGGTACTTGGCGTCCCGGGTTCGATCCCAGCCCCCGCCAAGTGCACTTTGTGGTGGACAAACACCGTGTGCGTGGGTTTCCTCGGGGTTCTCCCTTTTCCTCCCACTTTCTTCATTCCACCATTTCATTCATTACTCATCATCACCGTCTCCTTTAGCCTAACCGGCATAACCGTGAGATGTAAAACTCAAAGATTTCATTTCATTTCAATTTGTGATCTATTACTACTTATTATTATTGTTATTATTATTATTATTATTAGTAGTAGTAGTAGTAAAAGTAGTAGTAGTGGTAGTAGTAGTATTAATTTTAATGTTTTGCCCTCTGAAGTTCATGTTTTAATAGGTGTGCACGCAAGTGACTTAGAAGTTTCCTTTAATGATATGTTTTAGAACCAAATGATGTTACTCAAGATTATAAATTGAAAACATTTGACATAGGGTCTGTTTCCCAGTCAAAAGAATATCTTACTTCTGTCCGCTAACTCTACAACTCGCAGGTTCTGCTTCTTTACTAAACGTTGAATAGTAGTTGCAAGTGGTTGTCGCTTGAAGATTATTTAGATTAATTCATAATTAATTAAATTATCTAAACGTTTTTCTTTAGGAAGCTCTTTATTTCGTGCACACAATGATTTAAAATTATATATATATTTTTTTAAGAAATCTGAAAAAAAATAAATAGAATCTATAGTTTAACGTCAGCTGATTGCCCCTTTTAGGCTAAGAGAGACGGTTGGTAAATGGACGTGACATATTACGAAATAATTGATGGAATTAGTATATCTAGGGAACACGACAACTCGGGCGGATGTTCTTGTCCACCACCAATTCTCGTTTGCTGGGGATCAACGCAGGAACTACTTATACCAAAGATGTGCGCTTTATCACTAAGCCGCAGTTACCTCTAATGTAGACAGGAGTAATAAGCCCGATACTATAGCTAAAATAACATGAGGTTTGGTAATTGAAACAGAAACTAGGGGGAGCTCTCCAGTTTCATCTATCCACATATATTCCTCTTAAGTGTGGCGATGGTAGATATCTGTAATTATAGAGTGGCGTCTCCTAAACACCTTTTACTTGACTATAGTCTGCCGAACACAGTATTTTGTGTTGTGAGCTAATAGAAATTAACTGATTTTCCTATCTGCCACATTCTCCCCCAAAGCAATGCAATGTTCTAAATCAATAAACATATATGTGTTCATAAGTGATTATGGTATCACGAAATATCCGTTTCGTTCTAACTTTAATTTTTAAAATCTACTCAGTTTTTTGAGCCTTCCATACTTTTCTATGCGTACCTATAGGCAGACCTATAGACTGGCTTCGTCCATTTGCCTTTCTGTCCGTCCATCTATCTGTCAACATGTATCATAGGAAAAAACGATAGAAGGGAAAGTGAAGCGGCTTTTCAGAATCGGTCATGCGTCACTAGAATATATTCTGTTACCGCCATTAACTCTCTACTCTAGAAACCAACAATTCCCTGTTTCAATGTTGATCACAATATATCTGTTTATTTATTTATACATATTTATGGTCATTACCGGTATGTATGGCCTTAAGCCCGTCACATAAGAGGGATTAAGTCCTCGGCGAGGACATAATCCGGGAAAGCGGGGAAGAAAAAAGGAATGGAGAAGGAAGAAAGCGGTCAAGAACGATTGTGTTAGTTACGATCTCGTCATTTGCCTGGTGTGAACAAGGAAACATAGGAAAAACCTCACTTAGGATGGCTGACCTAAAAAGGCTGTTACACATTTTCGATCAATTGCCTGCACCGGGAACCAAACCCGGGACCACTCGTACTAAAGACGAGAGAATTGGCGACTACACTACGAGAGGACAATAAAACAGTTCAATAACAGATAGCGAAAGGTGATTTTTTTTCGAATCGATTCAGGGTCCCAAGAATAGGTCGTGTTTAAACTCTTCTCTCTCTATTTAAGCAAGAAGTGGTAGGAATATGGGATTTCTGGTTTGAACACTGATCGCCATAATGAAAGAACGGTAATAAATAGTAAAAGCAAATTGTTAGTGTAGGTTCAGTACGGGAATAATATGTTCCATTTATGACTTTTTTCTTTTACAACCGGAAGTTGAATAATTCCAGTGTCAATACTGATTACCACAGAACAATCGCAAACAGATAGCAAAAATAGCTTTCGATGTGGGTTTCCTGTTCCAACAATAGGTGCGGTCTGCATCGTTAAGTTTCTATCCGGAAGCAGAGAAAATATTAGATTCCCAGTTTCAGAAGTGCTCGCCGTATTTTTTTTAAAAAAATAATATTTACTAAGGTATAAAAATGTGCGTGTGTGTTTGGATCAGATTTTCAGAGAGAAAGGCGTCACCTAGAGCCATCAAATTGTGTTCACAAATAGCTTTCGTCAGATCTGATCGCATACGAAGCCGTGATTTTCATTTTCGAATTAAGAGATGACTTATAGGCTCTATAGGATCAAAAAATATAGAGCAGTGTTTCTCATTTGGTAGATCGCGAACATTTAAGGTTGTGGAACAAATATATGGGTTATGTGGCATTATTTATATTTCATAATTTACAACATACTCAATTTTGCAAAACAAATGTTTCATAACATCTTTAATAACTCATACCAAAAAAATATGTGTCGGTAAAAATAGAAACAAACATCAGTTGTAAGTTCTCATTATCACCAGCTACAGTAAACTATTACTATTTCCTGAAGTTATTTTACTCTGTCCTGAACTGTCCTGAATGTAAACCATCGGCTCCAGCCAACAAATGGCACCATCTATTCCCTCTTTTTCCAATGCATTTTGCAGATGCCAAAAATTTTTGCAACAATTCAATCAAATTCAAGATAATAATATTCTAAATTTGTTGATTGCTCGTTGAGTGAATGGTCACAGGATAACAATTGTAGCTTTTTCATATTAGATATTGTTCTATTCATTGTTCAGAGTACTTAATTTAGCTGTTAAGAAGCATTTCTCTGGTAATATAACGCTATAAAGGGGCCTCATCACCGCGAAATTAAGATACCGCTAATTTTATCGTACAGTAATTATGTGATATCTTCATATAGATAAAAGATAATGGAAAAGTGGAACAAGAGCTCACTAGACAATATTATTTTGCATGAGATACCATGATCACGACTCACTTATCTGCTTTCGATTTCCACACATTTAGAAAATCGGCATTTATTTTCGCATTTATACTACTACGTGATTCATGATACGATACCTCATGTAAATACACACACACACACACACACACACACATATATATATATATATATATATATATATATATACAGGCCCGCAACTAGGGTTTCTGTCACCCGGGGCAAACACACAATTCGGCGCCCCCCCCCCCCCAGGTTTAGTCGAAAAGTATCACTTACTTATGGATTACAACTGTAAGTAACATTCTTAATGAAACCAGTTATATCGATTTTTAAGTACTTTAATCAAACTTACTTTAACCACAAAAATATATTATATTCATGTGCTCACAAGTTTTAAGAATAATTTTGTACATACATTTTGTTGTAATGTTGTATGAAGAAATCAAAACAAAATGAACTAGAAAATATCTGCCACATTGTACAGTTATTAATTGAAATAACACATTTAGTTTTAATAATCCGAAGAATAATTATGAACATACGCTTTCATATTAAAATAAGAAACTAATACAAAATAAACTAGAAAATATCTAGTACATCATAAAGTTATAATTGAAATAACATTTAGTTCTAATAAACCCAAAAATAATTTTGTACAGAAGCTTTCATTTAAAAATATAAAAACAATAGAAAATAAACTTGAAAATATCTGGTATATTATAAATAAAGCAACCCAAAAGCATAAAAAGCATAATAGCAATTTAGACATATGGTTGGTACCTTGAACATGGGTGTGGTTGTCTAAGGGTCCAGAAGAAACTAATTTTAAAGAATAATAAAGCATAATTTTAGAAAATAAAGCATAATTTAAAATATATAGCATAATTCTTGGAAATTCTATTTAACTGCACGTTTAACATATACTATATTAATATTTTTTAAAAAATATTTACAATGCAAAATCATTGAGAACATAACAATGCAACAATGAAAAGCTTATTTTTATTTCTGTAAATTTTTCGGTGTAATCCTTTGATGTGGAGAAAAGAAAAAAAAGAAAAGAAGAAAACTTTCCATCAACAATGAAGCACACAAGAACTCCACACTATATTGTTATGTGTACCTCTCGAACTTGAGCACTTTCTGTACTTTTTGTGCACCTTTCTGTATACTTTCTCTTTCTGTATATATGCACCTCTAAGGTGCACACAAGTGATAGAAAAAACTGATTCGAGCAAAGCATATTTCTTTACAGTGCATTAACTAGAAAGTTCATTAAATATGAAAGAAATTGCTTCATAAAATATTAATAAATAGATGAAGATATTTAGATTATGTAATGTATAGTAAATATTGTATTTTATACACCATTAATGTAAAACAATGATTGAAATTAACAATAAAGCATAATAAAGCATAAGTTGGACTGATAGATAACAATTCAAAATGCCTCGAAAAGCTCTCAAGCAAAACTAATAGATAAAACTTCATACAGCCTTCACTCGCAAAATCCCTTGGTAGGCGTACAAGAAACAATTAAATACACCGAGGCGTGTAACTTACCTTTTCCGCCACAAAACTGCCCTCTAGTTTAAAAACATTACAGCAATTGCGTAACATTACAGAAGGCGCGTCTGAGCTAAACTCTTCAACCACCAGCAAGCAACAAAAATCGGTAACTTTTCGCCCCCGCCCCTATTGATAACAGCGTATTAAACTTCAGAGCTGTTCTCAATGGAATTATAGAGCTTCTTCGCGGCTAAGCGGTTAGCGTACGTGCCTTTGGCGTGGGAGACCCGGGTTCGATTCCTGGCGGGAGCTCATGTGGTTCGGATTCCACGTTAATCAGTAGGTCCACGTCTCATATAGCCTTGCTGCTTAAAGGGACGTTAAACTCAAAATCAACTCAACTCAATGGAATTATACAGACAAACAGCTCCTTGTGGTAGGAAAAGGAAAGGGGGCGGATTCTCTGTGGTCGCCCAAGGGAACAAATGCATGCAATATTAGGTTCTTAATGTATGACATTACACTTATTTAGATGAGACTCTCTCTCTCTCTCTCTAAAAGAGATCCCATGGAAAAGGCCAAGTAAACTTTTGATTTCTTTTAACCTCTAGAATAAGTTCCTTAAGGGAAATGGTGCGATTTTTAAAACAATTGATATACTATCTCCTTTCTGGCGCCCCCTCCAACCACGCGCCCGGGGCACGTGCCCCCTCTGCCCCCCCCTAGTTGCGGCCCTGTATATATATTGTCTAGCGCTCTCTTGTTCCACATTTCGTTTATCTTTTATCTATTTGAACATATCACATAATTACTGCAATATTAGTTGTATTTTAATTTCAGGCTTTTTAACAATGAAACAAACGAAAAAATGAAAATATAAAAATAAACATGCGCCTAATTAATAGGACAAAATTTGAATTCATAACTTTGGAAACGTTTAATTCCTTAACTCAAGATTCGTGTCAAAATTATGTGAGGAAATTGGAAGGCGATATGCTTAATTACTTTTACAGAGAAGTACGTTGGTTATTCAAAGGAAATACCTTATGCGGTGATTATTTTAGTTAAAGAATAAAGAGTCACTATTTCTAAAATATATATATACTGGGTTTCCATGCTAACAGTTGATTAACATCTTTAATTGTGCATGGTAGCCTACTTACCAGATAGTTTTACAAACCTGAACACATTAAACGTCAGTGTTCAATATAATGAAAAAAAAAATGGATGTTGGAGACATAATTGAGATAGCACATTAAAAAGAGGGCTATGGGCAAACTGAGATTAAGATAAGCATTCTCACAAGCTTCCCAAACCAGAAGTTCACTGATGAAGAGTTGTCACAAAAAACTTCAATGTATATGTCATCATTGAACCGTTGAGCACCTGAATGATACCCTCTACGCCAGATCAGGCTGAAAACTCACAGATATGAAATTCTTTCCAGTACATTGTGATGCATATAGAAAGTTATCTAACTTGTAAGAAGGGACAAGATGAACTTGCTGAAGCGACATTTAGTTTCCGGGAGAGTTTTTTTTTTCTTTTTCGAAAATAAGAAATTGATGAAATGGTAATGAAATGTTTCTTTCATTCTGTAGCAGACGTATTTTTCAATTCTCTGTTTCATGGAAAATAAACATAGAAATCACCTCAATATTGAACAAACTTTAAAGCTGATAGTAGCAAAATTGCTCAAAATGTGGAAATAATCGTCCGAAACAAAAAAGGGTATGATTTTTCCCATGGCATCTAGATTCTGGTATATACTGCATGCCATTTGCCTCTAACATAAAAAAGCGTCAATTTAATAGGTGTTAATATTGCTGCCTAGTTCTAAACTACTGCTTTTTAAGCAGATGCAAACATTTAAAGATGTTGAGTCTGTAGCTTGCCTTAAAAATAACAAAAGAAAGGGTTTGCAGCTCGCAACTGATGTAGAGTACAAATGTATCCGATTTCCGTATAGCTAGGCAACCCACACTACTTTCTTGTGATGCAGGTTACATACTCTTAAGCTCATGTCACCCGCTAGTCTAAATACAGGGTGCGGCACGTAAAACCGGCCCGTAAAGTGAACACATAAAATGAAATGTAATGTATTGAATATGATTAACTACAACACATAAATGAAATGTAATGTATTGAATATGACTACTCACCTTCACAGCAGCCTTTACAGCAGGTGCTGAAAGTGTCCTCCGCGCCCACTTCAACACACATGTGAGCACGATTGAGGAGATTCATATACACCCTTGTCAGTTCTTGTGTTGTAATGCTATTGGTGACATCCTGGATCTTGATCTTGAGTTCTCCAAGTGTGTGTGGATTTGTTTCGTATACTCTTCCCTTTAACAGTCCCCATAAGTAAAAGTCACACGTGGACAAGTCTGGTGACCGAGGAGACCACAAGCCTTTGCTGATTGTCCTCTCTGGTGTAAACATCTCATGCACAAGGGACGATGATGCAGCTGATGTGTGGCATGTTGCACCGTCCTGCTGAAAGTAACATAACTGACGCTCCACTTCGGTCAAGTGTGTATAAAACTCCTCCAGGATTCCCATATACACGTCACTGTTCACTGTCGTCTCAAAGAATATGGGCCCAATAACGCGTGTGGCGAAAATGGCACACCAAACACCAATCTTCTCATCATGCAAGGGTACCTGGTGGATTGCGTGTGGATTTTCTGTCGACCAATACCGGTTGTTTTGGGAATTTACGTACCCAGACAGGTGGAACCACGCCTCGTCACTCATGATGAGTATTAGTGGATCCAAGAAACCACTGGCAACATTGCTCAACAGCCATGAACAGAAATGCACCCTCTTCTGCTGGTCAGGCTCCTTCAGTTCTTGCACAACACTTATCCGGTACGGTTTTAACTTCAGTCCCCTTAAAACACGTCTGCAACTTCTCTCACTCGCATGAACCAGTTGACTCAATCTCCTGGTTGACTTTCGAGGACTTCTTGTCATTATCTCCTCCACCTGCATCTTTAATTCAGGTGTGCAGACAGATGGTCGTCTGTTCCTGGGATCATTTTGAACCGATCCTGTACGCCGCCATTTTTCAATCAATTCCTGAATGGTGCTTTTTGCTGGCACAGAACGTCCTGGAAATTTCTCCCGAAACAAATTCTTTGTTTTCACAAAAGATCCAGTGAGAATAAACCCTTCAACAATGGCAACACGCTCGGGTATCGAATACGGCATTATCACACACTGACACTCACCCGGCTTAACACAACGAGGCCTTTTTCTCAACTGGTTTCGACAAGTTTCACTGGCTGCGGCTGCACGTGACTGCTGCAGGTCACGTAAGTCGACCCGACCTCGACACGCCATCTCTTGGTAGGAAGGTAGATTATTTAAGTGTTGCCAAAAACACAATATACCAGAATATTACGACGGACCGGTTTTAAGGTGCCGCACCCTGTATAAGTAAATATGAGAACTATCTTTTCTCAACCACCGATGGATCATAACACACATACACACACACACAAAAAAAAAAAAAAAAGAAAGTGAGTAACAAAATCATTTTATTATCAAAAGTCAAGCACAATTAGTTACTTCTCCACATAGTCACCATAAAGATTAAGGCATTTGTTATATCGATGAACAAGCTTTTCCATAGCCTCTTCATAAGCGGTTGCCGCCATCATATGGAGATAAGTCTTCACAACAGTTTGAAGTTCTCCATTGGTGCGCAAGTGCTTTCCTCCCAGACCTTGTTTCAGCAGCCGAGGAAGATGAAAGTCACTAGGCGCTAGATCTGGGCTGTATGCCGGTTGCTGGAACACTTCCTACTGAAACTGAGCAAGGTTACGACAGCAGTATGCGGTTTCGCATGCTGAACCTTGCTGTGGCAGATGTTATGGTGCGGTAGTTGCGCAGCAGCACAGTGCGCAGATCCGCACCCTTATGCTTATCTGGTCACTATAAGAGCAACCGGAGGTGGAAAAAAAACTATCTCTATACGCTGGCGGCAACCGTTTATTAAGAGGGTATTGGAAAACTCGTTCATCGATATGACAAATGGCTTATCTTCATGATGACTGTGTGGAGAAGTAATTGTAATTGTGCTTGGCTTTTGGTAATAAAATGATTTTGTGATTCACATTTTTGTGTGTGTGTTATGCTCCTCGGAGGTTGAAAAACACCCCTCGTATTAAAAATGTGAATGTATGTGTGGTGCAGCATAAGTCTGGAACTCCTGGGGCAATTTTTCCCAAGCTGTGTACACATATTACATACAGACTGGAAAAGAGTGTGTTGGAGTAAGACACTCCCAACACATCCAGGGGGTGTTGGAAGAGCGATGTATATGAAAACAATCCTAAAGACCAATGTTAGTGTCGAATTCTTAATTTCGGGGGGTCCGCTAGCTGATTGGTGACACTCCCAGTTGAGATAGGACTCCACTAGCAGTCCTGGGCTAGGGAGTGGAGGGACACTTAAAAATAAAGAACAAGACCGATATTAATGTCGAATCCATAGTTTTAGTGTTACTAAGTTAATTGGTGGCAGTCTTGGTGGTGTTTAAGTCAAAGTTCAGCCGTCAATGGGGGTACGACCCCCCCTTTAGCATTCCTAGGGGGAGTGAAAGAGTCAAATATAAAAATAACAAAACGACCGATATTAATATTCAATTCATAGTTTTCATTGAAGTTCAGATAAAGTGTGGCATTCCAAATGTCATTTAAGTTGTTTAGTTCTCATTAGCACCCTGAAGAGGTGAAATAGTGCTTTGTGAAAATAATTAACCATGACTAATATTAGTGTTGAATCCATAGTTTTCGGGGTCCCTAAATTCATCGGGGGCAGTTCCGATTACTTTTGAAGTTGAAGTTCAGCCTTCGGTAAAGGAAATATTTCCCGGCACACCTAGGGTGGTTAGAAGGGGTTGATATGTAAAAATAATCAAAAGCGATCGATATTGGTGTCAAATATACAGCTTTCTATGTTGCTGAGACTGAAAATTACACTCTTGAAAGCGTTAAAGCCCAAATTTAGCCTCCATCCCGATGGAGGTGAGGAGGGCTGCAAAATAAAAAGTCTCAAATGACTGAAATTAGCGTCGAATCCATAGTTTGGGTTAGTCAAGCTGTTAGATTACAATTGTGATTATATTTAATCCCTAGTTTAAGCATGAACGGAAATCTCATCTGGATTGAAATTTACAGGGGCAATGCCAAAGGGGTTGCTCCACATTCATATATTTGAATGTATATATATCAATGTATAGAGTAGCGTTCCTCGGAAACATGTGCAGCAATTTTTGCAAAACTTAGCAGACATTAACTTATATATATATATATATATATATATATATATATATATATATATATATATATATATATATATCATCATAGGTATTCTGCCTTTATTGGCAGGTCACTTGCCGCAGCTGAGAAGCTTCCATGCTCCACGGTCCTCCGCTAATTTCTTCGTCTTCGCGTATGATCTTTCTGTTTTTATATCATCCATTAATTGTAGTCTCCTTCGCCCCCTCCCTCTCTTTCCCGCCACCATACCTAGGACGTCCCTCATGATACAATCTCTTCTTAGGCAATGTTCCAACCAGTTTCTCTTCCTCTTCCTAATAATATCTAAAAGTGTTCTTTTCTCACCCACTATTTCTAACACTCTCTCATTCGTTTTCCGCTCGACCCAACTAATTCTTTCCATTCTTCTCCACACCCACATTTCGAAGGCTTCCAGTCGATTTTCATCACCTTTACGTAATGTCCACGTTTCCGCCCCATATAGTACAACATAAGATTTATAGATTATAGATTTTTAGATTTGTAAGATATTATTTATAGATTTATAAGATATATATATATATATATATATATATATATATATATATATATATATATATGTACTGCGGGAGTAAGACACCCCAAGGGACAAACGATGGAAAGAGTGGCATGCAAAAATAATCCAAATGACTTATATGTCTTTGTAATCGATAGTTTTTGCTGTCGCTGAAATGAATAGTAACGGTCAAAATGCCGTTCTAGTCCACGTTCAGCGACATCGGCAGAGGGGTAGTTGGAGAGGGGAAGATGAAGGATAAAATGTGAAAAATGAATGAGATTTGTGTCGAGTTCAAAGTTTCGGGATGGGAAAACGTCTGAGCCGTTTCAAATGACTTTTGGAAGATACGGATTCAATTCAGGATTTTTTAAAGCATGTCAGTTTGATTAAATGCGTATTCTGGTGGGAGTAGGGTATTTGAATATTTATGACAAAAGTAGAATGTATTTTTGTATTTTTGTCGTTCCGCTTTAATTGAAATAAATATTCTAAAGGGGAAGAAGATTCAAATATGTCTCATAAACGTATTCTTCCCGTGCAAAGAACGAGCATTTCAGATGTTGTCATGAATAGCGAATAACAGTTTTGTGATCTAGATTCAGTACCACAATTAACCCAAACTAGCAAGAAAGCTTTCGGGCAGTTGGCGCGTGCATGGATTTTGGCTTTCTACGCTTTCCCTTTCAACTTGTGCTTTCATACAATTTGCTTTTGTTGTACTTGAATTCGATACTTTAGATCTTTCGCAGAGTGTCATAGCATCACTGGTCGTTCATTGGCTATTGATTTGCCGCAAGCGTAAAATGCTTGCGTTTAGCTCGAATATAATACTGAATGCAAGTTTGCCCCATGTAACTTCGTTACTGGAATCCAGCTTGTGGCATGCTTGCATACTTTCCAATCAAGCCAGATGCAAGTCTTCCGACTTTTTATGCAAGCTTACAGGAAGCGCTTTGCAAGTTTTCTCTGCTACTAGGGACTGTTTCGTCATTAATTTAGCGTGTAAAGAACAAGTTTTTCTGATTTTATCCTTCCATTCAAACCGAGAGCGGAGTAAATGATGACTTCATATTTCAACATTGATAACCGTAGAGGAAACGCGGTTAGATATAGTGACAAGCAGTTTCTCTTTTTCCTTTTTTAATCAATTGAGGCTCCCAATAAAATAGTCAGCAATATTAACTGTACTTCCAGTTTCAATATTGATCTCCATAGAGCAAGAACGCTCAGGATTACGACTTTCTGATACACATTCACCGTCCTAAGATAAATCTTACATCCATCATTATCTGTGTATTTAAACTGGAAGAAGATTAAATCTATGATTAGTGATTAGACACATACCATAGTGAAGAAGTGAAGTACCGAGGAGCAGATCGTATTATATGAATTCCATATTGGAAGAACAAGTTCATTTAAGGGTTTATTCTTCTATTGTAACATTGAGTGGTACAAATTACTAACATTTCTGTTTCAATCTTGACTCTCATAGAGCAAAAAAAGAAATAGGGGGCAGAAAATGTTCTTTTTGATGTTAGTTTAGGATTCCAAGAATAAATTTAATCTAAGCTGTTATCGTTCTAGTGAAACCGGATGTAGTAAACACTAATGCAACTTCCGGTTTCAATATATATATATATATATATATGGTAATGGTAGTATTAACGATAGAGTGAAAAACTTCATTTCTGGATCCATGGATTCAGGGCCTGACAATTGATTTAACTCCTGACTTATTCGTCAGTTGCAACTGAAAGTTATGGGTTTACTACTTCCAGTCTCAGTATGGAATTCTCATCATTTGGAAGTCTACCGTAGTTTCATAATTTGAAACAAGATTCTCTTGCTTTAACTGAAAGAAAATGGATTGAACACAAGCTGGCAATTATTTACATTGTATCACTTTTACCAGCTTTTGCTCCATCAATTTCAGCCCAAGCAGTTTAGATAAATAGAAAGGCTTAAGGAAAATGTCGAAGTCGAATTTTCAAAAACTGTTTTCTTATCGCATTTCGACACATACTAAGTTCATTAATGTGTAATAAATTTTGCGGAAGTTATCGTAGAAAAGAAATACAAACTAACAGGCGCTTAAGTTACTCTCGAATGATAAAAGATTGCTCCCTTACAGTTACCTAAATTATTGCTTCTCTACACTGTAGACTCCAGCAAAGTACTTCTTGACCAATTCCAGCTCTAACCAAAATGAGTAGTTTATAATCCTACGATTGTTCTTAAGCAAAATTTACACAGAAATAGATGAAAGGAATGAATTCATTGTTTTGTTCCTTGACCGACGTAAACGTCAAACAATAACTCTCATTGGGGAAACCTCAAAGAAA
Organism: Thermobia domestica; assembly: GCF_964235325.1. Taxonomy (NCBI): domain Eukaryota; kingdom Metazoa; phylum Arthropoda; class Insecta; order Zygentoma; family Lepismatidae; genus Thermobia; species Thermobia domestica. Next base: position 78,463,513 of record NC_137470.1, on the reverse strand, counting down.
GCACACGTCATGCTTCACGATTTTTTTGTGATTTCAAGTAATTTATAGTTAAACATGTTTATCAATGTTAAATAAATTACCTCTTTTAACCTCGATTGATTTTAACCGTAAGATATAGGCATTCTTAGAAAGTCTCAAAGTAAAGGCTTGCGATATTATATGATTCTTTTTAATAAAATTTATCGTTAAATATAATATTAGAAATGGTAGAAAACCCTCTTTTACTCTTTGAAATTTCAACTCGAAATAACCAGACAAACATTGAAACAAAATGCACGAAGTGTCTAGAATATGAAATCAAATTTAAGATGTAACATACTTTTGTCTTTTCCAAATCAAAGAGAGAAAATTCACCCTATTATTGACCGATTTGATCTCCAATCAAGGGTAGACTTGGAAACAATCAAAGAAAATGTACGACCTATTGCACCAATATCATATACAGGTATATTATAAAATGTATTACAGAAAGTTGTTTTACTTTATTATGAATAGATAGTTTCAAAGTTCTGGTGAACTTACTCCTTTTACACTATTTTTACTGAATCGTTTCAACTATAAACAACTGGGTGATTGAAAAGCTGGAAAGCTTTCTTATGCTTCCTTCAACAGCTTGGAGGTGCTTTGCATAAGAGAAGTAAGCAAAATAGTTTTACTTGGAACTTGCAGTTTATCATGGTGTTACCCTTAGCTGTCTTCAACCATCAAGAACGGTACTATTTATTAAGAAATAAAGAAAACGGATACTACATTTCATGAATGTTGGGATTTTCCTAAAGTTAATCCGAAACAAGCTCTTAAAGGTAACAGTACATTTTATGATTATCTGACAATTAACACACAATACATACATAAAATTGTTTCTAAAAATGGGGCGACTGCACTTTTTTTTTTGTCTCTAATTTCAATCCTAAACAGCATTTAAGATGCTTATGATTTGAAGAAAATAATAAACATTTCCCATAAAGGTCGTATAAAGTTTATAAAAAATATTGTGGTAGATATTTTTAGTTAGAGATAAATACATTCCAAGCCCAGGCAATAAAAAAGTTTTAGTGCATTATATAAATAAAATAAGTAAATGAAATAGTTTTGTTACAAACTTCTGATTTGTAAAGAATATATACTTCAAATAATTTTATACTCAATAGGAAGTGAATTGAAGTCAGTAATAATAATAATAATAATAATAATAATAATAATAATAATAGGGAGTGTCAACAAGTCTGTGCAATCACAAAGGAGAAATCCACTCTGGAGATCCCTGACACCATTATGGTATTAGTCTTTCTCTACGTAGTCACCGTGCTGGTCACACGTTTTTGCCAGTTCTTCGCTTTTCATAAGAACGTTTTGTAAAAGTCTGCAGTTTGGCTTTGAAACCACAGTTCAACCTTAGAAATGAAGTTATTCCAACTGTCAAAACGGTGTCCTCTGAGTGGGCGCTTCATTTCTGGGAAAAGAAAGAACTTACTTGGTGCTAGGTCTGGTAAGTATGAGGTGGGACAATGTTTCATATTCCGATTCCAATGCCTTCAGCGTGGATACATGAGCGGAATAAGACGGTGTATAGTCTGCCAACAGCAGCATCCCTTTTGTGGCCAATCCACAACATTTCTTCTTCAAGTCCTGTTGTAACTTAGCCAAGAGATGGGAATAATATGTACTAGTTGTAGTTTGCTACTCTGTAGGTAATCTGTCATGATGACTCTCCACAGTATCAGAAAAGAGAAAGAATCACATTGGACGCACACTTCTAGTGTCTTTTTAGGTTTGGAGGAGGAGGGGTGTTTTCATTGTTTGCTCGTTTCATTTGTTTCTGCGTCAAAAATATAAACCGAACTTACATCCATTGTCACTATTCTGGCTAAAAGGTAATTTTCACCCACCTCACAGAGATTCAACATTTTTCTTGCAGTGTCCTCACGATTTCTCTTTTGAAAAGGTGAACAGTCGTGGAACCCATCGTGCTGACACTTTCTGAAGATGGAACTGGTTGTGAGTGATATTCCAGGCACACTCGTAACTTATACCTATTACACACATAAAACTTCCAATGGCTATCATCCTGCCTTCCATTATGATCTTCTCAATTGTTTCCGTCAAGGAGGAATCATCAGTGAAATATGGTCTTCCAGATCTAGAGGCTTGCGCGGTGGTGGTCTGTCCAGTTTTGAATTACCTTTACTACTTGGATACCTTCTAATAGGATGGAGTTCAATCTCCATAGACCTCTTTCATCTCTTTGTGGATCTGGTTTGCTAATTTAGCCCGAAGATGGAGGAACTTAGTAATGCTCCGTGCCTCAAGCTTCTCAAATATCGCACCTTCAATGGTTTACCTAAAAGAAACGAGTTGTTCCAACGAGTCCAGAATTTGCATGGTTAACATGCAAGGCTCTAACTATAAAATGCATGTCGGAGAGGGTTCGTAGTTTGTCACCTTCTAGGTGATTGCACGAACTTTTTAATATACCCGCTCGTAGTAATGAGAATATTAAAAATATTTTAAAGTATCGAAGAAACATGTTACGTTTACTTGAAATTGGAGAATTTTTACAATATTTACTGATTTATTATTATTATTATTATTATTATTATTATTATTATTATTATTATTATTATTATTATTATTATTATTATTATTAACTTGGAGCAGAACTTACATTCAATTGTGTGATTGTCTGATTGCCGATTGAACTCCAAGTATTGGTCATGATTTGCTAGACAAACAGAAAATATTTGATATACTGAAAAAAAATGAAATTTAGTATCCGTGAACAATAATTTTCTTATCATATTGCAAGTCTGTATACTTTCTATTGGGTGACTTTCGAGCTTGGACTCATGAGGAAGCTCTTTGATTAAAAAGCTTCAGTCGTTAACTTTCGTGAATCTAGTTATTTTAATGTTTAATCTTAAACAAGGACCAATTTTTAAATATGTTATTTAACAGCTTCGACATATTATATATTAAGATTAACATTTGGATTCTACTTATTAACTCAAATTTTTCTTTAAATGTCTCACGAAATACCGTTTGCTGTTGAGTGAAACCAACAAGTGATATTGTTCAATTGCCTATCCAACGGTTAAGTGTATTTCCACATTTTGTGCATAGTCCTGTTATAAACATACAATTTGTCTTACAGTGGCAATTCCTGCAAGTTTCACAACATATGGCATGACTTTCTCATCAAAGTTCCACAGGCGTTCTGGCATGTTATTGATTCTCAGTGTTTCAATGAAAGTTTCAACTTTAACATTTCCCATAGATGCTCTACACGCCGAAATGTTTTATGGAATTCTCAAGGTTGAAATCTACCTTCTCTTAAAATTAACCTACCACCATTTGTTAAAAATATCATCATCTTTTCCGTTCATTAATTTATGCCTACCTTCAAGTTGCAGCTTGATATTTTCAAATTTTCTTATGGTGGAAACAGTGAGCCCAAATTTCAGTTCCTGCAGTGCTGTGATCCAATTATACAGTTTTACTTCCACCTCTACTTAAAAAGCAAAAGGTATTCCCAGCTTAGACCCATCATCCGAATGTTCTTTAGGTGATCTTTCAACATACCTCACGACACACTAGTTTATTTTTTATTTTTATTTTTATTTTTATTTTTATTTTTATTTTTATTTTTATTTATTTTTATTTTTATTTTTATTTTTATTTTTATTTTTATTTTTATTTTTATTTTTATTTTTATTTTTTTTGAGGCTTTGTAAACAGACATGTTTTATTCATGCACCAATGTTGCAGCTGCAATAAGTTGTAGCGAACCATACTTATGTTTTGATAGTTCATTTTCCAGTGACGACACTTAAGTGCACTCTTTCCGTTGACTCAGTACAAATTTGAACTTGTTCCAGTTGTTACACTTGTTAAGAGCTCTGAAGTAAAGTGTTTCTTAATTACGTTACGAAAATGTCCCGGCTTAAGCATAATCAATGTTGTGCAATCAAATTTTGTTTAAGGGTTAGCTACTACGATACTATGCCTTATGATAATTGGTAAAGGACTTATGGAGACATTTTCTATCCTTTGAACAAGTAATCAGATAGAACAAGTCTTTTCTGGCAGCAAAAAACATTTATTGGGTCTCAGCCCTTTTTTGGCCACGTCTCAGTCTGTTTGACTTATTCTATTTCTCCTTGACAAACAAACAAACAAACAAAAAAAAACTTGATCGGTTCCCATTGTGGTACTTTGCATAATAAGCGTAACTGACAAGCTTATGAATATTCCAGCCTTCTACCAATTACTACGAAGAACGGAAGGAACGCCTCCATTCATGTATGACTTTCCAAAGGGATAATATTCATTTTCAAAAATAATAAAATTCACTGCTAACAGAAGATTAATCTCATTAGTGTTATCTCGTTTTCTTTAGGAATACATCTATGAGTAAGACAGAGATAAAAGAGCCTATCATTTATCCCATTTGGAAAGGTCTGGCTGGCCGAACACAGCATACCTGTGCTTTGTCAGGCTTCCTATTTTGCCAACATGGTTCCAAGTTAAAATTCTGATTAACCCCGAGTGAAAATGGTCTTACAGGAAACAGCATTTTAGTCCAGAGAATAAATTATGGAGGATATATCAGACCAGCTGCGCAAAATGCCCAAAGAGGCGCCGCAGCTCTGCTTCCAGGATTGGAAAAAGCATTACTATACTGTTTTCTATTTTAATGAATAAAAATCAACTTTTTCTTGAACAAACCTCATATTTCAAAGTTTTCAAAAAATACTCTTCTGAAGGGGAAGAGTAGCAATTTATACCACCTTAAAATTTGCTGCTTAACTTTATTTTAATATATCTCATTATTGCCATGCGAATAGCAGGCATTTCTGCTAGTTATTGGAATTAAGAAAGAAAAATTTCAGTCAGTCCAGATAACTGACGGAATAATATGTTCTTTGAAGCTAAATAACACATTTCACTGCAAACATTTAGAAATAATGTATATTCAACTACACTTGTATTGCAATTACGTTTAAATGATTAAATACGTTTGACCAAATCCACTCAAGACAATGTGTTATAAGCAAGAATATCCGTCTTACTGCGAATAAATATCTATGTCTAAGGACACAACTCATGTTTGGGAGTAGAACCTAGAAGCGTACTTACACCAGGTGTGAAAACTTGAATATTGGTATGTAACGCGAATTATAGTATTCATGAGATTAACGGTTATTCATGTTTGCATTAATTATAGTCTGAAAATTGTATTTATTTAACAGTTAATTAATGCTGATTTTAATATATGTATTATCTAACCACTAACTATCTAATTTTTCAGGTTTCAACATCACTCAACACAATACTGAGAGTGCTGTAGGGACTTAAACCTTGCTAGTAGCAGACAAAGAAGAGGAACATGAAGGCTAAGATAGTGTTGTTTGCATTATTGGACATATGCATAATGCTTTCGATTAACATACAAATAGTTATTAATTTCATTGTGAGTGGTGTTATTGTGTTACATACTTTGAACTTACGAAAATTGCAAAATTACTGCAGCAGCATGATCTTGAATCGTGCTGCTGAAATGGACACACCAACTCCTCGCAGCTTAATATACGCATGTCAGCTACATAATTTTGGAAGCCACTTATTATTCCCAATTACGACGGTCAATATTTTTGGTATATTTTATATGGGTTTGCCAGATGTGTTTCTCGTCATTTATTTCTGTGTCCCCATTATTTTTGAATGTATACTTTTTACTTACTTATATTTACTGTCTGACCTTATTCTTGAACATGTGCACAATTTGTAGTAAGTCCGAAAAATGGAAAACTGACTAAAGCATAAACGGAAACGAGAATGACGATAAAGAAGTGGGAAGATGAGAAACACACAAAGGCACACATTCCATGACAGAGAAAACGATTCAGAAAAGAAAATAATTTATGTAAAGTGCAGTGCTCCATGATGCTGAAAATATCTTAAAGTGGTACACTTGTTATTTTTACAATCTCAATGCTCATATAAATTTATGATCATTAACAGATGAAGTTTATGAAGAACATTTAGTATATGTTTTGAAAGGATGTAGTTGTCAACTAAAATGAACACTGGCAAAGTCTAAAGTGTAGTTCCTCACATTCAAATAAGAGAAAAATGTTTTTATAAACATGCGAGGAAAAATGAATAGTTTCAGAGCTAGGTCTGATTAAAAGCTTGTTAAAGCTAAATTTCAATACGTGCTATTCTGAGTTCGAGAAACCGTGTCCTGGCGGTCTATATCAGCGTAAAGCATATCATACATACCTAATCCAAAAGTACATATTTCATCAACATGCATTTGGTGTACAGGGGTATCCCAAGGGGTGTAGCCACCAGGTTTATCCAGGAGGGGCCCGTTGTTTTTGAGGGGTGCAACTACAATGTACAAAATCCAAAAAAAAAAAGATGTATTGCAGCTAGTGATTTTGAGGCCTGAAAAAACGGAAAATTTTGATTTGCATCCGGAAATCTCAAAACACTGTTTTTTTTTGTTTGTTTTTTTTTTAAATATTTTTATCCATATGCATTATGTACAAGATAGTTTTTATTACGTTTAAGAAAGACCTACTGCTCCGGATCAAACATTATAACCAGGGCCCGGTTCTTGTTGACAAGTCAACTTTTTTCTGTTACGCATAGGAGAAGGTAAGTTCAAATAAAAACATTATCCATCAACTCTTGGTTGTAAAAATATATTTTTTTAGGGTCAACTTTTGGTCACTTTTTGCCGTTTTGAAGTTTAAGGTCAATTTTTAATATTTTAAGGTAACTTTTAGGCCACTTGTGGTCTTTTTATTCTTTTTCTTCTACATAAGGAAATCTTAAAATGAAAACTGTTTACGGATTTAAAAACACGAAGTTAAATGATATTTTTTTTCCTGCTTCCTGTTTATTGGGGTAGAAAAAACTGCATTCCTAACAAGTTAATGAACACTAAGCTGTAGCTGGTTGACAAGGGCTGGGGGTTCGTAAGTGGCCAAATCAGATGGTTGTAGGTTGTTTACCACAAAGGATATGACTACGTGAATAACTAAAAATAGATTAAAAGACGTTTAAAGGTTTTAAACAGGGTTTTCATCTATTATTCTGGTGTATACAATCTACACTTGCGAACTTTTATTCTTTAAAGATGCTTCCTAGTTTCAACTGGAGAGTGAATTGATGCTTTCAGTATGTATAATGCCGAGGCCTGAACCATCTACAGCTTCTCATTTAAGACAGATTGTTTCTGAATTTGGTGAGGATGTTTTTAGTACTGACGGTACAATATTGTTTTGCAAGGCATGTGAAGTAAAAGTGGCAGCAGAGAAAAGAGACACTGTACAAAAGCACATGAGAAGCGAAAAACATTTACGATCAGTTAAAAAAAACATAAAACCAAGTGTTCGCAGTTGTTACTTGTGGAGAGTGCTTCGAATATAAAGGCAAATCCTCAGTTTTCAAAAGAGTTGGGTGAAGTTTTTGTGTCTTCAAATATTCCTCTCTGGAAACTCAACAATGTGAAACTGCGGGATTTCCTGGAACGTCATACAGTTTGTTCCATTCCAGACGAAACGAATCTTAGGAAAAAAATACATGCCCAAATGTAACTAGGACACAATAAGAAAAATAAGAGAGGAACTTTGGGCTCATATAATTTTTGTTTCTATAGACAGACTAGTGATGTGAAGGAACGCCATACAGTCAATATTATTGTCGGGGCAGTGAAAGCCGACTATCCTAGCAAAATATTTTTGCTAACTGGTGAAGTGTTGGAATCTGTCAACCATTTTACAATATGTAGACTTTACGATAAATCGATATCCCTACTTTGGCCTGAAGGTGTCCAACATGACCATGTTGTTTTTGTAACAGATGCTGCTCCGTATATAATTAAGGCTGCTAATTCAATAAAATCGTAACAATGTTTACAGTTATCTACTACAATGCTGAATAAGGTATGAATAAATTTTCTGACGATTACAAAGTTCCTGAGTTAGTTTGTTGTATCACAGCTTATAAAATGTGTATATGTTGCTTAACTGGATATAGACCTATATATCTGTAATTCAAATATGAAATGCTTAGCTATTTACTAAATTATTCAAAGTTTAGTTTTAATATTATTGATTTTTTAAAACCAAAGACACAAATGATCAATGGACTGCAACTAACTGAAACAAAACTTTTGAAAATGAGTGAGAAATGGTAATTAAAATCCAATAGATATTCAAAAAAATGTCAATGTTTTAATGAAATAAACGTTTAAAAAGCTGTAAGTTTTAAGGTCAACTTTTGTGAATTTTAGGGTCATTTTACAGGAATTTTAGTGTCATTTTATAGGTTACTTTTTAGAAAATTTTAGGTCAACAAAATCCGGGCCCTGATTATAACTTTGTGCAAAACTATTTCAATTTAAGTCCTTGTACATCGAACCCATCTACTTAAAACTGATTTTTCTTTGAAATTTCAGTTAATTTCTTTAAGATTTCTTGACAAATATATTTATTTATTATTCGTGATTAAGAAACACCATAATTATTTTATTAACAGCTATATATCACTCCCTGTTTTACACCAAGTGGCAAAAAAAAGTAAAAGAAAGAAAGAAAAGAATGAAATCCAAACTGGAAAAAACTGTATAAAAACGTTGTATTTCACCAAATTTTCCATCTGATAAAGAATATATTTTTAACACTAGTTACAGCATATAAACATATAATGTACTTGAAATCACTTTAGTACCATTGTTTTATGGCACTATTTATAGCACCTTGTTAAAACGTTTGCCAGGTTTCCGTTCACGATACAAATTCTCGTATTGGCATAGATTGACAATTATTTTAAAATAGGCCTATATAAAATATTTTTATGCTTCATACTGGACATGATCCGCACAGGGGCACTAGCAGATGTGGTAGATGTAGCAGAGTAGTAATCAATAGACTTCGGATCGATATGCACTAAAAAACTACAAAATATGCATGCAAATAGGCGCTACAAATCACGAAAATATGCACTGAAAATATACAAATATGCACTAAAAAGGGAAATATGCACCAATCGAAAGCTAAAGTTGAACAAGAAATTTTATTATATCTTAGGGGAAAAAAATATTACTTGAACTACATATACTTGGTGTATAACTCTGATGCATTCATGTTACAATACACAAGTACGTAGTTTTCGATAATTTCTGGCAAAAAAAAAAAAAAAAAAAAAAAAAAAAGCTTCTGCGTTTGTCAGTGAAAACATTTCTGTACATCAATAATGTTCCAGCCATGTTACAGGTCATCAAGGGACAGTATTTCACAGAAGCAATGTTACTTGGCGATACGTCTGGAAATTCGTTGGTCACTGTTTCCAGAAACACTTTATTTACATGAGACAAGAATATTATGCCAGGATTTTTTGCGACTATTGATTGTGCTTTCCGAACAAATGTTTGTCCGGCTGGTCTTGGTGGAGTCTGTTTCGTTGTTGACTCGAAACAGCTAAAATGCACTACAAAGTCTTAATTTCCGGCCTTCTAACCTCGTTACGAATTTTGGAATTAAACTGAGATGAGAATTGATAACCGTAAATTTGCTTTCAATGTTTTCAGCTCCGCAAGCGTCCACGGCTTCTTAAATACATTTGACTTCTTCGGAATTAAAACAGTTCAGTATTTGAAATTAAAACACTATCTACAAATACCGTATACAAATAAAAAAAAAAGATTCGAATGCTTTAAGTATCTGAAAGTAAAGAATAAATATACTGAGAGAAATAAATAAACATTTCTGGCATAAGCATATAGTAAAACCTGTCTAGCGAAATTAAACAGCACATGCAAAAATTTCAATTCAAGGTTTCCTGGTTAACGAAGGTAGATTTATGCTTAAAAATAAATAATGTACATATATATATATACATTGGACATAGTGGGATAGAACAAATGCTGTACATACAGTATTTAATTAATACACATAAAACATACAGTGAATAAAAAAAGCTACATACGTTTTCCCAGACCAAGACAAAAAATAAATGCTGTGCTCTTTCTCGCGCTCAGCCCTCCACTTTTGGATCCCTTCTGATCTATTGTGTATATTTTGTTTCTTTTTCTATGTCTCTAGACTAGCTAGAGAATGAGTTACTGGTATTTAAAACAACACTATGATATTGGTACTTCGATTCCCGATGGGTACACTCGATTGAAAACGTGTAAAAGTTGCCAGCTTTCCTGAATGAGGTTTTCGTGCGATTTCTTCATTCACATCAGGCAAATGCGAGATGATACTTAACATATAGGTCCCAGGCTCCCTCCTTAATTCCGTCTCCTTTGATCGCCAAGGGACGTCATCCCTCACATATGACAGGCTAACATGGACATAGATGCCCAAAAATCTAATTCTAATCCTAAAATTGCACTCCGTTCAAAAACTCGCACAGTATCTAGGGCCTTACATGGCGGATCGGGCTTGATGGACTAAAGATTAAGTGTGTAAGTAAGGTAAAAATGAAAAAACGAAGACCTTTACAAACAACGTAATCCATATACCTAACCTCTTACAAGATGTCGAAAAATTTTGTAAACTCTGCATTCTGAAGATTTCCGTTAAAAATCTTATTTTAATATCCGTTGTTCGCAACGCAGATTTTGCCTAATCAAGGAAATCTAACACATTTTTTACCTCTAAATTCGTGGGTAAGTGAAATATTCCCCTTTAAGCTAAATTTCTTTTTAGGGTCCCGTTGATGGTAATTTTTACTGTAGACGCCTATAAAAAGCACGTATTCAAAACCTTATGTTCTTGTTTAAAAGAAAATAAATCCACTTGAAATTACTTTTGTATACAATTATGTGTAAATCCTAGACTATTTTCTTCTAGTGTAACATTGTCCGTTTCAAACAGCAATACTTTACAATGTATAATATTGGCACTTTACATGCAGTAAATTGATTTGAGTGAGATATTGACATGAATGAGATGATGATAAAGTTATCGAAAACATAACGGAAGACTTAGTATGGAAGTTATGTTTCGAGAGACCGAAATGCATATCAAAGCAACACAAGCTTGGATTTAAATACTATGATAAACTCGCTTAAAGGAAAACTAGGGAACTTATCTTCTTATCTGAGAAAGTAACTGCTGCGACAAGTTTTAGATTGTGTTAAACAAATATTTTGATTGACTGAAGAACGTATTTTCAGAAGGGTTGTTCATTTCTTCCCGAAATACTTTTCAATGGTTTCTTTGGGATGAACTCTGTTGGAGTACGCAAACAAGGACACTATGTATATTATTTCATAATGTATAAATTCCTTACTAGACTTGAAATTGCTGTGGAAGAAAAGGAAGCCAATAAAGTTTAAGGTTTAGCTGTAGAGCAAAATGGAAATGTCCACTTCTGAAAATAAGCTTGCTTACTTTGAAAATACAGGTTCCGTTCTGAAAGTATCCAAACTGTCTGCAGCGCCGCACGAAAGTCGGTCGAGGGTGCGCGTAAGTTTTGTCAGATGGCAGTGGGGACCTTAACCTTCAAAACAAGGTCTCGCTCAGTTGCATGTGAGCAGTGGTTCAAGTGCTGTCGCTCGTGTTCTATAAACCGAAACAACGTCGCGTCGAGAATTTGTATTTGGTGAATTTGATAGAAATGGAGCGTACTTTGGAACAGCGCTACCCTGTAAAATTTTGTGTTAAATTGAAAAAATCTTTACGGAGACTTCAACATTGCTACGGGAGATTTACGGCGAGGATGTGATGTTCCACATGCAAGTTTACACTTGGCATACGGTGTTCAAGGAAGGACAGAAGGTGGTAGAGGACCAAGAACGCTCAGGGAATCCGTCCACATCAAAAACGGAGGAAAATGTCGTCCGTGTGAAAGCTCTTGTAGACAAAGACAAGCGTTTAAGTCTTCAGGTGATTGTACAGGAGATGTGACTGGCGAAAACGCAAGTTTTTAAAATTGTTACCGAAAACTTGAACATGCGAAATATCTGTGCAAAAATGATTCCGAAGATTTTGACGAATGCAGTGTCGTGTGTCTATTTATCGCGAAATTGAGGAGCATGTGGACGGTGACGAAACTTTTCTCGGCCGAGTGATAACCGGGGATGAAACCTGGCTAATCTACTACGAACCCGAAAGCAAGAGAAAGTTCATAGTGCCACACTCCTCGTCTCTTCGTCAAAAGAAGGTCCGGATGTACAAAGCAAAGGTGAAAATAATGCTCATTTTCTTTTTCGGCGCGAAGGGGATCGTGCACAGAGAGTTTGTACCTTCTGGGACCACTGTGAATACAGCTTACTACAAAACAATGCTTGAGGTCTGCGACAGATAGTCCGTGTCCATTCTGACATTGTCGATAAGTGGGTACTTCACCACGGCAACACGCCGGCTCACACAGCGCTGTTACAAGGCTAGTTTCTGGCCAAAGTACGCGCGGCAACGCTACCTCATCCCCCTTACAGCCCGAAGACTTGGCACCGACCGACTTACTCTTCTTTCCCAAGGTAAAAAGGGTGGTCAAGGGAAAGCGTTTTGCGTGAAATTAAGAGGTCCAAGCTGCCACGACCGCAGCATTAAAAGGGTGTCACTCAAGGAATTCCAAGACTACGACGAACAGTGGATACGTCGCTATACTCACTGTAATGAAGCTCAAGGTAGGGCTGTTCCGATAATCGAGTAATCGATAACAATTCGATAAAATTTCAAAACCGTTTCATCGATAAAGAATTTTATCGAACTTTCGAGACTCCCGAAATGATCGAGACTTCCGAAATGATCGATACTTCCGAAATGATCGAGACTCCCGAAATGTTCGAGACTCCCGAAATGTTCGGGACTCTCGAAGTGTTCGAGGCACTCGTAATGTAAGAAACATTAGACAACTTTGAGACACTTGAATATTCGAGAGTCTCGAATTGTTTGAAAGCAGCAAATACAGAAATATATCAATATAATCGCATTATTCGAGTCGCTTGAATATTTTGAAAAGTTCGAGATTATCGGAGTGTTCGGAAGAAACAATGTATTCGACGTTATCATAGTTGTATATAATATGTATTACATATATGCAGGGTGTTCATTTTAAAACTTCTCTCCTTAGCAATAAAGTGAAGGAAAAGTTTTTTCCCCACAAATCCGTACAAGGTTTAAGCAGTCTGTCAGAAGAGAGAAAGAGGAAGAGTGCATCACCCGAATGGAATTGGAATAAAAGACACCATTAGTATACTAATAGTCACTTTGCTGATTGCGCCAATAACGAGGCAGGCAGATGATTTCGAGGGTTTAGTTTAAAGGTCTGTATTGAGACAGCTACTGATATAGATAGAGGTAAGAAAATTCGATAAGGCTGAAGATTTATCAAACTTCCGTTTAGAAAATTTGCCATCCGGGGCTCGAATGCCTTCGAGTATTTGAGATTATCGTGAAACAAACCTTGAGAAATTTGGGTGCGAAGCTCTCTATTACAGGCCGTCCTGTCTGTCTGTTTGTATGTGGCATCCGACGATAACTTTCGAACGGATTGTCCGATTTTGATGGATGTCATTTTAAAATGCTCTCATTTACTTTCACCAGACACCTATTGTTTTGGTTGCCATACGACAAGGGGAATTTTCCCGAATTCAAGTATTTGTTCTTACTTTGAGCGTAGGCGTGTAAAAGATACGATAACTTTCGAATGAATTGTCTGATTTTAAAGGGGATTGGTCTAAATGCATGTGTCAAATATCTGTTGTTGTTGGTTACTTTACGATATTTGATTTTGTATATAAGATGTCGTGCGGCTCTGGGACATTACCAACCTCAGATTCAATGCGTACCTGGGAGGGGGGATGCAGCCGAAGCGTGGTGCCAGCAACACCACATTCATCTACGACTGGGATTAAGAAAGTTTGAAGAATTAACTCCACACTCCCTATATGATCTCATTGCATGGTACTATGCACAAGGGAGAACTTTACATATGACAGAACAGAGACTAAAGGAAAATGAAATTAAATGAAATCTTCCAGTTTATCGTCTCACGTTTATGCCCGTTAGTCTAAGGGAGAATGATGATTAAGGCAAGTGAATGATGATGGAATAATTGGTGGAATAAGAATGTGGGAGTAAACGGGAGTACGCCGAGAAAACCCACGGATACAATGTTGTTCAACAAAAACTTACTTGGTCGGGGATCGAACCAGGGAGGGACAAAAGAGATGAAGGGGAAGGGGAGAAAACATACATGCTCTGACTTACATTTCAGTGGATCTGATTCAATTTCCATATCAAATTAAAATAACTTCCGATCAGTTCTTAAGGAAAAAAAAAAAAGAAAAACATCATTTCCTCAAGAGTTCTCTCAGCTCCTTCGTATATTGTTGCAGACTTTCAAAGAAAGATGGTCATGCAGTTACTTGCTTTGCAGTTGTTGAAAGAAATATTAGACCCTATCTCTCCTGTTGTGTCTTGCATACAATAGACTACTTATCATTGTTACTTTCTTTTCCGAAACAAGAAGCCAGTGTCTTTGAAACCGATTACGGTTACATTGCACTTCGGTTGTAATCAGATTTTTCTATGGGAAACAAGGTTATACTGCTAATTCAAGCTGAAACGGTACTGGAAAGTGTGTTCAAGTTACCGTAGTGAAAATGTCAGCGAAAAGATCATATGGGATATTTGGATCATTCTGAAACTTGAATATTTGGATAGAGCACATACTAGTTCCTAAATAAAATTTTGACCCGACTACGGTAGATCCTATAGTATTGGAGCTATGGACATATAAAGTTCATTTATTCATGTTTTCGGCAGCCTATAACTCCAAAAGGAAACATTTGTGCACCCATGTTGGTCTATACTTTTTGTTTTATCTTGGTCTCAGGATAGGGTTGCCATATTTTGAAATTAGAAAAGCGGGGGATTCTAAACTGTAAGTACTGATGTGAATTAGTGTATTACAAATACTGACGATCCTTCTGGCCATTTTTTAGTGATTTCTTTGTTAAGTGACACTTCCAATGTACTTTTCTAACAAAATTAAAGTAAAGCAAATTTAGTTTTTGCCTTTAATGTTTTATTAAGTTCAACAAATGTGTGTCTCGAATTGTAAACTAAGTATTAAGTAAGTATTACAGTAAGATATCTCTAATAAGGATATCTGTAAGACAAGTTGTTTTTTTACAAAAAAAAAGTGAAATATGGCAGATGTCGTTCATACGGTTTTCTCTCTAAGAAATACAAAATAATTTCTAATTTTTTATCGTAAGAAAGCTAAAACATATTTAGGAGTCTTGGTCCATCTCTTATAAAATTTCTAATCACTTTCAAAGATTTCTACTTGAAATCATACTAACATACGACATTACCACAGTTTCACAATATATGAGATACAGTATAAACATTTTAAAACAAAAAAATACTAATAATGAATCTAATCTAAACAAAATGTTAAGGATACCGTAGTTCAATTTGCAATCATTCCTGAATATATAAAGTCTAGTTGAACATATAGATTACGTAACAGCATAGACTTGTTGAGTTGAACTGGACAGAATGTTATCAAAAAAATACTCACCCATGAGATCATACATTAGTATTCATGGGTTGAACCAAAATGTGCATGATTATGCGAAACTGTTTACATTTTTCATTCCCATCAACTTTCTTTAAAAAATTTCAATTGCATAAAATCTTATCATAAAGTTCTACGCATGATACGTCTTTCATATTGTACAAAACCAGTAGTAATAATTTGACAGTTTCTACATTCATCTTGTTCCTGTCGTCTGTCCACTCGCGATTGAGATTGACACAGAAATGTAGCTGTTTACGTTGAATATGAGAACACTTTATCAACAAAGTCGTCTTAGATTTTTCTCCAATCCAAAAAAGCGGGCGGTTTTTCGTGATTAAGATATGATTAAGCGGGGGACGAATATAAGACCTGAAAATCTGGTGGTATTCGCTAAAATCAGGTAATATGGCAACCCTATGTCAGGAATCGCCTCCCAAACGTTGGCGGTGTTGTTTCGAAACACTCTGTATAAAATAGTGCACCACATTATTCTGAATTCAAGCAAAACTCTTACGTTTTTAAAGCCGCCTACATTATTCGTCTAGGAAGCAATCTGCCTCCACCAAACGATGCTTCTGGATCTGCTAGTGTGTGGATTCATCATAATGTACAAACCGACTGTATAGAACATATGCTACACTGTACACCGTGAGCATAAAGTTCTGCCCTGATTATAAAAATTTATTACGGAATAACCGTTGGACAGAATAATGTAAATTCTGGTCCGTTACATAGGTTAGTATTACAAGTTTTTTAAAGACCAATAGATGGAACTAGTGCTACCCAAGAGTGACGCAGTACGTTACTTGGCGCGGACGGGTTAGTTTGCGAAATGGCATCGAAGCAGGAGAAAGCGCAATGCGTGCTGTGGTATCACGAAAGCAAATCGCCCATCAGTAACATAAGTAACGTAAGTGGTCTTTTAAAAAAAACTTGTAATACTAACCTATGTAACTGACCAGTATTTACATTATTATGTCAATATTATGGTTCTTCTGTAATACATTTTTGTAATCAGGGCAAGACTTTATGCTCACCCTGTATATTCACTGTCGAGGAAATAGATTTATTTCTGTTTTTCATCTTCATTAAACTTAGTGATGATTTCAAGGTTTCCCCGGGATAGGCTTACCATACGTCCTAGATACAAGCACGGTCTGGAAAATTGTCTGGGATTAACTAATGCCCGAAATTTTAGGGAAAATGGAAGACTGGGAAATTTCGCTGTGTTTGGTCAAGTGCTCGGCTTGCAATTCAGTCGTGCAGATATTTATGAAAAAATCGATAGCGATAAGGTGTTCTTTGCAAGAATACTTTACTCAGGAAAATAATTAAGACAATAATATAAAAAATATATTTTAAGTATAGAAAATGAGCATAGGCAGTTTTGGAACTTAAGATTAGACTTTTCATAACTTCTCAATAAACACACACCATTCTTAAAAATATCCAGAAATTATGGTAATCCTTCCCCGGAAGATTTTAGTAGTATTGGCTGCACTTTAGGACACTTTTTGGCCCCTGGGTCCCTGCCTCAGGACCCATGGTCCCTGGCCCGGGGTCAATGACCTAGGGGTACCTAGGAGCACCCCCTCTAAATTTTGGCAGGGGTACCATGGCCCACCCCCTAAATTTTGGCAGGGGTACATAGGACCACCCCCCTTAAATTTTGGAAATTGCCAAATATAAAAATTTGGTATGGTAGCCTAGGACCATAGTATGTACCTCTATTAGTATTGGGTGTCTATGTCGTTCCCTTTTATGGGTAAAAAATTGCCAAAAAGTCAAATTTCGGTGGTTTTTGACCTAATTTATCCCCTTGGATGAGGTGTTATTACCCTATATGGTTATATGGGCGTATACAGGGGTCCATTCCCTTTCATAAGACATGGGTATATTAATGCACCCCTTTAAAAATTTGGGAGGGGTACTTTGGCCCACCCCTTAAATTTTAGAAATTGCTCATTTTATATATGTGGTATTATAGTACTGGACCCTAACATGTATTATGATAAATTTGGGTGGTCCACCTCGTTCCCTTTTAGGGGTACAAAATTGTCAAAATATAAACGTAAGCAATACGTTGTACCACGTGTTTGGTTTTGACCTAAGTTATCCCCTTGGATGAGGTCCTATTACCTTATATGGTTATATGGTTATGTATAGGGGTTTATTCCCTATCATAAGACATAGGTACATTTGTGCACTCCTTTAAAAATTTGTGAGGGATACCTTGACCCACCCCCTTAAATTTTAGAAATTGTTCATTTTATATATTTGGTATTATAGTACTGAACCCTAACATGTATTATGATAAATTTGGGTGGTCCACCTCGTTCCCTTTTAGGGGTACGAAATTGCCAAATTTTAGTACAACCACGTGTTTCGTTTTTCACCTAATTTATTCACTTGGATGAGGTCCTATTACCTAATATGGTCATGTATAGGGGTCCATTTTCTATCATAAGACGTAGGTACATTGATGCACCCCGGGAGGGGTACCATAGCCAATCCCTTAAATTTTGGAAATTTTTCAATTTAAGCATTCGCTATCATAGTACATGACCTCAATATGTATCATGATAAATTTGGGTGGTCCACCTTGTTCCCTTTCATGAGTAAAAAAAATGCCAAAATATAAACATAAGCAATATGTTGTATCACGTGTTTGGTTTTTGGCCCAATTTATCCCGTTTGATGCGGTCTTATTACCGTATATGGTCATATGGTCATGTATATAGGTTCATTCCCTATCATAAGACATGAGTACATTGATGCACCCTTTAAAAATTTGGGAGGGGTATCTTGACTCATCCACTCAGTTTTAGAAATTGTTTAATATAAGCATTTGGTATCTTCGTACAGGTCTTCAATATGTACCACTATAAATTTGGATGGTCCACATCGTTCCCTTTCATGGGTAAAGAACTACCAAAAATCAAATTTCGGAGGTTATTGACCCTTTGATAAGTATTTAGCACGTTATATGGTTTATTACCTTTATATGTTTTTGTTCTCTTTTAAATTTGGGAATTATAAAATAACATAATTTGGTAAACGTTTTCTAGGAGCCATTGTAGATGTTGGTGTTCCTCTTATGGCCAAATATTCAAAATTTAAAGGTTATTGACCGGCTTTATTATTGAATAACTACAGGATTTATTACTTTTTCATAAGACACAGGTGTATTTGTGTACCAATCTTAAATTTTGGGAGGGGTACATTTCTTATTGTCATATCAATAATTGGTAATTGTTCTTTGGGTAAATCATTATGATCACATGATCAGTTATTGACCTATGATGGGATTAGGAGTCCAGGACATTGGTACATTGAAACTTTGTAGGATAATTTGAGAATGCGTCATTGGTTTTGATTATTCCCGCCAAATATAAACGTAAGCAATACGATGTACCACGTGATTGTCCTTGATGAGGTAGTGTACAGGGATTCATTTCCTTTGTTGTGGTACTTCTTAAGTTTGAGTACACACACTTCTAGAAAACAGTTGGTTCTACTCAGGTAAACAATTGACGGACATTATTGACCTTATTGAACATATAATGATATGATTAACTCTAAGACTTAGGTATATCAAGAGAAGTATTCTTTAAATTTGGGAATGGTGATAAACAGAATTTTAACATAAGGTGCGAAATTTGAAACAATACATTGAACTTTAGTCACAGCTCATAGTCTAAGATCATTGGTGGTGATTGATTTGAAATCTGATAGCTAACCTTATTGAATCTTATGACTCATAGACGAAAGGCAATACATGCTACAACAGTTTGAAATTTAATCATAAGGTGATGTAATCTGACACTAGCAAAGTTATTGTTAATGCAATTTGATTGGATGATCACTATCTTTCCTGCAATCTGATTGGTTGATCACTATCTTTCGTGCAATCTGATAGGTTGATGAGTTTTAAATCTTTTTCTGCATTCAGTTTTGTTTTAACATTTAAAAAGTTTTTTAATTTTTTTTTGTTTGAAACTTTGGTTTGAAATTTTTCGTTTTAAAAATTTTTTGTTTGAAAATTTTCAAAATTTTGTTTGGGATTTTTTCGTTTGAAATTTTTGTTTGAAAATTTTTTTCGTTTGAAATTTTTTGTTTGAAAATTTTTGTTCGAAAATTTTGTTTAAATTTTTTTTGTTTGAAATTTTTCGTTTCCAAATTTTTTGTTTGAAATTTTTTGTTTCAAAATTTTGTTTGAAAATTTTTTCGCTTCAAAATTTTGTTTGAATTTTTTTCGTTTCAAAATTTTGTTTCAAAGATTTTTTGTTCTAAATTTTTGTTTCAAAGTTTGGTTTGACATTTTAAAAGTTTGTGCACTCATTAGTAAAGAACCGGAACTGTTTAGAGCAAAAACCTCTGGCAACATTGTGGTGCAATAGTACACGTCAGAACATGATAATGCAACGTCATCAGTTTTTCATCATATATAAGTATCGTTCGAGTTAGTATTCATGATAACATCATCATGGCTACTTGTCTGCAGTTTCTAAACACACGTGATGTGATGAAATCATTTACCAAGATTACTGATTTACAACAGAATGTACCTTATAGAATCTTAGCTAGCCAAATGATCCCTACAAAGTTTGGATTAAGAATCGTAGTGAAGCTTGAAAATGATAAGAATATAATTTTACCAGCAAGATATTTACCCATGGAAGCATCAAAACAAGAAGAACTGCTGCGTTTCTTAAATTCTGGATCTGTATCTTTATGTTACAAAGGATTCTTGGGTCGAAGTCATCAACTTGAATTTAGTACACAGCCAGATTCGTCAGCAATTGTGATGAAATCATGAATTCAAACGTCAGCACATTTCTTTCCAATGACGTCAGCCGTAGTTGTATGAATTTGGTTGGTCGGCATGACGTCAGCAACTGTGATGAAATCATGAATTCAAACGTCAGCACATTCCTTACCAATGACGTCAGCAATAACTATAAACCAGCAAATACAGTGTCATCCCACGAAATCATTTGAGCAAGTGCTTTTCAGGAGGAAAGATGTGTACTTCTAACGATAAAGAGTTCATCTTCGCAAGCTATTATCCAATAAATATATTTCAAACAAAACATGTGATGATTGGTATCAGTGCTAGAACATTTGAACCTGTGATTCGATTGGGCAAAGCAGAACAATTTGGTGTACAACTGACCTGTGAAGAATGGCAAATATTATGTTCACGAATCGACCAAATGAACGATTATTTTCATGATGAGCTAAATGTGACCATAGTCAAATCATTAGGCACAAATCATGAAGTGGTGCTGCGTACAGTCCTCGAAGAGAAGATGGTGCTGTTACGTAAAAAGAGTACATTTCGTGTCCCTCGCAATATGGTGTATCTAACACAAACGGAATGGAACAAATTCATCAGCGTATTTCAGTGTGTGAAACATGCAGTGGAAGTGTGCAACAAAACTAGTATATTCCTGAAAAAGTACTATTTTAAAAAATGTGTTATGCATATTGTACAACATGTATCTAGATATTGTGATGGTTGTCAACATCGTTCGTGGGTGCATACCTGTATTGATAAACAGTTTATTTGTGATCATATGGACATTGAGTTTCCACCAATTGATATTGCAATAGACCTTAAAAGACTTCAACTGGAATTAAAATTATATACTAAAGACAATCTAGTGCAAGAAGTTCAAAATACATTGTATCGACAATATCCAGAACCACTATCTGGTATGGATGTATGTGGAGTGTAATAAAATGATCCATTTCAATGAATTGTGTTTTTTTCATTTCAAGTACAACCCCATGTTCTGACGTGTACTATTGCACCACAATGTTGCCAGAAGTTTTAGTTCTAAACAGTTCCGGTTCTTTACTAATGAGTGCACAAACTTTAAAAATGTCAAACCAAACTTTGAAACAAAAATTTCAAACAAAAATCTTTGAAACAAAATTTTGAAACGAAAAAATTCAAACAAAAAATTTCAAACGAAAAAAATTCAAACAAAAATTTGAAAAAACAAAATTCGAAACAAAAAATTTCAAACAAAAAATTTGGAAACGAAAAAATTTCAAACAAAAAATTTTAAACAAAATTTTTGAAACAAAGTTTTCAAACAAAAATTTTGAAAAAAATTTCAAACAAAATTCAGAAACAAAAAATTCAAACAAAAATTTGAAAGCAAGAATTTTCAAACAAAAAGTTTCAAGCAAAAAAATTTCAAACTAAAAATTTTACGTTTCACGGTTAACCGTCAAATGTTATCCGGTTTTTAACTATTCGATTAACAAATAAACGGTTTTGATCATATTTATCAGTGAGTGCAAAATGTTGAACGAAACCAAGATTTTCAATGTTAAACAAAACTTAAAACTGAATACAGCAAAGATTTGAAATCAGCAACCAATCAGATTGCACGAAAGATAGTGATCAACCAATCAGATTGCAGGAAAGATAGTGATCATCCAATCAAATTGCATTAACAATAACTTTGCTAGTGTCAGATTACATCACCTTATGATTAAATTTCAAACTGTTGTAGCATGTATTGCCTTTCGTCTATGAGTCATAAGATTCAATAAGGTTAGCTATCAGATTTCAAATCAATCACCACCAATGATCTTAGACTATGAGCTGTGACTAAAGTTCAATGTATTGTTTCAAATTTCGCACCTTATGTTAAAATTCTGTTTATCACCATTCCCAAATTTAAAGAATACTTCTCTTGATATACCTAAGTCTTAGAGTTAATCATATCATTATATGTTCAATAAGGTCAATAATGTCCGTCAATTGTTTACCTGAGTAGAACCAACTGTTTTCTAGAAGTGTGTGTACTCAAACTTAAGAAGTACCACAACAAAGGAAATGAATCCCTGTACACTACCTCATCAAGGACAATCACGTGGTACATCGTATTGCTTACGTTTATATTTGGCGGGAATAATCAAAACCAATGACGCATTCTCAAATTATCCTACAAAGTTTCAATGTACCAATGTCCTGGACTCCTAATCCCATCATAGGTCAATAACTGATCATGTGATCATAATGATTTACCCAAAGAACAATTACCAATTATTGATATGACAATAAGAAATGTACCCCTCCCAAAATTTAAGATTGGTACACAAATACACCTGTGTCTTATGAAAAAGTAATAAATCCTGTAGTTATTCAATAATAAAGCCGGTCAATAACCTTTAAATTTTGAATATTTGGCCATAAGAGGAACACCAACATCTACAATGGCTCCTAGAAAACGTTTACCAAATTATGTTATTTTATAATTCCCAAATTTAAAAGAGAACAAAAACATATAAAGGTAATAAACCATATAACGTGCTAAATACTTATCAAAGGGTCAATAACCTCCGAAATTTGATTTTTGGTAGTTCTTTACCCATGAAAGGGAACGATGTGGACCATCCAAATTTATAGTGGTACATATTGAAGACCTGTACGAAGATACCAAATGCTTATATTAAACAATTTCTAAAACTGAGTGGATGAGTCAAGATACCCCTCCCAAATTTTTAAAGGGTGCATCAATGTACTCATGTCTTATGATAGGGAATGAACCTATATACATGACCATATGACCATATACGGTAATAAGACCGCATCAAACGGGATAAATTGGGCCAAAAACCAAACACGTGATACAACATATTGCTTATGTTTATATTTTGGCATTTTTTTTTTACTCATGAAAGGGAACAAGGTGGACCACCCAAATTTATCATGATACATATTGAGGTCATGTACTATGATAGCGAATGCTTAAATTGAAAAATTTCCAAAATTTAAGGGATTGGCTATGGTACCCCTCCCGGGGTGCATCAATGTACCTATGTCTTATGATAGAAAATGGACCCCTATACATGACCATATTAGGTAATAGGACCTCATCCAAGTGAATAAATTAGGTGAAAAACGAAACACGTGGTTGTACTAAAATTTGGCAATTTCGTACCCCTAAAAGGGAACGAGGTGGACCACCCAAATTTATCATAATACATGTTAGGGTTCAGTACTATAATACCAAATATATAAAATGAACAATTTCTAAAATTTAAGGGGGTGGGTCAAGGTATTCCTCACAAATTTTTAAAGGAGTGCACAAATGTACCTATGTCTTATGATAGGGAATAAACCCCTATACATAACCATATAACCATATAAGGTAATAGGACCTCATCCAAGGGGATAACTTAGGTCAAAACCAAACACGTGGTACAACGTATTGCTTACGTTTATATTTTGACAATTTTGTACCCCTAAAAGGGAACGAGGTGGACCACCCAAATTTATCATAATACATGTTAGGGTCCAGTACTATAATACCACATATATAAAATGAGCAATTTCTAAAATTTAAGGGGTGGGCCAAAGTACCCCTCCCAAATTTTTAAAGGGGTGCATTAATATACCCATGTCTTATGAAAGGGAATGGACCCCTGTATACGCCCATATAACCATATAGGGTAATAACACCTCATCCAAGGGGATAAATTAGGTCAAAAACCACCGAAATTTGACTTTTTGGCAATTTTTTACCCATAAAAGGGAACGACATAGACACCCAATACTAATAGAGGTACATACTATGGTCCTAGGCTACCATACCAAATTTTTATATTTGGCAATTTCCAAAATTTAAGGGGGGTGGTCCTATGTACCCCTGCCAAAATTTAGGGGGTGGGCCATGGTACCCCTGCCAAAATTTAGAGGGGGTGCTCCTAGGTACCCCTAGGTCATTGACCCCGGGCCAGGGACCATGGGTCCTGAGGCAGGGACCCAGGGGCCAAAAAGTGTCCTAAAGTGCAGCCAATACTACTATTTTGAACACAGAGGGTGAAAGTAGCAAAAATACTGGTAAGCCACGGTGAACATGATCAGAGATATGTTTGTAGAGGAATATTCCTCCTGAGCAACCCCCTTATATTACCACTGATTTGACTAACATTTATTTTACTGAAAGGCTAAAGGGGGAGTTTGCGCCCAAAGCATCATCATATCTGATTGCGGCAATGTGTGAACTAGTGGTCATTAATGAAAAGGAAACATGACAGAAGATAACACATTTGGCTTAAAAATAATATTTTGCTACAATATTTTAGCAACACCGTATGTGATTAATATGGTTGAGGTTTTGGGTGTATACTATATCGTATGAAGAGCAAATTACCCTATTTGTACGTTTAAGACCATATGTCTCACAACTCTGATACAATAGCTGTCAACAAATAACAAACAAGAGATAAAATTTAGGAAGAAATTGAACTTCCTGTGTGTACGTGTGTGTCGGACGAAAAAGCAATCCCTTTTTGTACGCTTTCATTTCTCCTCACAAATACAATTTTGCAATAACTTATCAGGTGAAAAAAGTTGTTTGACCAGTTTGGCTGCAAGAAGGAATTATTGCAGAGGTGAAGGAACCGAACTGTTCATCACTACTTTTGATAATACCCGAAATTTCGATAATACCCGAAACTTCAATAATACTCGAAACTTCGATAATACTCGAAATTTCGATAATACCCGAAACTTCGATAATACTCGAACTTTCGATATTATCCCAAACTTCGATAATACTCGAAATTTCGATAATACCCGAAACTTCGATAATACTCGAAATTTCGATAATACCCGAAACTTCAATAATACTCGAAACTTCGATAATACTCGAAATTTTGATAATACCCGAAACTTCGATAATACTCGAACTTTCGATATTATCTCAAACTTCGATAATACTCGAAATTTCGATAATAACCGAAACTTCGATAATACTCGAAATGTCGATAATACCCGAAACTTCAATAATTTCAAATACTCGAACGGTTTCGACTAACCGGTGACAACTCGATAAATTTTCACTCCCGAAGTTCGATAGGTCCTCAGCCTTATCGAACACCCCTAGCTCAAGGTGTCTATATTGACGAATAAATTGTTTGCAAATAAATAAGTTCGGATATTTCAGAACGTACCTTGTATTACCTGTTTAGCACAAACTTTGCGAAATATATTTTCTCCTTGAATTGGTTAATGCCTTGTCGCCTTCAGTCCATTGCTTTAAAATATAACTTCTAGAAGATTTTCCTTTCGGCATTCTTGTACTTCCACAGGACCACAGAATTTCAGATCCACACACACACACAACAGTAGCAACTTTAACTTCCGAGATGGGTAACTTAGAAATTTTGTTCTAAGTAACTTGACACCGTTATTTATATCTTCTAAACAGGTGACATTCATACATAATTGCCAGATGGATAAATTACTCACACCTTTCTTATTCTCCTTTTACTTAATCTTGGAAGATATTCTAAACTGACAACAACCAAACATTTCAAGGTCTTGAGTTTATTTATATTAGAAACTTGAAACTTCATTTATGGGAAAAGTTGCTGGACGCTAAAAATGATCAATTTGGTCATTCGTTTAAATGTGCATTTATATGCAGTAACGACATAAACGTGCACTAACCTTCAAAATATGCACATATATGCACTATAAAATTCTGCTATTTTGCCCCTAAACATCTGAAACGAATTTCTGTTTAAAGAGCATATCAATATCACATCTCATCAGGAAAAAAAAAAACATGTGAATATGCTAAAAATCCGAAGTCTACTGATAACATAGCACAACTAGAACAACTAACACAAAAGAGACAGTGATCAATTTCATTACCTGCCCCTTGATATTAGAACTAGTGGTGCCGAACATCTTCCCGTTGTTGCTGTAGGACGAAAACACTTTCAACGTTGCAGGAAACCAGGGTGTTCCAAATCAAGCAGTGTTAAGTGTAGAAAATGTAATGTATTACGTGTTCCTCTGTATGCAAGAACAATGTATTTTTTTAAAAACGAAAAGTAAATGCTAGAAAATATGTAAGGTGTTACATTGTTATTGGTTAATATACGTAATAGACAGGGACGCACGCACGAATTTATTTCGAGAGGGGTCTAAAGCGTTTCGGGGGGGGGATCCAAATACAATTTGAGGCTAAATTATATGAAAATTTCTAAAATTGCTCCTAAAAGTAGACTACATTTACAAAAAGGTCGGGATTTCGGGGGGGAATCCCGGGCCCTGGACCCACACCCTGCGTACGTCTCTGGTAATAGATAAAAGAAAGTTGTAATACGAAAATACAGAAGTAATTAAATATTATATGAGGAACGAATTATTCACTCACTACATTTACATACTACTCGCCATATAAATTTTAATTGGAACATGTATATACATTGTGATTTATATATAAGAGGCCTTTATACTAATCACAACATTTGCGAAAAAATCTACATTCATAGAATATTACTCAAATAAAAATCCTTAGTGAAAAGAAAAAATATATTCCTCAACACGATATCCCACTACAAGAAGAATACCCTTATGACATACGTGTGTATACTATGTCCAAATATTCAGCAGACTGAACATGACGTCACAGGTCCTCAGGGACTCGAGGTCTGAAAAATAAAACAATTTTGTGATAGAAAGACTATAAGTGATTGACTCAACACAATCTTTCTAGTTTATTTATCAAACATCAGTTCGGGACTCAGGAGGTTAAAAAATATGATATGCATTTATGTATATAAAAAGCTTAAAAAGTAAAAGTGCGGTTTCCCTCTTTTATATTTTGCCTGGTGATAGAGTGGCATAAATCAAATTTATTTAAGTATTTGCGCCAGGATAACATAGCATTTTAATTTTACTAATATGTCTTATGCATTTTTTTGTACATAAATACCTTAAATCGTGAAACTGGACTTGAATATGGTCACTATGTTACTATACGAAATCATCAGGGTATTCATTATATATTTATTTATGAAGTATTCATAAAATCGATTAAATTAGTTTTTACTTAATCACCCGGAAAGAATAACTCAATGACACGTTTATTTTTAGGACAAATGAGCTATGCCATATTATGAGGATGTTAATTAAATGTTTTTTTCTAGATATTTAAAAAATCGCAACGCTAGGATAATATGAGAAAATTATCCGAAAGAAAACACACACCAATAATAAACTATCCCTTGTACATTTTTCAGCACAAATTATTTATTGCATACTGTCAGATTAATAATTACACAATACATTCTCTTTTATGCTATATAAAGAGAATCGCCTCAGTCATGTTCAAGACATTGTCCGAAGGAAATCTCTCCCCAAGAATAAACTACGCCTCATATATTTTTTCAACGCAAATTAGTTATGCAACATTGTCAGTGTTGTTTTTTAAATTAAATATTCTCTTCTGAAATATAAACAGAATCGAGAGAGTCCTATTCGAGAATATCATCTGAAAGGAGATTGAAATCAAGAATAAAGTATGTCTTCATTATTTTCCCAGAGAAGTGATTTATACTATAGTAATGACGTGTCTAAAATGTTGATTTACGAGCGATAAACCAAAATAATTAGAGACACTTCTGAGAAAATCGTTCTAAATGAAACTTACTTAAATAATAAAATAATTCTCGTATATTTTTTCACTAAAATAAATTATATAACATCGTCAGGTTTATACTATCTTTGAGGTATTAAGAAAATCACCTATGTCGTTATAGAAAAAAATTGCCAGGAAATAAACTCGCCCCAAGGAATAAACTATCCTCATAAATGTTTAGGACATATGAGTTATGCCATAATATCAAAAGATTAATGAAATATTTATTTATGAAATATTAACCGGAAACTCCTCGCATATTTACCAGCACAAATATGTTATTGCATATGGTCTGGTTATTAATTAAATATTTATTTTTGAAATATGAATTTGATCGCATGAGAAATTTTTGAGAAAATCGTCCGATAAAGAAAAACATCCGAAGAAAGAGATTTTTCAACGCAAATAAGTGATTCCATATCGTCAGGTTATTAACTAAATATTAATTTATGGCATATAAAGAAAATCACTTGAGTCATTTTTGTGAAAAGCATATGGCAAAAAAAGAACACTAGTAAAGAATAAAATACACCTCGTACAGTATTTAGGACATATGAGTTAGACCATATTATTAGGATGTTATTGAAATATTTATTTCTGAAATATTAACAAAATCGCCACTGTAATTTCTTAAAATCCGAGCTAACAAAACTCAACCAAAAATGAATTATTGTCCCTTAGAATTTTAGCACTAATTAGTTATAGCATATCACTACGTTATTAATTATTTATTTATCTATGTAATATGAAGAAATTTGCCTGAGAAGTTTATGACAAATTCGTACGAAAAAATCTAACCCTCTATTATAAACTACACGTCGGAGATTTTTTCAGCGCACATAAGTTATTCTATAATGTCAGGTTCTTAATGATATATTTCCTTCTGATACATATTTAATGATACATGAGCAAAATAGAAAGAGTCATTTCTGAGAAAATAATACGACAAGAAAATTACCTCAATAAAAAAACTGCCCTCGTTCTTTTTTCAACACAAACAAATTATATCATATAATTAGGTTACTAATTAAATATTTATTTAGGAAATATTAATACAATAGGATAAATTATTTTTTGAGGTAATAACTCGGAAAAAATCACCGTAAAGAATAAACTGATTATCGTATATTTTAGGGCGAATAAGTCGTGTCATATTTTCAGTATGTTAATTAAATATTTTTATGTAAAGTATTAAAATATCACCAAAGTCGTTTTCGAATAAATCGTCTGAAAGGAAACTTATTTAAGAAATAAAATACGCCTTATTTATTTTCCCACGCCAGTGTCTTATCCTACATGATAAGGATGTCTCTCGAATGATGATTTACGAAATATAAACGAATTCGCGAGAGCAGCTTCTGAGATCATCAGGAAGAAAAGTGACTTCATAGAAAACAAACCCTCGTATAATTGTTCAGCCCAAATAACTATAAGATATTGTCAGGCTTATACTTAAATATTTATTTATGGAGTATTTAGAAAATCGTCTAAATCGTTTCTCAGAATTTCGCCTGAAAAAGAAATTCAGCGCAAAGAATAAACTACCCGTCGTACATGTTTTTAAGGCATACGGTTTTGCCACATTATCAGGATGTAAATGTAATATTCATTTCTGAAATATTAACAATATCGCCACACTCGTTTCTGAGAAAATTATCCGAAAGTAAATTCCTTCCCAGTTATGAACTTCCCTCATACATTGTTCAGTACAACTGAGTTATTCCATATCGTCATGTTGTTAATAACATGTTTACTTACGAAATACGAAGGGAAATACCTTAGTTTTGAGAAAATCGACAGAGAAAAGCTCACCCCAGGAATGAACCACCTCTTGTGCTTTTCTTCATGCAGAAGTGACTTATACCATACTGTCAGGTTATAAATTAATAATTTATTTATGAAATACCAAGAAAACTGATTGAGTCGTTTTTGTGATAAGTGAAGTTTTTAACCCTTTTCGGATTTTTGATAACTTTTGTTACCATAGGGTAGTATCGTCTTTGACAACTTATTTATGTTCTAAAACAGGTATTTAAGCCGTCTTTTTATTGGTCAAGTCAAGAATGGATCAAAGAACATTCCAGAGGCGTTTTGGAACCGGATGGTCAAATTGGCGGCGCCAAGTTGGGGTGGAGGGGCGTGACTTTTTATTTTTTCTTAAGGCATTTTTTTTAAAATCAGGCCTTTGACGTCAGATTGAAACTTTGCATACGGATTGTGTGTACCTCTGGAAATATATATATATATATATATATATATATATATATATATATATATATATATATATATATATATATATATATATATTGAGATTCCTACGCAAAAACAAGGCCAGAAACAAGGTGCACAAACATTCCGAAGGGGAGATTTTTTAAAAGAAAAATCCAATTTTTCCCCTTTTTCACGGTTCAGGTGTATTATACGGACATGTGGACATGTGAGTAGTACCAGTGGAAAGGACTTCTTATGCTTAAAAAAATGTCATTTAAACCATGACTCTAGGCCAAGCAGTAATGACGCA
Organism: Thermobia domestica; assembly: GCF_964235325.1. Lineage (NCBI taxonomy): Eukaryota > Metazoa > Arthropoda > Insecta > Zygentoma > Lepismatidae > Thermobia > Thermobia domestica. The sequence continues at coordinate 78,432,973 of NC_137470.1, read as the reverse complement.
GTAAATACTTATATATATATATATCAGGTGTCTCACCTAACATTGCGACTTGAAACATTTCCGAAATGTCAAAAAATGTGACAAATCTAGTTATGTAAAAATGCGTCCATGTCAAAGTCCTATAAGATTCTATAAACAACAAGTGCTCCCAGGGGTCCCATTATATTGCTCCAAGGGTCAATTTGAAAGTTTTAAATAGAAACTCCCTATTTTTACTGCAGATTCTGATTCTTCGACCGAAAATATGCAAATTTTACTTGAAGTGCTTTTCGTTCTACGCCTAAGTGGCGCTGTAATCACAAAAAAAAATATCATCGTACGCTACCTGGGATTGATAATAAACTAAATATCTCGAGAAATACACGTGCAATTAAAATGCACGAAACACATAAACAATATTTTAAAAGAGGCTTAGCATAAAATAAAATTGCTTTCATTTACATTTCAATGCGACCGTGGTAGACCATTACAATATGGATAGGAAAGTTTGTGTGTTTTTCAACAAGAAACATCTTCCCTAGAATTGTAAAGGTAAAGTAAACTAATATGTTTGTTAAATATCACGTGACACAGGCAGATTAAATAAAATCATTATTTCACACTAGTACGTAAAAGCACAAATGACAAAAGAGATTTCACAGGAGAACAAATTTAGAAAACCAGATAAAGCGCAAAGAAACTTAATTGATACAGAAGACTATTGTAAATGATCTTCCCTATTTCAAAGGTTAATAACTGACGTGTGTTTAGTCACAATGGCATGCTGCTTATGTTAAATGACAGAAAACTCATAATTATTTTTTTTTTTGTTTATAAATACACGCGTGTCATGTTCATTGTCAAAGTTGCTCAAGATGAGTGCCGTTTGTAATTCAACATACAACAGTTTGTAGTCTAATTCTTAGCACACTCTTTTTTACATTCCACAGCCAGGAGATCCATCTGCTTCTTAAATGCATTCTCTAAGTTCAGTTTAATTGTTAGGGATCGGTGAATACTACACTTGAATTTAACATAAGCCTGACTTCGCTGAAAATTCCGTTTCACATGAAAGTAGAGAATAAAAAACATTGTGCTGTCTTCGTTTCCTGATATCTAGATTTACTGTTACCCTAGTTACGGACTACGTAACTACACATCACATTTACTAGCCAAGTAGTGTCTTCCTGTATTCTTTTCTTTTCTTTTTGTTTTCGAAGTACTTGATTATCATGAATCTCTTTGCCTCTCACGACTCGGTTGTCTAAAATTAGCAGACGAACAAAGTGTAACTGATGATTCACAGCATCTGATCAAACTGCCCACCATTCTTGGTATGACAGTGAGCAATTCGATGGTGAAACACAAATACTGCATTCGTGATGACGTCCAGTTCAATAAGAGCAAAATCATCAATAACCCTTTGAGGAAGATTATCCAAAGTGGTTGGCATTGTTTGATATATTCGGATTTTTAGATGAACCCAGATAAAGTAGTCTCGTAGCGATAAATCAGGGGAACAGAGAACCAGCGGGCTGCCCAATATCACCTCTTCTACAAATCTGTTATTTAGGAAATTCCGTGAGTACTGAATAATTCACTTCAGCAAATTTGGTCTTGACCTATTTTTTTCCCACGGGAACTTTCCCACGGGGGGGGGGCTTAAGCCGGTGTAAACTAGTATGTTGCTATATGGTCATGCTCTTTGACGCCTACCAGCCGTAGAAACAAGATGAAACATGCCTTTTTCGTGTTCTTCTCGTGTATTGGCTAGTTATTTGAATCCCCAAACCCCACCCCTCCTACGAAGAGCATAAGTGGAATGTATGTGATTGTTTAGATCATTCCGTTAGCAGCTGTTGCAAAGGAAGAAACGTCAAATTAAAGATTGCATCGTCAATGAATTTATTAGATAAGCTTAATATGCCATCAATGGTATCCTTTACAAAAATGCGTGATTTGGAGATTGGCGTACCATTTCGTGGTGTAAACTGTGAGATAATTACAACGATATATGGTAGGAAGGCATGTGTAACATTTGAAGGAGGCAAAAAAGTGATTTTACCAGGCCGCTGTAATGAAAAATTGGAAGCAGATAATGGTGCATTATTAACATATTTACAAAGTGGAAATGTATGTTTAACATATAAAGGAATGAAGATTAATGTATTTGGAAGTAACATGCACAATCTCGAATTTACTGAGTTGGTATATTCATCGTAAGTGTGTGGTGGCATGTAGAAACAAGATGAAACATGACTTTTCTTTCTCGCCCCCTCCTTTTCATGAATGCGCAGTCATCTTTATGCATAGTGTCGTTATTCTGTGTTGATCAGCTACTGGAGTAACATGTCTTTGAGTGTTTGTGCATCAACTATGGATACCAAGAAAGAGTACCTGTAAAATGTAGAATATGGACTTAATTCAGCCACAAATTCGTGTTGGTAACGGACTTGTGTTTGGAGTTAAGTTAAATTTGGCAGAGTGTGAGAAACTGGTACATTTGACCCCGTTTGTTATGGACTATTTAAATTCTCAAGTGGAAATTACATTTACAAAATCTCTTGGTCGATAAAACGAACTGGTGGTGCGAAAACTAATGGGTGAAAAATTAGTGATGTTAGAGAAGAAAGGAACACTTCATGCTCCTCGAAATACTGTGTACTTAACTTCCAGTGATTGGCTTTATTTCTTGGAAATATTACCGTGTATCGAACACGCTGTGAAAAACAGTAAAGTTTTCAGTGTTGTGCTACTTGAATATTTTGACTTGTGTACACATACTATTCACAATCATGTACAATCGCAGTGTCTTACATGCAGAGGATTTGCCGGAATCCATACATGTGTAGATGAACAGATTATTATTAATGGTATGAACATCAGTTTTCCAAGTGTATCTCTTAATAAGAACAGTGATGTGAACGTTGACGGTGAAAGATTAAAATTGGAAATGAAAGTATTTTGCAAACAAAAACTCACAGATTCAATTATGGCTAATTTATTTGATAGTGTACAGACACAGCCATGGTGGGGGGAAACCGATACTCAACCTTTGGAGGGTATCAAAGAAGTGGGCGTTTGATCATAAAGAAGAAGAAAATTGATTTGTTTTTTCATGTATACTAAACAACGTAATAACAAATGTAATAAAACATATAGTGAAAGTGAAATGTTTTATTTGTGAGTGTTTTGTGTTCGTTTTATACACCTCAATGTGATAGGATTTTTCATTAGTGTACTATTTTTTTATGATAAGAAAAAATCCTAACATATTTTTCCTCGTATGCTATAAGTGATATGTATAATAATAATAATGAATTCAAATTCTTGAAATGAATGTTAAAATAAAAGTTAGTATTTGAAATTAATATTGTTATTATTATACAACTCTGTCTTAAGTATGATAGGACTTCTTTATCGTTTAAAAAAGGAACTAAAATATAAATTTTTAAAAACAAAGTCCTATCATAATAATATTGAATTCACATACTTGGTTTAATTTACGAAAGAATAACTGATTAAGTATTGGAATTCACTATTATTATTATTATTTACTTATGTGATTACATCATTGAATTAAAAATCAGTTTTAGATTTTTTTTTAAAAAAAATAGTATGAATTTTTTAATTCAATGAGGGAAAAATATGTTTTGATATGTGTATTTAATTACATAATTGATCATACAACATATTTATTAGGAAATGGAAAAAATAAAAAATAAAAAATTTGTTGTCAAAGAGAAAAAAGAAGAATACAAAGTATTTATTGATGTTGTTGATGACATTTACAGAATTAAAACGACGGTAAGTATAGTACATTTTTAAAAGACAGCACGTTATATTTTTTTTCATTGTCTAGTTGATGATAACTTCACAGTGCCATATACGGTTCACTGATGCTGTCCACACGTACACTATTTGTTGTACACAATTAAAACGACGATAAGTATAGTACAATTTAGACAGTTCGCTAGATTGTTTTCATTGTCCAGTTGATGATAACTTCACAGTTTCCATATACTGTTGACTGATGCTGTCCATACACACGTACACAGTTGTGTTGTTTTTACACATACACAGTTCATTGTTCAATTGATGATAACTTCACAGATGATACTACTGCTGTTGATGATGATGAAGCGTAGATAAACATTATTATGTACAATGATGATGTCCATACATACGTTGATGATCTTTTATTCTCTGAAATGAAAAAATGAAAAACATAACTTAAAATTTATTTTATTTATAATCATGAACAAATAAAAAAACAACAAATGATAATATATACAAACCCATTATAATAATAATAAAGGAGAAATTACTACCTGCAATAATAATAGCTAGAATTTTATCTATAATAAAACAGTATTCAAAACAAACGAAGAAGAAGAATGAAGACATGTTGATATGTATACAGGAGAAATGATTACCTGTAAATGTAAATACAGCAAGCGGCGATCCTTTTTTCTGGAGTTGATGAGAAAGTGTAATGAAATTCATCTAATGACTTTCCTTTAGCTTTGAAGCAAAAAAAAAGGTATGAATAATGTCCACATAGGGACGATTTCACACTTTGAATTTGTTTATTATTAAATGTATCAGAAATGGAATTTCTACGTAGAAATTAAATATGTTGCATTACATATGAAGGAAATCCAAATATATCGAAGTAGTGGGCACATCCATCAGTATGAATATATACCGAAATTCAGTGTGTGCCAAGTTTGTTCGAGGGATCTGTATTTATGATGATAGCTGCAGGTAGTGGAACATGTGTTGGTAATTGATTGGCTGCATATACGCCAACGAAATGATTGTGAAATAAAGAATTTATTTGCAAAGCATTCAATAAATCTAGTGTAAAGGACATCATGTATAAAAATGCAGACACATATATATATGATACGGTATTTAAATAACGTAGCATTAAAAATCCATGATGATGTTCCTCTGATGATCCAATTCTAAGAGAGATTGGAACTCCCCATATGAGATACATGAGACAGGAGCTGGTAGGGGATTCTTAAAATGAACTTCCAGACGAACACATCCGTGACGTATAAGGTTCCAATGCTGCACAGCGCTGGCTTCTCCATCTTGAGTAATGTCGAAAACAAAGATAGTGTATCCTTGAGGAAAGTCAAGGCGAGGAATGTTGTTGCCATGATTGGAAAAGTGAATACCTCATCCACAGAATAAGGTATGATATGAAAAACTTAGAGGTTGTTTTCGAAATTTGGTTGTAAAGGTTTTGAAGGTACAGGTTTTCCATCAATGTATAGAGAGAAGAAATTGATGTCAAAATGTTTGAAATGAAATGGATTTGAAGTTATTCCTGTATAGGCATCATTTTGAGTAAATGCCACAATCACTCGAGTTGGTAATACTCCCATAAATAAATTATCGATTGTTTTTGATTGAAGATCCTTTGGAATGACGAATGACTTCATTTGCACCCTTGTGAGAGGATATTTGGCGGTTGTTGATTGTAGAAGCTTGTTATGTGCTAGTTTTATTGTAGGAATAACGTTAATCTTTTTAATGCAGTATGTAAAGCAGCGTCTAAAATATTCACTTTAGCCTCAACAGACGAATCACTAGCGATGAGACAAAAGTTTGGCTTTGCAGGAATTAACTTGAGGCGTAATTCTACTCCTTGGATTAAAAATTTCTCTTGATTAAAAATATCACAAGGAAGATGTCCAATCATGTCGAATTTTGCAGTTATTTGTTAATTCATAACGTTGTTGAAATCCTCTATTACCACTAGATGTTGCATCCATATGTCCAGCAGTATCTTGAAACCAGAATGCACAATTAAGGTGCGTATTTTTTAGCAGAATCATCATCATAACAGCTTTTCAATGTATGATTGATATGGATGATTATGAGATGGAAATGGAATCGTTTGTTATTTAAATACACTTCCACTTCACTGAACATAGAATTTAAAAGGTCATTAATAGGAGCCACAGCTTTATCACTTTTACCAAATGCTGATCCATCAGGCATAACGATTTGAGCTTCAATGTAAAGAAGAGTATGTGGTAGATCTATGTATTCGCCACTTGTTCCTAGGATGACAAATTCTATAGGGGCATTATCAGCTAGTGAACTGATTGGTTTATATGTAACAACATGATTATCCAATATACTGGTTTGCGTTGGTTTTGTAGAAAAAAATATCTAGTTCACTTTTTACCCACTCGCAGGATTGATGATGTAAGAAAGCCAAGACGATTATTTAATCAAAGGTGACGTGTGATAACTTCCTCTTCTTATAAGACTGATTTTTCTTTGTTTCCTGTGTACATTTTCTTCTGCCCTTCTTCGTCTTCTTCGACTTGCGCTTGATGATGTGTAATAATGAAGGGTTAAAGATGGAGTGATGTGTAATTCTTCTTTTCCTTCGTTGATATCCAGATCCTAGCATAGATTTCAGTTTATTTTTTGCTTTGTCTTGCAAGACGGATCTCGCTTCACCCATTCGTTGATGAAAGGATTTGTTAATAGGTTGTTTATCGACGATGACATCAGTAATAACGTTTGCTCGATATTTTAATAATTCCTTTTCCACTGTTTTAACTCCTTGTTTTACTAATGGCATGACAGAACGAAATAATCCTCCAAGGAAATTTCCAATACCGTGTCCAACTTGATAAGGGGATCCAACATAAACGTTTTAAGTTCCAGAAAGAGCTTGTTTTTGATAATATTGTAAATATGGATTATTCATATTTGTTGATGTTGACGCACTGGTGGAAAATGTAGTTTAACGCATACAGTTCCGAAAGTGAATGCCAGTGGAGAGCCTGTACTATCCCTTATATCTATTTTGATGTGTTCAAAATGTATCTTCTCTATAGGCACATAATGTGGAGGATTAAAAATTTCTATAACACTACTTCCAAATGTATAATTCACAGGATTCATATTTATGATACCTAATAATGGTGCTACTGTATCTCCAACAAATACGGATTGAATTATATCACAATATACATACATTGTAGATGGAAATCCTAAACGTAAATTTGGATTTCTTTGGCCTTGTTGCATATCCTTTAAATCAACGTTTCGATCAAATCCCAACATCGCACTAACACTTGGTGATAATGCAACGTCTACATCTGCCTTTATGAAGACGTCGTGTAAAGCAGGTGTTATTCTCTCACAAGTATAGGAAATATGTAAATTTGTGAATCTGTTGTACGTATTAATTAACCTTTTCAATTGTGAAATGTCAGTGTAATAACGTACAGGAATATTTACTAATTTCCATTCATCACTTTTTACAGGTTTGTAAAAAAGATTTATCATTTTCTTCATTAATATTTAATATTGAATGAGGATAATGAATCTCAACAATAGCCACTTCTCACTTTTCACGGAATTCCATTCTTTGATGAAGTTTAGTAGTGTATGATGTTAAGGTGTTGTCAGGAAAATATTCCATAGAACTATTACTGGGAAGCGTAACATAATCTCTGTCAGGCTCCATTGTACTTCTCAATCTTCTTTACGGATGATGCAGGTATCCAGGAATCGAAAGAAGAAGGATATCTTTTTCAATGAACAAGATATTCTTTTCTGCTGCCTTTTCTTCTTGTACGTATGATTTTATCTATGTAAAACGTCTTTGATAACGCCACAGGTTGTAATTCCTCTCTGTAAAATAATCCATCCAGTGGTTCCTTGTTTAAATCTTGAATTTCATAAACAGGCGGATCTCCTTTTATTATCTTCTTTACTTTAAATATTTCCCAAGTCCAGTTTTGCATGTATCCTTTATCAAATGTACAATTAGTTTTACTAATTCGTACTGTATCACCAATCCTAAGATGTTTTGAGAAATTTGGATTTATCTTCTTCTTTATTTTATTATCATACTGATTATGCCATGCTTGTAATAAATTATGTTGAGAAACATTTGCAGGTGACATCTTTATGCTTGAATGATAACCTTCGTTATATGATTTCACAAGAAGAGGTAATACATTTAAATAATTATAAGTTTGATACTTTGTAAAATACTTCAACATTTTTCTTTTAGAGTTCTGTTAAAACGTTCTACAATACTAGCTTTTATATCAGGATTTTTAGTTGTAATATGTTTTATTTTGATGTCCTCTAAGTACTTCTGTGTTGTTTTATTAGTAAACTCACTGCCTTTATCTGTTCGGAATGTAATTGGTTTTCTGTCTTTGAACACAATTTTCAATGCTTTTAAGACATCATTTGTACTTTTAGATTTTAATGGCACAGCCCAGGCATATCGACTGAACACATCTATCACTGTAAGAATATAACGATATCCATCATTAAATTTATGAAGAGATTGAAGATCATTAATATCAGTTTCCCACTCATCATCAATGATATTCACTACATAGAAATCTCTTTTAAAACGACAACGTACTGGTTTGTGTAACGTATATGTTGTTTGTTGCAGTAACCATTTTCTTATACAATGTATAGGAATTTTCTTCTTTGTAGCTATCCACAATTTTTTAACAGTTGAAAACGATGCAGGATGTGAATGGTTGTAGTAAATTTTGCTTAACTGTTTGTTTATGGTTTCCATTTTGAATATACTGGACGTTTACATGCACGTTTCTTTTTTATATGAGATACTACTTTTTCCTTTTCTTCTTCTTCTTCTTCTTCTTCTTCTTCTTCTTCTTCGGCGTCGTCTTCTGGAAACGATTTCAGAGGTATTTTTCCCTTGACGATGATGCTGCTGGTGATGCTTTAGCTCGTCGTAAAATATATGACAAACGTTTTGGATTTCCAATAAGTCCTTGATGTGTGTTATTAGAAGATAAATAATTTAAAAATGTCTCCCATCCCGGTGAATTTGTGTGTTTCCGGGGTCGCAACACATCAGAAATTAAATCTACAATGTGAGATCCTTCTAGTTTATCACCTCTGATATAAACAGTTCCTTTTTATCCCACGTGATATTTTCATCCTGTTTCATTCTATGTAGTAGTATTTCAGCTCTTTTACGAAACATTTTGGGTATAGATAACAATATTTCTTCTTCTACTTCAGGCCTCTCTGATTTAGTTGACGTAATCGAAAGTGTTACAGGTTCTTCTTGTTTTCGTATTAAATGTAAATATTTTTTAAGAATATTATTATATTGATTCCACTTTTCTTCATCACTGAGCGATGATAACTGTAAAATCTCTTGCATTTCTTAATCCAAGTTAGATTCACGTTTCTCCAGGGCTGATGATGATGATGATGATGGTGTTTGTATACGATTAAGAACTTCAGGTGGAACTAAAATCATCTTCTTTATGTGTGCCATTGCACTTTAGCTCCAGTTAAAATAGGAGCTAATAATGCTGGTAGGAATCCACCCTGCTGCTGTACTAATAAATGCTTCTTCTTCTTTTGGATGGAGTTTTCTTTCTTCACAAGATATCGAAGCGTCCTCTTGTATCGCTTTAATCTTGCTTTCTGTGTCTTTGTAAGAGGTACATTCCCTCTTAGAACATTATAACAACATTCACATAACAACATTATAACAATACTTCTAATCAGTGAAGAGTTTGCATTGGCCACTATAGCTTTAAGTATTTTAGGATTTGCTTCGCTCAGAGTTCGAAGATCTTCATGTTCTACTCTTGGAGACATATTGCCAGAATGAACAAACACAGTTTAAAACTAACATTATAAACACATCTTCTTCTATTTCGTTGAAAAAAAAAAATAATGATAAATATCACAGGAAAGATATTTGTTTGAAAACGAAGTTCATCTGGCGTATCCTGTTTTAAATCAATAAATAAGTATCCATATGATAACTTTGTTGCGTCGTTGGAACTTTCTTGAAAAAATTTTGGATTCTCAGGAGTTAGTTGATAAGTCAAATGTTTAATTTGTGATTTATCTCTTGGATTTTTAAATAATACGAGATAAGAACAATTCAAGCTCATATCTCTGCTCACTTTTCATTGATGAAATATGTTTTGTGTAATAAATAGTACTCTAAGATTTCTATGATGAGAACCCTTTGTAAAGAAATCAACTATATTGCGGTTCACTTCAAACATTTAATCATCAATAATAATAAGATGTGGTCCAGTTTCAGGTAAAAAGTCTTTGGTTCGAAGTAATCCTTTAATAAATTGTACTTTTGTCGAAAATTCTCTGTATGCATTTTGCCATTCTGCATAGTACCAATAAATATAACGAAACGATGTATTAATCATACGTGATAAATTGGACAGGAATCGTGTTACAAAGAAAGTTTTTCCACATCCACTTGGTCCGGCAACAATACATGAAAAGGGATGTTTCCACGTCGTATCCATGTTAAAGAGTATGGTCATTCTTTCTTCATACGTATATTCATAAAGGGCCTTATTACATTTCTCTTCTTTTGTTGGAAGCAGTGTAGCCATATGGAAGAATATCATATGAATTTGGTATTCTACGTCGTTTTATATAATTTATCTTATAAACTTTTGTTTCGGGCATGCTGATGATAGTATGGTCTTTCCTGCGACTAATTTTTTCTCATTGGTAAATTTGACTTCAGTGGGACGAGATTCTTCTTCTTCCGCCTCCTCTTCATTATCTACTATCATTTTCTTCATTACATCAAAATTTAGGTATTTAGATGATTCATAGTTTAATGAAAAGCCCCGTATCTTGCATACTTGAAACACCTTCTTCGTACTAGGATCAAAAATACGTAACGCATAGTTATTGGGTCCAACCGAGAGGTATTCTGAAATATAGGCCTCTTTACCATATTCGAGTACTTTATTTGTTAAATCACCTAAAAAGTCACCAGTTGGAATTGTACTTTCACCAGGTTTTTGCGTATAAATTACTGAATCAGTATCAAAATACAATACTTTTTGTTGTAGTTGATCTAAATACTTATACGATTCTAATCTTGCTTGTGCTGTTGTGTACGCGGCTATGACGACGTTTATTGTTGATAGTGAAACAGGAACTTCATCTGTGTATTGCAAATATACATATATCATATTATCATTTACTGGAAATATTTGATGAACGTCTATATCATGAGATGTTAATTTCTTATATAATTCCTTGGGGTCATTAATAATTTTTACATGACCCATGCTCTCACGTTGTTAAAATTTTCCCCAAAATGAATTTAGTATTAATTTAGCTAAAATCCTAAGTGCTGGATTATGTTGAATTTTATTTTCATCTAGACGTATTCCTTCCTTTTCATAAAATTGCTGAATGTACTTCTCCTTTAACTCGTCTGTTTCACACCATGATGGCCGTCCACTAGCTTCCGTTTTTGCTTTCAGGAAGGTGCTTATGTACTCTGCAAATAAGACGCCACTTTTTGTTTCTTCATCACATTGAACAACACCATATGCCCAAATTTCATGAATATCTATTATTTTGTATCATTTTTCTGATGCTTTTCTTACTTCATCTGCTACCCATGTACCATGTAGAACTCGGTCTTCATCGCGGTGATTACAAGATGACTGGTTTAATTCATCACAACATGTACGGCAAAGTGGAAACATCAATCTATCATTTGATTTGTAAAGTAGTACTGGGTGTAAGAGAGTTTTTGGAGGTAGAATACTTAGTTTAACTAATCCTTGTACTTCTTCAATGCTGGGAATATTTGAATCTCCAGGCAGATAGATAGTAGGATGACGAATTGTAAAGTTCTTAGAAATATGTGGGTATAACGAAATAACATCCTTGTATTGGATTGTTTCTCCTTTAGATTCTTGTGCTTTATGATACAAACGTATGGCATACACACGTCCTCCATAAAAAGCGTCACGAGGATAACCCTTTCCGGATCCTGGGTTTTGGGCTATTTTTTAGACTTTCAGTCAAGCAGCTACTGCATCGTCACTATTTACCCTAGGATCATGGTTCATACCTCATTCTCTTCAGAATAGAGCTGGCTTTCAAATACCATATACCAGGAGAGGGAAAATTGATGTCAAAGGAAAACTTTTGAGGGATTTTTTTGTATAACTTTGGGCCCCCTGGCCCCCCTGTGTGAACGTAGAGACCTCCAAAAAATACGATAAATAGTACTTGGTAAACTAAATGTGTGTACCAGATTTCAAGTTTCTATCTTGAATAGTAAGGGCGGGAGAAATTTTATCAGGAATTCCCAGAATGCCCAAAATTACCGCAAAACACCATGATGTCAGGGAAAAAAATTCCTGAGACATCCCTAATTAACCTAAGGTCATGTTTCGCCCATCATTCCCTTCAGAATAGAACTCCTTTCAGACGGTATGACTCACGTGTCTCCATCATGTATGAGAGGCGGGAAAATCCAGGAAAAACGGGATTTTTTGGGTCTAAAAATCCCTTTTTTCAATTTTTCCCCTCTGGACCCCTCCCCCATGTTTTAATGCAGAGATCTGAAAAAAATAAATACTACTGGGTGGGCTGAATGTGTAGGTAAAATTTCAATCTTCTAGGTGCAAAAGTAAGCCCGATAAAAAAATAAATCCACCTTGTTCCATTTTTCACTATATAGAAGTATATTTTTTAAAAATTCTCTGAGACGGCCCTAATTACTCTAGAATAATAATTCGACCGTCATTATCTTCAGAATGGAACTGCCTTTCAGACGGTATGACTCACGTGTCTCCATCATGTATGTGAGGCGGGGAAGTGCTGAAAAACGGGATTTTAGGGATAAAAATATCCCTTTTTTTAACACTTTGCCCCTCTGGTTCCCCCCTGTTTTAACACTGACATCGGAATAAAAAATCTGGTAAATACTACTTGGTGGACTGAATGTTCATGCAAAATTTCAATCTTCTACGTTGAAAAATAAGCCCGCAAAAAAATAATGAACATAGGCTTAATAAGTGAAAAAATATATTTTAAGATTATGACGTCATCACCTCCTATGTCTGGACGCAGGACGGTCTGAAACCATACGTAATGTCTTCTGCAATGCCTTTGGACTTGAAAAACAAAAAAACCGGACGAAAAAGCTCAAATAGAAGAGAAATAACGCAATGTACCATAAAAAGCGTCCATGGTACAAATTGTACCATAGGATCCCCAAAGGTTAATGGTGTTTTCTTTGTATATGGATGATTACTAACATACTTCTTCATCTTTTCATTTCCTGCCATTTGTTTTTTAAATTCACAGCCCCATATTTCGTGCACTTTGCAGCCAAAATCTTTTATTTTTTGAATTTTCTTCTTTGTTACTTCATATCGAAATTCCATGGTATCTAGCATTGTTATAGATGGGTTTATCTCTGTCGTTAGGGTAACAGAAAATACAGCCATTCGTCCAATCCTCCTCATATTCCCACATGTGTATTCTTCCTGTATCGGGATCTGTCCATTCACCATCTACTTTCATTCATGCAATTCGTTTTTCCTTACTACGTGCAGCATTGGTAATTTGGGGGTTGCTTGTTTTTTCTTCCCAAGCTATCCATTGTACTGCTTCAATAGATTGTACATCTCTCCATCGATACCCGTTCTTTGGTATGATAACAATCGTGTTTTCCTTTAAGAATTTTTTTCGATACACCAAGTTACATGCACTGGCGATTGTAATGCATTCAAGTAAGGGATTTACATTTGTTTCAGATTCAAAGGTATTCATAAAGGAAATACATGCTTGGCGTAATACTTCAACATCCTGTACACAATATTTGATGGGTTCTTCTTTCATTTTAAAAGTGTGTCTTTTCGATGTTCAGTATACCATTGCAGAAACTTGCGTCTTTCGTCTACTTTCAAGATATCTGCTCCATAATACCTAAGGTCTGGAAGTGTACCTTCATATGTTTGGTTCTCACGTCGATTGAAAAAGTGTGGGAAATATTCTTTGCAATATTGAATACCAAACGCACCACTTAATTTACTTAAGGGCATAGGAAGAAAACTTAGTGAATCAATAAAGGATACGTTCTCTACTTTAAGAGATTCATTCATGATCTCATCTGGAGTCCAATTCATCTTCTCAACCGTGGTCTTAATGACGAAATGTGCATCATATCCCTTAGAGTTGTGTGCAATACATGTTACTGATTTAATATTTGGACGTCGTTTTTGTAAATGTTTTAGAAAGTCTTCTATTACATTTTCTCCGTCAAATATATTTTCTCGTTTTCCACAAACGATACAATCATTTTTTATGTTGTTGTCTTCATAACAACGGTAACATGCATGCTGACTAACCAAGACATTAGGTATATGCTCATACATGTTTGCGTCCTCATCTTCTATTTTCGTATCTTGTGTACATTCAATATCATAAAATACAATCATAGCTGTTTTCTCCATGATAATTTTTTCATTGGCTTTTTTTGATTTTCTTCTTTCATTCACTTTCATGTAACATTCATGATTAGGTGGTACCGTAGTATAGCAAATATTGCACTACGTTTCTCCACATACGTGAGATCCTTTTTCTTTCACTACATAAATTTTCAAACACTGGGCACAACATTTCACAATTAAACATAAAGGCTTTCTATTTTGATAAGGAGCTGACTTGTGATAATCATAGCATGACTGACCATAAAATTCTCGATTACAATCATTGCTTGTAATATGGGCTTCTTTAAAGTCACATGGTGGCTTCTGATGGCAACGATAACATACAGCTGAACAATGTTTCAAATGTTCATGCTTTGTTGCATATTTCTTATGACAGCTTTCGCTATAATATCCACAGCTAAAACAAGCTGTTAAGCTTTCAATGACGTTGTAGTGATTATCTATGTAAAGTAAATTTAAAGAAGTTCTCTCGTTATCACTTGGTGGTGCTTCGAACATGACATCATTTCCTGAATATCCCCTATACACTGTGGTTTTATAATAATTTAAATATTCCTGAAATTTACGAATTTCAGGAATTCGACTATCATAACTGAGATCCACATCAGCTGCTTCACACAGGTCTTCTGCTTCTTCTTCTATTATATAATTACTTTGATCTTCCGTATTCCGTTTGATTTCTCCCCTTCTGTTTTTCAGTCCTATGGCAACGACGATTGCATACGCTAAACATCTTGTACCTTTGCTCTTAATTGTGATAATACCACGCTTTGCCTTTACGTATTCCTCAGTATTCATAATATGTTGCTTCAAACGAGCTTGACTTCTCGGCATGAGTACATGATGAAAATTCACGATGCAATCTTCATTTATAAGAAAAGCCGCATTACTTTGCAGTACTTTCTCATAACTTGTACATAGAACTTCTGCGGAGAGATTTCTTGCTTCTCTGAACGACAACCAAAACGGGCGATGTCCTTCTCTCTCATTTGTGATTGTTATTCCTACGTAATCATGCTGGTCCACATTACGTAGCAAATAATCTATTAAAACGCGTAGATTTGTTTCAATTGCAGTAAAAGGATTTTCACCTGCACGCACGGGGGCTAGACGGAATCAGCATTGTACCCTCCGTATTGTATCTTCTGTATTGTCTTCTGCGTTCTTCTATTAATTAAAATATATTGTTTTCATCATTACGCCTGTTATTTCCAAATCCTACTTGTACATTTGAGTTTTGTTCTGCTTCAAATACGGACAGCAATTAATCCATTCTTTTTTCTATTTCGTCTAAATCGATTTCTATTTCTGTATGTTCTGCATTAGCGTCTGCTAATATTTCCTTAATTGGTGGATATATTACTTCTTGTTCTTCTTTTTCGGGATTAGGAAATAACTTGTTAATCCATTTTTCTAGTTGAGTTTCGTAGAACCCATCTCCTTCTGTCTTCTTCTCTTCCTCATTGTAAGTCTCTCCTACTATTTTGGAGAACGTTAGATTTAGCAACTCTTCTTCTTCTTCACTTGTCCTTTCTTCGACGTCTTCTTCTTCTTTCGCTCCTTCTTGTAACATTTTTTTTAATTTGTTCAATACGGTCGAATGCTTCCTCTTCTTCTTCTTCCGTTATCAATCTATTACCTGCACTTTCCAATATTTCTAATAGTTCTTCTTCCTCATATTCTTCTTTTTCTTCTGCAATTTGAATTTCATTAGCTGCATCTCTTTCTTCTTCTTCGGAATTGATGATCGTCACTTCTTCTTCTTCTATTTCTATTTCTTCTTTTTCTATTTCTATTTCTTCTTCTTCTTCTTCTTCTACGGTTCTTTCTTTTGCGTTTCTTTCTTCCTTTCATCTTCTTCTTCCTTCCTTTCATGATGATCTTCTTCTTCTTTTATTCCGATTACGGCATCTATTTCTCTTAGAAGATCTTGCGCCTCTTTATTTACTACGATCTCTTCTTCTTCTTCTTCTTCTTCTATGTCATTAATAAATGCGGCAATCTCTTTTAATAAATCTTGTGTACACTTGTTTTCCATTGTATATACGTAATGCAAAAAAAAATATTTTTTCCAATATGTATATGTAAATAGTAAATAGAGGATATATAAGTATTATTTAAAATGGAATATAAATAAAAATGTTTTAAAAGAATATACGAATAAATAAAAAAGGGTTATATATAAGTAATTAACAAAGGAATAATAATATCAGTAAGGATAAGGAAAATATTATACACGTATCTTTATTTGTATTCAACCTAAAATAAAAAAAGAAATGCATCTCGTTACTTATAACCATATTCCAAATAAATATAAACAGTATATAAACACATAGATTTCAATTCGTTATACGGAAAAAGCAGAAATTTCAAGGGAAAAAATAGCATACCTTTTAAGTAGTTAAAATGATTTGTAACTTTTTTTTCCATGGAAGTGAAACAAATGTATGTTCACAGTATGCTTCAAGTGTGTTGTCTAATGTATAAACGTTCTGTACGTGAATTTTATACTTATTCTTTCAGAGTTTCAGCGACCACGAAAAATATATATTTGACACTAATATCGTCCGTTTTACAACGTAAGGAGCATATTTGTGGAACGTTAAACTGAAATATTTCACACACAAACTCTCTCTCTTTCTCTCTTACGAGGGTATGATGTCTGAATGATTACGAAAGCTATCACTTAAATCAGTATGATATTTTTATTCCGCAGCAAGTACGGATACTCAATTTAAAGAGCCGTCCAACCCCTTAGATGATGTGTTATTGAGTTCAGAGTATCATCATTGAACACAGCGGCCCCAAAAACTATGAATTTGACATTAATATCGTTCATTTTAAATTATTTTCACGTGTCTCGATACCAACCCTGGAGACCACAACTTCAACCCCCTTAGATGGTGTACTAACGAATTCAGAGTCATCATTGAACACAGCGACCCCGAAAACTATGAATTTGACACTAATATCGATTTTTTAAAATTATTTTTACATGACTCGATACCAACCCTGGAGACACCCAAGTCCAACCCCTTAGATGATGTACTAATGAGTTCAGAGTATCATCATTGAACACAGAGGCCCTGCATGAGTGTTGTGGTTTGACCTCTCTCTCTCTCGTTCTATGGGTCTCCGTTGCTCGGTGATATAGCGTTCACCTCTGGTGTATGGGGTCACAGGTTCAAAATCCTGTTCCCACCAAGTGAACTTTGTGGTGGACAAACACCGTGTACGTGGATTTCCTCCCACTTTCTCCGTTCCAACATTTCATTCATTTCTCATCATCACCGTCTCCATTAGCCTAGCCGACATAGCTGTGGGACGTAAAACTTAAAGATTTCCCATTAACATAATCGTCATAAGCGTTGGACGTAAAACTCAAAGATTACAGTTCATTGTTTCTCTCGTTCCACATTTTTTTATTCTATCATCATTTACTTAAAGGGACACGGTGGCTAAGTACTTGGGGTCCTTGATTCGATCTTAGCTCGGGGGCCGCGGTTTTGACCATATTTCGATACCTTTTCATCAGGGTGTCTCGGTGGCTCAGTGGGAGGGCGTTTACTTCTGATGCATGGGGTCCCAGGTTCAATATTCTGTTCCCACCAAGTGAACTTTGTGGTGGACAAACACCGTGTACGTGGAAGGTCCCAGGTTCAAAATCCTGTTCCCACCAAGCGAACTTTGTGGTGGACAAACACCGTGTACGTGGATTTCCTCCTACTTTCTCCGTTTCAACATTTCATTCATTTCTCATCATCACCGTCTCCATTAGCCTAGCCGACATAAGTGTGGGACGTAAAACTTAAAGATTTCCCATTAACATAATCGTCATAAGCGTTGGACGTAAAACTCAAAGATTTCATTTCATTGTTTCTCTCGTTCCACATTTTTTATTCTATCATCATTCACTTAGGAGGACACGGTGGCTCAGTACTTGGGGGTCATTGATTCGATCTTAGCAAGGGGGCCGCGTCTCTGACCATATTTCGATACCTTTTCATCAGAGATCTCGGTGGCTCAGTGGTAGAGCGTTCACTTCTGATGCATGGGGTCATAGGTTAAAAATCCTTTTCCCACCAATTGAACTTTGTGGTGGACAAACACCGTGTAAGTGTATTCCCTCTGGGTTCTCCCGTTTCCTCCCACTTTCTTCATTCCAACATTTCATTCATTTCTCATCATCACCGTCTCCACTAGCCTAGCCGACATAACTGTGGAACGTAAAACTTAAAGATTTCCCATTAGCCTAATCGTCATAAGGCGTGGGACGTAAAACTCAAAGATTTCATTTCATTGTTTCTCTCGTTCGATCTTAGCTCGGGGGACCGCGTTTCTGATCATATTTTGATACCTTTTCATCAGGGGTGTCAGTGGCTCAGTGGTAAAGCGTTCACCTATGGTGCATGGGTCCCGTGTTGAACTCCCCAAAACGCTTCGTCTTTGTCTAATACCATGACCAAATTTTGATAATTTTTTGGTTCCCTTGTCTGACCCCCAGATCACAGACAGACAGATATACAATTTATTTAAAACTATCATATGATATTATCAATGGCTGATACACACATATCTTTGCTTCGTCTTGTTCTGAGACCATGGCCAAATTTTGATACCTTTTCGGCAGGGGGCCTCGGTGGCTCAGTGGTAGACCTATTGTGCAGATCCCAGGTTCAAAATCCTGTTTCAACCAAGTGAACTTTATTGTGGACAAACAAAATATGCGTTTATTTCCTCGAAGTTCTCCCGTTTCCTTCCACTTTATTCATTCCAACATTTCATTCATTTTTCATCATCACCGTCTTCATTAACCTAGCAGGCATAGCTATGGGACTTAAAACTCAAAGATTTCCAACCATGGGACGTAAAACTCAAAAATTTCCCATTAGCCTAGATGGCATAAACGTGGGACGTAAAACTCAAAGTTTTCATTTCATTGTTCGCGCCTTTAAGATTTGCTGACCCTGAGCACATACTACAGACAGGTAGACATGATATTATCAAAATTAAAACACAAAATATACCTCTTCTTTTTATAATATTATTTTAATGTTAAACTATAAGTGACACGACTTTACGTTCACTATCTGCTTTATACAAGCCTCCAGACCAGAGGTGACCACTGAACAAACCTCACTCAACCTCACGCTCACAAACTCATTTCGACCTCACGCTCACTCGACCTCACGCTCACCTCACCGCTCTGACCCCACGCTCACAAACTCATTTCGACCTCACGCTCACCTCACTAGTCTGACCTCACGCTCACAATATTAGTCTGACCTCACGCTCACTCAACCTAACGCTCACATCGCCAGTCTGACCTCACGCTCACTCAACCTCACACTCACAACATCATTCTAACCTCACGGTCACTCAACCTCACGCTCTCCTCACTAGTCTGAAATCACGCTCATTCAACCTCACGCTCATTTCGTTCGGTTGAGGTCGAGTGAGCGTGAGTTCTGAACTCGTGAGCGTCGATTTCGTGAGTTTGGACACAGCTCTTCCCGCTAGCCTATTGGCTAGCACGCGCACCTTTGGTGCACAGGGTCGAGGGTAGAACTTGCGATATTTCTATGTATCGATCGATAGTTTGAAATGTCGGGATTTTTCGATAGTTTTCAGTATTTTGATAGCCTTCGATGTTTTATTGTTTTCAATATCAATGTACACCGATACCACTTTCTCAACATAACAAAAACTATTCATATAACACGACCTAGACTTTCAATACTTCAAAGTTCTGTGTTCCATAGGATTGCTACCTAGTACAAACAAATATGACAAACACACGACGATTTATCAGGATCACCCAAGTGGGATTTACAATATTGTAATATTAGTTCGTACGCCTGTATGACTTTTCCTTCACACGCGAACTACTAAATGCAAGTGAATTATTGAATTCCGTGTCCTGGAATCGATAGCTAAAATAATTATTTCGAAAAGTTCGTTAATGAAGATGATTTACCCATGGGTAGAGGTAGAAATTAGCCATTTTCGGTTTAACATTGATTACTATAGAGCAAAGACAGTAACATATAGCGAGACATGGTTTCTTGCAATTGATCCAACGTCCCAAGAAGACCTTTCATCTCTATCTTTAACAATATACTAAAATCGGAAATGATATAAATTTACTACAACTTCCAGTCTCAGTATTGATCTACATAGATCAGAAACTATAAAAAAAGATAGTGAGTTTTTTTTAAAAGAATCGATTTAGTTCTCTAAGAAAAGTTCTCACATTCATTCTTAAATTTCTATTCAAACTGAAAACGGCAGAAATCAACCACGTCCGGTTCTAACGTTGATCACTATAAAGTCAAAACTGTAATAGAGATAAGCATTTTTTTTTTTGCAATTAATTAAACATCCCAAGAATACCTTTAGTTACCATCCTTCAAAATCGAGAAGTACATTACAACTTGCGGATTCAATACATATTGCAAAAAAGGTAAGAACTAGCGAGAAGTAGGTTTTGGAATCTGGTTAGGCATCTAAGAATAGTTGTCATCTCTCGTAACCCTTCATTCTAAATGAAATCTTTGAGTTTAACGTTGCATGGTTACGCCGGTTAGGCCAAAGGTGATGATGAAATAATGGATGAAATAGTGGGAGGAAACGGGAGAACCCCGAGAAAACCAACGCACACGATGTTAGTCTAAAACAAAGTCCACTTGGCGGGGGCTGGGTTCGAACTTGGGACCCTACGCACCAGAGGTGAACGCTCTACCACTGAGCCACCGCGGCCCCTGACCCTCCATTCTAAACTGGTGTAGCAGAAAGCAATTGTCTCCGGTTTTAACGTTCATAGTTGTGGTGTTCAAATGATAATAGATAGCTAGAAGCCGTATCTATAATTGATTAAGTTCCAAGCACATGTTTCATTTTCACTCTGATCTCTTTACTGAAACAAGAAGTAGTAGAAATCTTAATATCATTTCTGGTTTCAATATTGCTTGAGAAAATATTGATTGCTTTTCTTTATTGTCACTACCAGAGTTTGTTTAACAGAATATGAATATAACTTCACTACGACGTCATTTTAATGGATAAACCGCAGTCCCTTTAACCTTTCTTGTACTAGTGAGACACAAATGACGTTATGTCTGAACACCAATTTCTATGTGGCGCTAGGGTCAGTTAGGCACTCTGAATACTCCCCACTTTCTCTCTGACAAGCCGGTATTGCCATGTTCTCACCATACCCTCCCTCTCCAACCTTCGCTTTTCCTTTTACCCAAACGCCAAAAATTACAAGGGCGAAAGATTCTGTTCACTCAGGGTCATTTGATATTGTGTTCGTAGTGGATACAAAATTTAATTTCAGTTTGTTTTGTAAAACTGTTTGCAAATAACATGTGTCTGTTAGTATTTAGGATCTGTATGAGTTTTTTGCACGTTAAGTATATATACCGGCACGTTTAGGTATATATTCTGCTATTCTTTTATTATAATAATGAATTTATATTCTCGTGCACTTTGATTCCTTAACACAATAATCACTGAAGGAGGAAAGAATCATAGGACAGGACATGGGGTAGGCAAATAGGGAAAAATAGGGACATAAACTTTACAAAGCAGAAATGTCCCGACGATGTAGATAAATACGCGGCATGCTTTGTTCACCTCATGTACTGTATTTCGGTGATTTAGGTTTCTAGACAAATGATAAATAAAGATCGATCAGGATTTTGTATTTTCTTAATTTCATCGAGAAGTTATTAGAACCCTTCTGCGTTACAAGAGGTCAACAAAGAGTGTTATATAACAACATTTATTATTTTAGTATATTGTGTAATGATTTTTATACATTTGAACGTTGATAAATATTCTTCACTATATTCGCACAATCACTTTAACAATTTATAGTTTTTATGCTATAAATCATGTAACATTAAAACAATTGCGATTTAAGCATTGAGTAAACTAGTTTCCCATTAGATTTGAAAGATGTCTCGTCTTCATAACGATACAAGGATCATTACTTGTATGTTTCTCGTCTCCTCTCTAATTTGAAAATGCACTCGTCTCGTGCGCAACACAGACCCCCAACCAGCCTCAGAGGTTTGGGGGGCATGAATATGTTATGGGGGCCAAGTCATTAAAAATTCTCTTACACAGCTAAATTGAGTTTCTTGTATTAATAATAGTATTTGGTGTTAAGGTCTAGGGAGGCCACGAAAAGTTTGACGGGCACGTTCCTTACCCCCCCTCTAGTTGTGGGCTTGGCGCAACACTACTTACAATCCTACTTAAAACTGCCATATCGATGCAATTGATATGATAAGGGTACATTTAAAGAGTTATGTAACACGAAAGAACACTAATTTTGCACTAAAGAATGTCGAAAAACTTTGTTATGATGCAATAGACAAAGTTGACAATTTATTCTGGAATAATGTAATGAAACATGAATGGGACTTAATACAAAAGGCTTGTACAACGCGAGGAATTTTTAAAAATTGTCAACAAACGTGTGACACTGTTAGTAAACAGTGGCAGCAGCAATGATGATAATATCAATATTAGCTCTCCATGATGGAAAAGACGAAGATGATTAATATGTAGTGATGTACTGTACATCAAGTGAGTTTGTCGCCACGGCATTTTATTTTTCATTTCTCAATAATAAAAAAAATGTTTGTTAAAATTGCATGTTGCTTTGTATATCATTATAAGACATTATGTTCAAATGATGATAGTAAAAAGTTTAAATTAATATTCTTCGCGAAAGCGTATTTATAGTTACAGAGTACTTTTCTCCCCCTCTCTCCCCAATTTTTCTCTTTTCTTTTCATCTGTTGAGAAGAGCGAAATGTACTGTAAATCTCGCCTCTTCGAGGGTAAACTTGCATTCAGCCCGCGCGAATCTTAAGAAATGAAGCACATGAGTGGAGTTTCTTCTCTGCGGCAGATGTGTAAGTATGGCAACTCAGCTCTGTTGACAGTCGCTCTGGGGGTGTGTAATGTGTTTGCAACCACTATTGGTTGAAACTTTCTTGTCGTTTTGAAGAAGAGTGTTGCAATAATTGAGAACATTTCACTACTCTGATATAGAGTGATGCTGCATGATTATGAAGCAAGTTTACGATGAATTTCATAGTACATTTAAGCATTGATTGGTATTTTAACAAAACTTCTTATTTACTCTTTATGAAATCGAAAAAAGACTATTATTTTCAATATAGGCTTACTTTAATTTCAAACACTTTTGTACTTATAATGTGTTTCGGGTAGTAAGGGCAAACAACATTGGATCTCCTTTTTTATTTACTCAAAATGAAATGAAATTAAATCTTTGAGTTTAACGTCCCGCGATTATGCCTGCTAGGCGAAGGGAGACTGTGGTTAAAGGAAATGAATAATGGAAGAAGTGGTTGAATGAGAGTAGGAGGAAACGGGAGTACCCCGAGAAAACCCAAGAGCACGATGTTGTTCACCACAAGCTTACTTGCCTGGGCATCGAACCAGGGACCTCACACACTATAGGTAAGCGCTCTACCACTGAGCCACCGTGCCCTCTTATTTACTCAAAGAATTAATAAAAACAGAACTTAAACAATACTATTAACTATTTGGCGCGGTAGATCAGGATTCGATTCTCGTGGAAGCTCATGTAATATTGATCCTATGCTAAATTGTAGGTTCACGTTTCACTTAACTTTGGTGCTGAAAAGGACGCTAAACTCAAATCACCACCAATAATAATAACTAATTGATAGATGAACTTTTTGTTGAATATGCTCTTATGAAGACATTTTAAAATACACTTTCACCAAAGTAAATTTTTGTTGAGTTGACCATAACACCTCATATCTTTTTGCATGTATTGAGCTTATATCGAACACTAATGTATATTTATATACTTAATCAAGTTCCTGATACATTCTGAGTCGATCATTTATACTGGAAAAAGCAACAATCAACAACATAAAACGACGTGGAAGGAAGTTGGTCACTACTTACACTGAAACGTTTCATTCGTCTAATGAAGCTTAGACAGGTGAATAACGATAGAAGAATTGGTAGAACGAGAGTCTGGGAGGAAACAGAAGTACTCCGACAAAACTCATGGACACGATATTGTCCGCCACAAACTTACTTGGCCGGGAATCGGAAAAGGGACCCCATGATTCAGAGGTAAACGCTCTACCACTGATCCACCGTGCCCTTCCTGACATAAGGCTGAAAATAATATGTTGCTCTGCTCAGAAAAAATCATTATAATACACAGGTTATTTTATATCTATTTAGCTGCATCAGTTTTTTTTAATTTTCTAGTTTAACGTTCCACGCTTATGGTCCGAGCTAAGGAAGGCATTGATAAAACTTAAGAAAGTGATCAAATAAAGAAAGTGCGAGGAAGCAGGAGAACCATGAGAAAACTCCGCATATGGTGTTTTGTGTGCGTCCTACACAAAAGAGACTTGGTGCGAGTTGGAATCGAACTAGGAACTCCAGATACGAGAGATGCGGTAACTGAAATAATTCTTTCAGAGAAGTAACATATTCCATCATGGTTATATGGTTCTGTCTTGTTCGATTTCTAGTGGGAGCTTATGTTTTTTACTTCTAAGTTAAACTGCTTTACGTCGCCAACGCTCGCTCATTGATTTTCTGTAATTGATTACCCACCTTAACAACATATTTCATATCCATTCTTAACATTCAACTAAAACCGGAAATGCTAGAAATTCACTACAACTTAAGGTTTCAACATTGATCTACATTAAGAAACAAATTATGAAATAACGAGAAGCTGTTCTCCCGCAATCGATCCAGCTTTTTAAGAATAGCCACCATCTTTACTTTTAGCCATATATTCAAACTGGAGGTGGTAGAAATCAACAACTTATGGTTTTAACGTTGATTGCTCTAGATTAAAAACGGAAATAGATAGTGAGAAAAGGTTTACTGCAATCAATTAAGCGTCCCAAGTATATATCCTGTCTCCATCGTTAGCTCTCTACCAAAATCGAAAATGGTAGGAATACTACAACTTCGGATTTCAATACTGATCTATCTAGAGCCAAAATGGTAAGAGACAGCGAAAAGCTATTTTGGAATCTAGTTAGCGTTTTAAGAATATAGAGAATGCTATATTCTCTCTACTGATAAGCAAATTCAAGATCAAGAACAGGGTGCTCTTAAAAGAGAGAACTCGTATGAATTTAGGATTTACTTCCTACCCCAAAAGTAAGGATAGTTTAGATAAAACAAAAAAACTCATTTATAACTCATTTGATCTGAAGAAATCTACGACTTATATACTTTATTCCTAGGGTAAGTTTCTTTTTCTTTTCTTTTTTCTTTTCTTTTCTTTCTTTCTTTCATTTTTTTGCGTGTCTCTTTCCTCAAAATGACTGAGATAATTTTGCTTATATTAAGTACTAGCCTCCGGCTAACTGGGGGCTTCGCCCCATGTCCACGAGACTGCTCGGCGTACGACCTCATGACTCTGCGAGCACACTGAATTTTAGTTGAAATATCTCGGGCCTTTGTCCCCAGTCCCCATACCCACATCAAAGTTGCTCGTTCTACGGCCTCGCACCTCGTAAAATCAACCGTACCGAGTTTTACTTCAAATACCAAGTTTCATTTCTCTAATATTTCTGGATTCCCAGATATTAACATCTCATTTTCCTTTTTCCCTTCCCGCTCCTTTTCTTCCCTTCTATTACATATATAAAAGAGCTGGATGAAAAGTCCAACTAGCACATTCCATGTCTCAAACCTTCAGAGATTCCTATATATCGACATTTTATTTTAATAATTGGAGTCATCATTCTTTTTTCCATTTCCACCTGTTTTCTTCTTTTTACTAATATATATATATATATATATATATATATATATATATATATATATATATATATATATATATATATATATATATATATATAAACGCTTAATAGCCTACGTGTCTTTTTTTTAATAATTAACTCAAATACTAAATTTCAAGTCTATAACCTTAAGGGTTGAACATCTTACTATAATAATTGTGATCTTCACCTATTTTTCTTCTCGTTCTTTTGATTCCTTCTAATCCATATATCAAAAAAACGCTGAAACGCGTGTCTAACAAGGGAATATCTGATATTGATAGTAGCGTTGCCAAATCAAAAGTGTGCAATTGATAGAGGAGTGAAGAAAGTGAAAAAAATCCAAAATTTTACGGGCCGACACGCAGAAACATAGGAGATACAGAGGGAAGAAGGATCTAGAATCATGTGAAGATATCAATGGAAAAGATACAGACACAGAAACAACTTCAAAATGAATAAAGTAATCAAAATGATATTCACACAACAGTATAGTAAACAAACATTGTACCCACAGACATGCTCAACATCATCATATGTAATGCAGTGTTGTCAACTGAGCACAAAATGAAGTTTTGTTAAATGGCACGGAACACAAATTACAACATCTAGAAAATCTAATTAGGAGTAGAATCATACCTGTGAAGTCGTGATGTACAGTGTTGCCAACGTTTGAAGATAGGCCTATATGAATTAATATATGAATATCGGATGTAGAAGAGAACATACAGTACACGATTCTAACTAGTTAAAACCAAAATGAGACCACAAACAATAATACAATCAATCACTGAAGCACGGAAATAAGGGACGAAGCACAGTGTCGAAGCAGGTTTGCCCAAGTGGAAAATCAGTATTGTATCAAACACAACACACAAAACTAAAATGAGCACGCTGTCCTTTAGTGCGTGTGGTCCTGGGTGGGATTCCCAGTGGAGATACACTTGAACGAAGAAAGTGGTTCAGATTCCACTACAATCAATATTTCCACGTCTCTATTAGCCGCTTTGGCATAACCATGAAACGTTAAACTGAAAAAGAAGAAAGAGAGAGATATCCACTAGTAGTTTCAGTTTAAATATTAATTGTAAATCTATCAGGCGATGAATACCAAACTCCTCCACCTGGTGTACACGTGACACTGCTATGACTTCTTTAAATCAAGTAGTAGATTTACTCCTATACAATTGGGCAGTTTGAAGCCCAAGTACTGAGGACTGTTGGAAATACTCAACGAGCATACAGTATGAACCATTTTATATGAATTGTATTAATTTTTACGAGTTATCGTGGAATATTTTTCTAAACTCAGAGTTTAAAGTTGGAGCTATAGTCATTTTCTCATTCTTTGGTGGTTTTAAACCTAGGAGTGGAAATAATTGGCAAAAAATAAAATAAAATAAAATAAAATAAAATAAAATAAATATTTTTTTTTTAAAAAAAAGGTGAAAATCAAATATAATTTTACATTGAAGTATTGCCTCACATTTTCCAAGTCGTACGTGTAGGTTATATCCATTGTTAATGGACTTTCATTCTTAAATGATTTAAACCACGTGAGGTAAGGATTATGTGAAAGCCGCAATAAGCATATGCACCATAGGTCTTAAAATTCAGAAAAACTAGATAAGTTTCTATGTAACATATTTTTAGTTGGTTGGATAAGAGTTTAACGTCTAGTTCAGCATCAAGGCTATATCAGACGTGAACCTACAGCTGAACACGGTATCAGAACCAGACAGCTTCGATGTAAGAAAGTTTACTTGTGAGCCTTGGTCGGTGTAAAAATTTCAATCTTTACACCGAAACGTCCGCTCTTATTAACGAAAATAACTCATTAGGTACAAGTAAATTCATAAGAGAGAGAGAGAGAAAGAGAGATACACTAATAAATAAAATTTAAATTAAGCTGCCATACATATTTTACGTCAACTAATAATCTTTCTGATCATTTCATGAACAGTAATTAATGTTCTTTTAATGTTACTATTGTGCTGCCAAAATGTCTTGAGCCGTGTCAAAAATGCAAACTAACGCTCACACCCTCACACACCCATGCGTTTAGTCAATAAGGGTTCAGCTGTTGCTAAGCGAGAGAAAGCGTGTGGAATTCCTTCAGCCGATAGCAGCGCTTGCAACGGAAGACTAGGGATCAAGTCAATGTAGCATATATTTACCAATAGATTTTTTTTTAAATATGAGAAACTTGAAACACGAAGCAACTCAAGGCATAATTCGAACATGTACAAGTTGCATTAACGAATTTTCAAGTGGAAAGTAATAAAGTGCTTCCAGAGAGAGGGTAGGGAGTGCTGTTCAAATGGAACTGATCACTCTTAGCCTCAGGCTATAACCACTGGGCGGGGTTCTTAGCGGTTTCCTTTACTTGCTAAACCATGCAGACCGGCAGGGTTTTGCACTATTGTGATTGGCAGCCGCACATGTCCCGTCTGAGAACATATGTTCTGGTAGCAAGAGTGGGAACAACAAGGCTTTGTGATCCTCTGGTTCCAATTTTGAAAAAACAACGCCTCTGGCTCCCAGTCGACGGGGCTGTATTTGGAAGTCAACGCCTTGGGAGAATCACCATTCATCTCAGCGACAGCGAAAACTATTGATTTGACACTAATGTTGGTCATTTTCGATTATTTTTACATGTCTCGGAATTCTCCAGCCCGGTGACTCCCGGCCCGCATACAATGGTGGCTGAATTTGAAAATCATCCTAATGAAAGTATCACCATTTATCTCAGACCGCGAAAACTGTGAATTTCACACTAATATCGGTCATTGTGGATTATTTTTTACATGTCTCGGTGATCTCCTGGACCAAGTTCCTTAGCTGATGGGGACTAAATGTGAAAGTAAACGCTATCTTGAGTTTCACCATTGAGCTCAGTGACCCCGAAAGCTAAGGATTTGACATTAATATCGGTCATTTTCGATTATTTTTACATGTCTCGAAATTCTTCCCCCCCCCCCCTCTGGTGATCCCTGGCCCGCATACAAATGGTGGTTGAAGTCATCGCTAATGGTAGTGTTACCATTGATCTCAGCGACCGCGAAAACTATGGATTTGACACTAATATCGGTCATTTTCTACTACTTTTACATGTCCTGGTAAACGCCCCCCTGAGACCTCCTGGTTCGAATTTTGAAAAAAAAACGCATCGGTTTGATCTGGAGCCTGCACCAAGGTACCCGTGACCAAATTTTGGTAACTTTCGGTCCACTCGTATGGTCCCTAGGCCGCACAAAGACAGACAGACACATAAACTCTTTATTTTATTTACATTAGATTATTATTATTATTATTATTATTATTATTATTATTATTATTATTATTATTATTATTATTATTATTATTATTATTATACTATTTCGGGTTTATTCTTTTGCTTTAAGCGTTCCGACTATTGACTCAAGTCTCTTTAAAGCACTGCTCTAGTCTCTGAATTCAGAGGACTATTCAAGAAATTACAGCCAGATGATTATAAAATATATAAAGTACGGTATATTTATCAAATACCACATCATGAATTCTCTCTTGCTTTGCGTAGCAAAATAGTACATAAATATATAGCAAAAGACTGTATTGCTGAAATATTTGATAGTGTATATTTCAATTTTTGGTCACCACAAATTTATAGAAGGTCATTTGTCCAGTGCTACACGGACATCTCCCAATCTTCTATTACATAGAAAAATAATAATTTATATTGATTTCGACACTTCGGTAGTATTGGTCGTTTTCAATTAATTTTACATGTCATCTTTCCCCATATATTGTATATACAGGTTAGGTTAATTACTCCAGATGTACTGGGCTAGAACATAACCACATACACAAACACACTCCACATAACACACAAAACCACACGCTCCCATATTATAGCAGCCACTTTCTGCTCTTTCCTGGCAACACTTGCTTCCTCCCCCAACACCCATCCGGTAGTTTGCCGCGTATATGTGAAGAGCGTCATTGCTTGTAATGTTCCGCTTGGCTATACACGACGATTTGCCGCGCCGGATTCTAGCAGGGAGATCCGGCTGTTTTTCTCGCCTGATGAATGTCCGGTGACCGCCGCACATATGTGAAGAGCTTCATTGCTTGCAATGTCTTTCTACCTCGTCCGGCAATTCGCCGGAACCGGATCCGGCAAATCGCCGGATAATGTGAAAGGGACATTAGATAAACACCTATTTGCGGCAAAGAAGTGTTTTGATATGTTCACATTCCGATTTCCCGGACATGATACGCTTCAACGAATTTGTGAACCATGGATTTATACAGAACAATAGAATATAAAAACAAAATACACTTCACCCCTTTTACCTTCTTATAGAGATTTACTAAAGGAATTCACAAGAAATGTATCATCCTTCTGATCAAAGTGTACGAAAAAGACAAAGAAGTGTCTACCTTTTCACTTACTGTATTTTCAAATCTTCAAGGCAAAGAAGGTCTTCTGCATGCACCTGGTTTACTTTAGTTTGCTCCCAAAATCAAAATTAATTTTAAGTTTCCTCGTGGCTATCTGATTAATGTAGGCGTATTAAAGCGGAAGTCCCGGTTTCGATTTCTAGCAAGCCAGTAGCGTAACCAGAGGTGGCTGACCCAGCTCAAGGGCACCCCTTAGTACAGCGATATCAAATATGATTTTGATTAGTTTCAGTATTTCATATACATAGATAGATATAGACATATAATATGTATCACCAAGAAAAAGTTGTTTGGTTTGGTGTAATTTGGCCATTGCACGGATATGGCATGGCTGCCAAAGAAAACTCGGACCTACTAATTATAGTGGAATGTGAACCACTTATTTCCTTTAACTGTACCTAAACCGAGAATCGAAGTTGGAACAAAGCGCACTGAAAACAAACATAATAGCCACTAGACCAAGAGTGTTCCAATAATGTTTAAAAACCAAAACCCTACATGCGAACCAACCAGAGCGGTCATTAAACATACTGCTGGCTTGGACCAGTGGCGGCGCTAGGCTCGTAATAGCAGGGGGCAAGAGGGGAGGCAAGAAAAATTTGGGGGTGGCGAGGTCACATAGATTTCAGTGGCAAATTCTACAGCAGCAGTTTTTTCATCATGAGTTCACCAGTTATACGTAGAAAAATGTAGGGGGGCGCGTAGGAGGGGGCGAGAAAAAAATATTGGGGGGCGATCGCCCCCTGTAGCGCCGCCACTGATTTGGACTAGGATTGTGGCCCGCCATCTCCTTACAGGGCTAGCACGTACATAAGCTCACTCACTTAGAGATGTAACAAAAAGCTTTTTTTTTCTGTGACGATGTTATATCAAGGCATATGGGAGCGTGCCAACCAAGCTCTCGCTTCCTCAGATCAAGGGACGTCATCCCTTTAACGTGAAGAGCTTAAGACCGTAGATGCCGAAATGCAATAAATTTCATTGAAGCAAATTCAGCAAGAATCACCAAGGTGTATAAATGATGTACAGGACATCAAGGGACTGTATTAGCAAAATCGAAATCTACCATAAAGCGTATAAACGCTCAATACTTAACGTAATTCGTATTTAAAAGCTTACTGCATGATTTTTTGGTGCTGAAAAAAAAAAAAACTACTTCTCAAAAAACACATGTGAACACTTCCTTATAGGGATGGCCACATTTTTTCGAAAAATGAATTTTTCGAAAACGAAAAATGAAGAACGAAAAAATTTCGGAAAACGAAATTTTTTTTGAAAAACGAAAAACGATTTTTTTATTGAAAAACAAAAAACGAAAATTTTTTGAGAAAGGGAAAACGAAAAGTTTTTCGAAAACGGAAAACGAAAACTGCCAAGAAACGGAAAACGGATAACTTTCGTAAAACAAACTGAATTCATTTCATTTCTTAGGACTTCCAAACTACAGTATGCTATGCATACGTATAGGAAATCTTATAGAACGGCCATGTTCATCTGTCTGTCTATCCATCCGTTCGTCTGTCGGCTGGCATCAGAGCAAGAGCGTTAAGAAATAGCGAGAAGCATACATAGTTTTGCAACACGAATAGATTCGTCTAATCCATTTGACTTTTATTTAATCCAGAAGTGGTAGAGATCTGTCGCTTTCTGTTACATTGTTGATCACCACAGAACATAAACGGTAATATATATAGAAAGACGCGGTTTTCCAGAACCAATTCAGTGTGCCAGTGTAACAGATATTGAGAATTCGTTTCTTGTGGTCGATTTAGAGCCCCCAAAATAGGTTCCATCTCCTCCATTAACCCTCCATTCAAGCCGTAGGTGGTTTAAATACCCTTTTTAGGTTTCAACTTTTATCACTATAGAACGAAAATGGTAATAGATAGCGAGAGGCGATTTATTGCAAACAATTTAGCGTCTTAAGACAACATATAACTATCCACAACATTCAATCAAAACCAGAAATTGTTTATATTTACTATTATTTCCTATTTCCTATTTACTATTACTACTATTATTTACTATTATTTCAATACTGAATTACGCGATATTGAGATGTAGATTTTTGCAATCGATTCAGCTTCCAAAAAATAGGTCTATCTTTTACATTAATCCTCTATTCAGATCGGGTTGTTCAAATTAACCGTTTACGGTTTCAACATTAATCGATATAGACCAAAAATAGTAATAGATAGCCACAAGTGTTTTTTTTAATCAATTCGATACAGTGTCTCAAGATTTTTTAAGCTATATATCATCACAACCCACAATACCATCGAAAACGAAATTGGCTGAATTTACTAGTATATTGGTTTCAATACTGATTTTTATAAAGCAAAAACTATGAGAAATCGTATGCTGTTTTTCGTGATCGACTAAATATCCTAAGAATTGGTTCTATCTTCTTCCTTGACCTTTATTCCCACCAGAAGTGGTTCAAATTAACGATTACAAGTTTTAATATTTATCGCCATAGAACAAAATTGGTAATAGATACCGAGAAGAAGTTCACCTACAATGGATTCAGGGTCTCAAGAGGAAATACCATTACAATCCGCAACACTCTACAAAAGCAGAAATGGTTGAAGTTTAGTACTATTTTTAATTTTATTGGTAATGATAATTTCCATAGAGCAAAATCGGTGAGAGATATCGATATGCATTTTTTTTAAAAAATCAATCCAGCGTCCAGATTCCACCTTCTTCGTTAACACTTTATTTGAACCGAAATTTTTCAAATTAACGATTTCGCTATAAAACAAAAAGTGTAATAGATAGTGACAAACAATTTTCTGGAATGAATTGAGGGTTTTAAGAGAACATGTCGTCATAGCATGCATTACTTTTTGTAACCGGAAATGCTTGAAATTTACTACTAGTTTCGGTTCCAATACTTATATTCATAGCGCAAAAACTATAAAAGATATCGAGAAGAGATTTTTCTGAAATCGATTCAGCGTCCTAAGAATAGATTCCATCTTCTTCCTTAACCCTCTATTCAAGCCGGAATTTTTCAAATTAGCCATTCCTGCATTTAATCTTTATCGAAATAGAACAAAAACGAGAAGTGATACTAATAATGGCTTTTTGATACGGATAGCATCCGAGGAACAGATTCTATCTGATCTTATTAATATATTCCAACCAGGAGTTCTAGTTGTGCTACTTGTTACTGAAGTTTGAGTATTCAATTAGCATAGATTTGAAGTCTACCATAGTTTTACACTGTGAAACGAAACTCACTTGTTTCTCTACAAAAACAGGAAGTAGGATAAATGTATCACAACCAGAGGCGAATCCAGGGGGGCGATCGGGCAAAGATAGTAGAAGGACACTTTCTTATTTTGTATATAAATAAAACCCATCCCAGAGTTTGGAGCCCTTAAAAGTAGCTCTAAGTAGCAGTATTACAACCCAGCGCCAACCCCCCAGAAGTCCGTCCTGGATCCGCCGCTGATCACAACTCCTGGTTACAGTATTGATCACCATAGAGAAGCACCTTGAGAAAAGACTATTTTCAAGTTTTATCCTCTGGTAGAAATTTACTGCCACTTCTAATTTCAATAGTGATCACTATAGAGCAAAAATGATAAGATGTTATATATATGTATATATATATATGTATCCAGAATTCGAAGATTGTCATCTTGATCGCTATCCCTCTATGTAAACCGGAAATGGTGAGAAACTGTCACTTCCACTTTCATAGTAAACAAAAAAACGATAGCCGGAAGCAGTTTCTGGTATGGACTCTGTGCCACAATAGTAGTTTCCATCTCTAAGTTTAATGCAACCGAAAGTGATAAATACTTACTAAATCACCGGTTACAATATTGATTCTCATAAAATGAGAGAGATACAGGGAAGCTACAAACGTTTCTTTTAAATATATAATTTCATAATCCCAAGAAAAGATTTCAAGCCCTGCCCATTGGTCTAGTGGCTAGCGCGTATTCCTTTGATGCACAGAGTCCCGAGTGGGAAAGCATTGAATGTGTTACGGTGGTTCGGAGTGCACTTTAAAATGTAGCTCCACGCTGTAGCGTTCCCATCCGCTATCAGGACAAGAGCCGATGTTAAAAGGACAACATTCATGGATACCAAAGCTCATGCAATGTTGACCACTCAACACTACCCAAGTCCGACCTCAGAGGGATCTACGAAGAAGAACGCAATTCCGAGTCATACGGCAGGTACAGATGGATAATTCAGCATAATCAACAATAAGTAAATGTAAATACCAATTACCAGTCATAAATATATGTAAATATATATATATAAATAAATAATAACAACAACAACAATTCAAGTGTATATAATTTATTATAATAATATACAATATTATTTCGGGTAAAATATATGTTGAGCAACAAACAATTCTTTATTCCTTCGACGTCTGTTCGTAATATAGATTCAACGATAATATTCAGTCATTGATCATATTATAGTTCAACTCTTATCGGAATAATAAGCCTATCCAGGAACAATAACAATTTAATCTCAATATGAATTTCGTAAATAATATTTATAATTCCTTTTTCTTTTATCAATTTCAATTTACTTGACCAGAGTAGAGAGAATAAATTCCTTAAATTGAATTTCAGAATCTTAAATCAAAGTTCTCAGGAGAAAAAAAACAATCTAGAAAAACGATCAAGAAAAATCCTTTTTTGGGGGGGGGAAATCTCCAATATCGAGAGATCCGTTAGGTTTATGTTGAAAACAACAATAATAATTAAATTAACAAGTATGTCAAAATCTTTCAGCAAATTTGGAGTGCCGTGCCTCACCGCACCATTCGCCTACAATAGCAAGCAACAGGATAAATCTCAAAAATTGTTCAAAAACTATTTGGCTCAATTTCAATACTAATCGCATTAATATATGCTGAAAATAAAGCAGATTATAAACAATTACTATATGCATCGGGTTTTAGCCCGCTTACCAAAAATACAATGCTGAATTATCAATCGAAATTCACGTAATTATTAACGCGGTCCAAAGAAATAATCTATTAATCGACTATTTTGGAATCAAAAATGACGACCCACAAACATAGAACACAAACAAAGGACAATCAACTATAATATATATATTAATGAACACTCACCTCTTATATTCTTCTTTTTTTTTTACCTTTCTTTGGTATTTACTACCTCGCTCTCAGTCTGCTTGTCGTCTGTTCTTTATCAAATTACAAGAATAAACGTGCTTAGGCAGTGATCGAAAAAGTAACTCAAAGACCAATGCTTAGGTCTGAAAACCGAAAACGTCCGAATGTAACTAGTTCTATCACTGATTCAGTCGGCTCTCTCTCGGACCACAAAACATCGAGAGTCACTAAAGAAATCAGTGATACTACGAGACAAACCCAGGATAAGGTATAGTGTCTCTTACCAAACGACATTCACCACTACTCTCACCTCAATCTTCAACATTCTCATTCCCCCATTCAGCCAAACTAATTTCCATTCAAAGATCGAAAGTCACGCTCTGTTTCCAGATTCGCTAAAACCACTATGACCAAACTTAGGTCTGGTTTCAACAAATTGAAATGCTCTCCCTCTTTTTCCACATTATCATTCCACCAATCCGTCAGACAATTGAACCCAGAGAGTGATCGTTGCTACGATTGCAGGGAATATTATTATATTGCAAGACTATGCGTTCCAACGTGCAATGGGAGCAAACCTCTGTTCTCACTCGAAATATCCCACTTTATCATTCCACCAACAAAAGAAAAACCACCTCAGATTCTGGATATTACGAGTATTAATGCATGCATAACATGCTATTTTTAAGGCAACAGCCAAGAACAGATTTATTTTACTCACTAGCACATCTAATCTTCCTGCCGAAAGGAACCCACATAGAAATACACCATTTAACACTCTCGATAAAATACGATAGATTTTGGCGAGGAAAGAAATAGCGACTTATTGACCAAGACTTAGGTCAACTATACAGATTTCTACGTTACTAATTGAATTCATCAAATGCCCCTGCACACCTGAACACGAAACAAACTTGTCTGACTTAAAAGTATGGAAATATGAACAAATACAAATTTCACTCAATACTTCGAGCACCATTTAGACACTGGATAATCACAGAGCATAATCTAACCTCTTCAATTTTACTCAGACAGCACCAATGCACATGGTCAAACACCAACCTTCCGTTTGCAACTTTTCGTATCACTATTTTTCTTCCTTTCTTTTCAAGAAGAAAGAAAATCACGAAACACAACACAACTTGCACTTTTATTCTTGTATATTGAATCAACTCCTTCCAGATATAACTAATGCAAAAAATAGCAGACACTACAAACTAAGTCAAACGAACAAGACACGCGTCCCATATTCTAACATCGACGATAAATTATCCGCCTGCTAGGAGACTGCAGGAAAACGTCCTCCTTCCTTCCAAATTAATACGTCAGTTCGCAGCCGGAAAGGCTGCGAGCTCCCGCGAAGGACAGCGGCGCTACGATCGCGATAAGGCACGTCACCTACCGCGCAAGCGACCTTGAATTGACCAAACAGAAAAGGAATGTATTTCTCTCTCTCTCACTCACCACAATCGTAGATTCACATTATTTTTTTTAAAAAAAAAAGAAGCAAACGAGGAAAGGTTACTAATTCTTGTTAGTTTTTACAAATCAGAGAAAAGTTAATCATCGATATTACATAATTATAAACATTTTCTTTCTTCTTTTTTTACATAGTTTTTCCATTATTTCTTCGCCTCCAACTCATAGTAACGGGATCGTTACAGGCTGGCCTTCGTCGAAAAAAGAAAAATTCTCCATCAAGAAATTTTTCGTCTACAGCACTGGATAGCTACGGAATATATAAATATCATAAGTAACGTTCATAACAATATAGACAACAACAAATGCAAAATAAATGATAATAGCAAATGCTAAAACAACAATAAATACTCAATTATTTACATTTTTTGTTCATTATGGCCATAATGAATAAATAAGTATATAACAAACAACAATATTAACAAATGCTCGACAAATATCACAGTTAATTCAGTCAAAATTTTCTTATATCATAACTACATATACAAACAAATCAACACTATTTTTCAAGACCAGGACAACTAAGTTCTGACAATATTAATCTTAATCTCTCCTACTCCTATAGACCTTCAATTCTGAGACATGCGAACGGCGATATGAGTCTGGCGTGTCATTCTCATCAGAAACTAAGACGGTATTCGGTGTCAAAAATTTCCTAATCACAAATGGACCATACCACTTGTCGCTTAAAGATTTCGCTACCTTATCTCTTAATGATGATTTAACGTGTGCCTTTAAGAGGACACTTTGTCCTATGTCTAAATTAACGGGATTTCTTCTTCTTAACATCAACTTACGCCTTGTTGCCCAACTTTTCTCCATATTCTGAATAGCTTCTTTCCATATCTGAGCAGATGATTTTCCACCAAAATCAGAATCATTGATGCTCCATCGGTTTCCTAACGGTGTATTATATGGACGTCCAAAATATACTTCGATGGGCGACATCTTTAATCCTGAGTGCTCGCTTATATTTAAGGTGAATTGGAGCTCCGGCACAAGAGTTGACCACAGATGTTGCTTCGTCGAGATGTAAGCTCTAAGGGATGCCTTCAGGGTTTTTATAAATCTTTCAGCCGCATTACCACCAGGGTGATAGGGGCTCAGCCGTATGTGCTTGATACCCAAACTAAACAGGAATTTCTTGAAGTGTTCGGAAACAAAAATTGAAGCATTGTCAGTGGACAGGGCCTCCGGAAAACCTAGTCGACTGAATATTTCCATCATCTTGTTAGCAACCACACTGGAACTTATGGTTCTCAAACGCTCCAAAACCACAAATCGGCTGGCGTTATCAACACCTATAAGTATAAATTTAAATCTATTCGAATTTGGTAATGCACCTACTATGTCAAACATCCAGTGAGAATTAACTCTCTTACTGAAATCAGAAATTAAATGTCCCATTTTCTTTTGATTCGATTCCTTAACCTTTTGGCACACATCACACGTACTTACGAAATTTTTGACGTCTTCTTTCAATCCTTCCCAGGTAAATTTCTTCATCAGTTTAGCTAATGTTCTTGACACACCAGCATGACCACCAATCAACACATCTTCATGATGATATTCAATAAGCACCTTCCTTAA
This sequence comes from Thermobia domestica, assembly GCF_964235325.1. NCBI lineage: Eukaryota > Metazoa > Arthropoda > Insecta > Zygentoma > Lepismatidae > Thermobia > Thermobia domestica. Next base: position 78,394,229 of record NC_137470.1, on the reverse strand, counting down.
ATCTTTCGGGATTACTATCTTATATGGGTTAATCGCCGAATTAGTTCTTTTTAGCAGGATATTCTTATTAAGGTGATACCCTTGAACATCGTCACCGTTCTCAATTCTTCTGATAATATTATCTAATTCTGGATCTTCTCGTTGTAATTTATCGATAGGATCCTTAATTAATGGCAAATTCCAAAGATGCATTATATTCATATTTCTTCTAAATGCAGCTAATCCTACCGGTCCATCCAATATACTGAATTCAAACGGATCGTAGATTCGTGTCAAGAAATCCGCTACTATATTCTCCGCTGACTTTATATGGCGTATCTTAAAATTAAACTGACAAAGCGTTTCGACGAAAGGACCGTACTTTAAGAGCCTTTTACTGTTGTTAAGTATCCAGGACAAGGCTTTATTGTCTGTTAACACGTCAAACTCATTAACCAAGTAGTGTCTATAACGAGATATTGTTTTTACAAGACTTATAAATTCTATCTCATAAATACTGCGGTGTTTATCTGCCTCTGAGAGTTTCTTGCTATAGAAGCACACAGGTTGAAGGTCCCCATTCGCATTCCTTTGGGAAATACATCCGGCAATACTTTTCCCACTGCCGTCGACGTGGACTACAAAACGTTTATTAAGGTCTGGAGTCTTTAAAACTATGTTATCTATCAAAATATTTTTTAATTTATCAAGAATTTGTTGATGTTCCTGAGTCCAAACAAATTTAATCTTAGGAGATTTCAAGGCACTAAGGGGAGCCATTAGCTGTTGGAGCTCCGACGCAAACTTAGAATAATAACTAAATACTCCTAGTATTTTCAACAATCCACGCCTATTACGAGGTGGAGGAATATTTCGTATAGCAGATACTCTGCCTGGGTCAATTTCCATCTGGTCTCCTTGAATAATATACCCCAGATAATTGATCTTTTTATAAAACATAAAGCATTTGTCAGGAGATACAGTTATGTTATAATCTTTGAACCTCTGTAACACCTTTTCAACCATTAACATGTGTTCTTCAATTGTATCGCTAGCTACCAGGACGTCGTCAAAATAAATTTTGACACCCTTATCTGTTAGATCACCTAATACCTTTTCCATCGCCCTTGACAAAATGTTGCTCCCAGTTTTTATTCCGACCGGAACTCGGGTGTATTGATAACATCCCTTGGGAGTAACCAAGGTAGTAATCTCACGTGATGATTTATCAAGGTAGATTTGGTTGTAGGCCCGCTTTAAATCAAATTTAGAGTACAGTTTCTTATCCGCAAGGCCTGTCAGACACGCTTCTAAATTCGGGGATGGATATACGTCATTCACAATTAAGCTATTAGCCTTAATGTAATTTCCTACTATTCGATATGTATTGTTCTTATTTTTCACTAGAAAACAACTACTGCCATAGTTAGCATGGTCAACCTCTTCTAAAATCCCCTCCTTAACAAGTTCTTCAATTTGATCATAAAAAATTTTCTCCTTATTTTTAGGAACTGGAAAGGGGGTATCCTTGAAAGGTTTATTCTCCTTTAAATGGAGTCGACCAACGAACCCTTTTACACATCCAACCCTATCGGAAATTACATCAGAATATTTAGTTTTCATTGAGTCGATGAAAGCAACAATCTCAGGGTTATCGAACTTCCACGAGTCTTGCCCTAAATTCTGATTTTTCACCTGTATGTTAGGTTGATTCTTCACCCGTGTGTTATTCTGAGCCATTACCCGTTGATTAGATGAAAGGTCAGGAGGCTGAAACTTCCGATTCCGCTGAATTAATTTATGGAAATTTTCAGACTGTTCTAGGTCAACGTCAGACGCTTCGGAACCACTACTATGGTTTATCACCGCATCCTTACGTTCATTGTCGTTCGACGAACAATTCACTCCCGAAGGACTAACATCATCTAGTTTTTCCAAGACACTAACATTTTTTGAGGATTCCGTCACATTATCCACCCTTTTCTTCTTTCTTCTACGATTCCTATTTCTTTTGCGAGTACTGTTCTTCTTAACACTCTCAGATTCTGGAATCTCAATTGCCGATGGATCCTCATTCTGAACAAGATCTAAATTGTCTTTTGTAGTAACAGTTTTGCTAGATGACTGACTAACACCATCCTTAAGTTCCGAAACATTCATATTACTAGGTCTTTCATTATTTAAAACTAATTTCGAAGTGTCTCCATCAGCGACAATCCGATGACCAAAGCACATTTCATTCGCACCATTATCATAATCCTGAAAAGATTCTCCCGAATCACGACATCTCACGTCGAACTCAGAATTCACTATTTGTCCCATGGACGAATTATTCCCAAAGGGCATGTCACTCGCACCATCAGATCTTCTATTACAACACGTTCGAGTCGGAAAAGAACCATCTTCCCATGTAGATGTCACCAAAGTTCCGATAGACGGATTCACAAAATCGGACATTGCATTCGCACCACCTAAAGTCTCAACAGATCGACAATTGATAGTATCATTGTTCATTAACGATGTCATCTCTCCCAAGTTCTGATCAAAAGGCAAACGAGGAATGGAATTCCCCCTTTCACCATCTGAACCACTTGCACAAGCAGCTGTTCCAAACGAACAACCAAATCTCGATGACGAAGTCACCAAGTTCACGTAAGATGGATGCTGGTCACAAGAGTTTCCAATCACACCACCAGTCTTGCACGAATTAAACTGCGATGAATCGTTATTCTGCTTCGAAGTCCCAGAAACTAAGTTTCGGTTCGGAGACAAATGACGGTTGGACCTTTCTATAGCACCATGCACACTACTAACTGGTTGAACCCTCGCATAACTATCAACCATGGAAGATAAAGTATTTTCTATATGATGACCCGAATCGGTTTCTGAATCAATCATCGCTCTAAGTTGACCAAGCTGTAAGTTATTCGGAGCACGAATCTCCAAAATTCTAGATTCGGCATCAACTAGATCCAAATCGCACTGAATTCCTTCATCTCGCAAACCATAATCAAAGAAATCTTCGTATATAAAGATCGAAGCCATTTTATCTTGATCCAGAGAATCCCGAGTCTGTATTCTCTGTTGATTTCCATTCTTCCCCTTCAACTGGCCGGCATGAGGACCAGACTTAAACCCTTTAGATTGAAAACCAAAATGCCGAACTGTTTTCTTAAAGTTCAATGCAATTCTTTTCTTGCCACCACGGAGAACTAAGGTATTATTAGAATAATCAACAACCGAATTGGTGGAACGCAAAAACGGAGTTCCCAGCAAACACTTACAAGGTAACTCATCTACCACCTTGAAACTAACTCTTTCAAAGTGTCCTGAAAAATTGACGGTCAACACAATTTCCTTGTTCGTGGAAAAATGCAATCCTGAAGGAGCATTTACTAATTTCTCTTGTGTTGTAGTAATATATTTCTCGAAACCACAAGCACGAACCAAATCTGCACGAACAATGTTGAAGCTGGAACCACCGTCGACGCAAATGTCCGTCAACTGACTATTAATTTTTCCGACAACGAAAGACGCCACAGTATTGTCCATCTCTGAAGGAATAAACGATGAAGTTGTTCTAGGATTCCCTCCAGGCTCAGATAAATTACTTGGACCCCTAGAATTCCGAAAATCCCGAGAGCCACCTATCGATCGACTCAATTTATTTTCGTAAAGGGTTGATCTACATTTATTTTCTAACAAAGTATTATTCACCGAGGTTTCATTCGGACCCAATTTATTATTATGATAGCTCGATACTAGAACACTAGACTTTTTTCTATTATCACTCATTTCTCTATTATAATCTAACTGGTTTCTAAAACTCAACACGTGTTTTTCAGCTATTTCCAATAATTCCAAACGTGATGCAGGCAAATAGTTATTCAACATCCTATACTTTTGATTAGGATTTAAACCACTCATAATTATACTCACTAATTCCGATTCCGGACCATCAAATCCTAATACATTCATAGCTACAATAACAGACCTTACATAATCATTAACTTGTTCAGACAACTTTTGTCTTCTATAAACATACTCTGATACAAAAGAATGCCTACTCACTGGAGTAACGAAATTACTTAGTAAATTCCCTCGTAGATTATACCAACTTACATTGTTGTTCAAGGCAAATAAGATTTCTCTTAATAAAGCACCAGTACATTTAGCTACAAGAACGGTTAATACCATCCCGAGTGAATAACTAGTTTCTAATAATGTTTCTTCAATTTTCAACAATAAATTGAAAACTTGATGACTATTACTCCCATCTGTTAATTTTACATCCTTAAATCTCAACTCAAGAGATTCACTGTTTCTTTTGAATGCATATTTTACCATTAAGTTATGTTCGATCCCACCAGAATCTAATCTATTAACTCCAGCATGTACACCAGATTCCGCACTATTTCTAGCTTCATATCTATTTATAGGTTGCAGAAAAGGAGAACTCAAAGGAGCTTTCGGAGTAGAATTCCTTATCTGAGAAACTCTTCGATAATAGTCACGAAGATTAAGGTATCTGTTAGTATTCTGACTTGGAATATTTCCAGCAACGTTATCGTTTAAAGAATCCCGATTTACAAACCCTGTCTGTTCAGATTGCCTTAATGGAGCTTCAAAGGCAACTTGCCTTACATCTCGCTGAGACTCTCCTAAACTAGTTGCATTAACTTGCCTACTAAACCCATAACTAACAGAATGCATACTATCATTATTTCCAATAGTACTCCGATTGACTTCATTTGAAACCCGTCTGGCGTAAAGACTTCCCTGAGTGGGAGGAGTTAATGACATATTGAATTGCCCAAAATCAGAACGTGAATCAGCATCACAACAACCAGTTCTATCTCGTGTTACTAGTTCTGAATACCCGTCGGGTATATTAATACTCACAAACTCAGATCGAGTAGCCATCATAAGCGGCAAATTCACAAAAATTCCTTAAACACGTTTTTTTTTTCAGGTAACAAGAGAAATAATACACAAGAAAATATATATAACAGGTTAGCATAAACAAATTAATAACTAAACTAACTACGGATACTACAACAACCAAGGAGAACCAGCATGGAACAACCCTATTTACCAAAACCTAGTCTTGAAAAATATTTGTTTGTTATATTCAATCGACTTGATTACAATCTTAAATTTCGCTTAATATTCAATATTCTCAAATTTATTCAATTTAATCCAAAATATATTACCCTCTGTTATGATTAAACTGTCTCAAGATTATAGTTTTTACTTACAATAAACTTCGAATGTAAATTCATTTACGACTAGAAGCAAAAAAGGTTCAAGAAAAAAAAATGAAACTAAAAAAAATGGAACTGACGTATTAACCATTTTGTAGCGTTCCCATCCGCTATCAGGACAAGAGCCGATGTTAAAAGGACAACATTCATGGATACCAAAGCTCATGCAATGTTGACCACTCAACACTACCCAAGTCCGACCTCAGAGGGATCTACGAAGAAGAACGCAATTCCGAGTCATACGGCAGGTACAGATGGATAATTCAGCATAATCAACAATAAGTAAATGTAAATACCAATTACCAGTCATAAATATATGTAAATATATATATATAAATAAATAATAACAACAACAACAATTCAAGTGTATATAATTTATTATAATAATATACAATATTATTTCGGGTAAAATATATGTTGAGCAACAAACAATTCTTTATTCCTTCGACGTCTGTTCGTAATATAGATTCAACGATAATATTCAGTCATTGATCATATTATAGTTCAACTCTTATCGGAATAATAAGCCTATCCAGGAACAATAACAATTTAATCTCAATATGAATTTCGTAAATAATATTTATAATTCCTTTTTCTTTTATCAATTTCAATTTACTTGACCAGAGTAGAGAGAATAAATTCCTTAAATTGAATTTCAGAATCTTAAATCAAAGTTCTCAGGAGAAAAAAAACAATCTAGAAAAACGATCAAGAAAAATCCTTTTTTGGGGGGGGGAAATCTCCAATATCGAGAGATCCGTTAGGTTTATGTTGAAAACAACAATAATAATTAAATTAACAAGTATGTCAAAATCTTTCAGCAAATTTGGAGTGCCGTGCCTCACCGCACCATTCGCCTACAATAGCAAGCAACAGGATAAATCTCAAAAATTGTTCAAAAACTATTTGGCTCAATTTCAATACTAATCGCATTAATATATGCTGAAAATAAAGCAGATTATAAACAATTACTATATGCATCGGGTTTTAGCCCGCTTACCAAAAATACAATGCTGAATTATCAATCGAAATTCACGTAATTATTAACGCGGTCCAAAGAAATAATCTATTAATCGACTATTTTGGAATCAAAAATGACGACCCACAAACATAGAACACAAACAAAGGACAATCAACTATAATATATATATTAATGAACACTCACCTCTTATATTCTTCTTTTTTTTTTACCTTTCTTTGGTATTTACTACCTCGCTCTCAGTCTGCTTGTCGTCTGTTCTTTATCAAATTACAAGAATAAACGTGCTTAGGCAGTGATCGAAAAAGTAACTCAAAGACCAATGCTTAGGTCTGAAAACCGAAAACGTCCGAATGTAACTAGTTCTATCACTGATTCAGTCGGCTCTCTCTCGGACCACAAAACATCGAGAGTCACTAAAGAAATCAGTGATACTACGAGACAAACCCAGGATAAGGTATAGTGTCTCTTACCAAACGACATTCACCACTACTCTCACCTCAATCTTCAACATTCTCATTCCCCCATTCAGCCAAACTAATTTCCATTCAAAGATCGAAAGTCACGCTCTGTTTCCAGATTCGCTAAAACCACTATGACCAAACTTAGGTCTGGTTTCAACAAATTGAAATGCTCTCCCTCTTTTTCCACATTATCATTCCACCAATCCGTCAGACAATTGAACCCAGAGAGTGATCGTTGCTACGATTGCAGGGAATATTATTATATTGCAAGACTATGCGTTCCAACGTGCAATGGGAGCAAACCTCTGTTCTCACTCGAAATATCCCACTTTATCATTCCACCAACAAAAGAAAAACCACCTCAGATTCTGGATATTACGAGTATTAATGCATGCATAACATGCTATTTTTAAGGCAACAGCCAAGAACAGATTTATTTTACTCACTAGCACATCTAATCTTCCTGCCGAAAGGAACCCACATAGAAATACACCATTTAACACTCTCGATAAAATACGATAGATTTTGGCGAGGAAAGAAATAGCGACTTATTGACCAAGACTTAGGTCAACTATACAGATTTCTACGTTACTAATTGAATTCATCAAATGCCCCTGCACACCTGAACACGAAACAAACTTGTCTGACTTAAAAGTATGGAAATATGAACAAATACAAATTTCACTCAATACTTCGAGCACCATTTAGACACTGGATAATCACAGAGCATAATCTAACCTCTTCAATTTTACTCAGACAGCACCAATGCACATGGTCAAACACCAACCTTCCGTTTGCAACTTTTCGTATCACTATTTTTCTTCCTTTCTTTTCAAGAAGAAAGAAAATCACGAAACACAACACAACTTGCACTTTTATTCTTGTATATTGAATCAACTCCTTCCAGATATAACTAATGCAAAAAATAGCAGACACTACAAACTAAGTCAAACGAACAAGACACGCGTCCCATATTCTAACATCGACGATAAATTATCCGCCTGCTAGGAGACTGCAGGAAAACGTCCTCCTTCCTTCCAAATTAATACGTCAGTTCGCAGCCGGAAAGGCTGCGAGCTCCCGCGAAGGACAGCGGCGCTACGATCGCGATAAGGCACGTCACCTACCGCGCAAGCGACCTTGAATTGACCAAACAGAAAAGGAATGTATTTCTCTCTCTCTCACTCACCACAATCGTAGATTCACATTATTTTTTTTTAAAAAAAAAGAAGCAAACGAGGAAAGGTTACTAATTCTTGTTAGTTTTTACAAATCAGAGAAAAGTTAATCATCGATATTACATAATTATAAACATTTTCTTTCTTCTTTTTTTACATAGTTTTTCCATTATTTCTTCGCCTCCAACTCATAGTAACGGGATCGTTACAACGCCTTGTATAGTCTCGCTCTATACTGAAAAGGGACGCTGTACTTCAAGAAACAACAACAACAACAACAACAAAAATAATATTTCATCTTAGTATTTCTACTGAAGTTAGTAGCAGTAGAAACTAATAAAAAACTAAGACCCACCTGCTGAAAATTTGAATTCTCGTTTGATGAGATTATTATAGTCAGATACTTAGTTCTTTGGCCTACCGTATATAAAACATCTTTAGAACAAATAAACAATTCAATAATATTTTGTTAGTATTTAATTGCCTATTTTTGAAAGCAATCAAATTGTTTTTGATACTGACTTAGTTGGTTATAGAAAATAAGAGAAATGAATGGGGGATCTTAGTGAAGAGTCTTTAGAATCAGTATCAGTATATATAATCACTTCATGTTCCATATTTTGTTAAAACGAATTGTTAAAAGTCAATTTATTACAGAGTTGCCTGATAGTATCACGATCAGTTCATACAGGATCCCTCTATTTCGTAATTTGTTAGTCTTTTTTATATTATAAAATATATTGTCGATAAACTAACTAACTAACTCTATGGCTTATCGAACCCGCAGGTTCAATGCCGCGTTCACAAAAGCTCTCCACTGACTTCTATTCTTAGCCAACTGGATCCAGTTTCTACTTTGTATTCCTATTGGTGCGAGATCCATCTTAATATTGTCCTCTCATCTGCGCCTAGGTCTTCCTAATGGTCGTTTTCCGATGGGTCTTCTAGTCAAGACTTTGAAAGCGTTTCTACTTTCTTCCAAGCCTCCTAGACTTGACGACCCTAACAATGGTGGGTAAACCGTATAAACTATGTAGTTTCTCGTTATGAAGTTTCCGCCATTCCCCATTCCCGTTCCTCTTGGGTCCGAATATTCGTCTCAGGATCTTATTCCCAAATACTTTCAGTCTATGATCTTCCCTCAGAGTAAGTGACCATGTTTTGCAACCATACAGAACAACAGGCATGATTATCGTTTTATATATTTTAAGCTTGAAATTCTTCGACAGAATTCGCGACAAGAGATTTTGAACTGAATAATAACATGAATTCCCCGCTTTTAGTCGACATTTAATTTCATCGTGAATATGATTTTCGTTAGTTAATATTGATCCTAGATATTTGAAAGTATCCAATTTATCAAACGTATTATTTAATATTTTAACGCATCCATAATTTGCTGTATTACGGTCCCGAAGCACTTCCATGTATTTAGTTTTCTCTGCATTTACTTCTAAACCCATTTCCCTGCAAGAGTTTAATAAGATCTCTGCATTTCTTTCTATTGTTCTCCTGTCATCCCCTATTAAATTTACATCATTAGCATATGCCACAACCTGGCGAATACCGTTCAACTCTAGGCCATGGTTGCTATCTTTGATTTTCATTATAACGTATTCCAGAACAAAGTTGAATAATAACGGCGACAACGCATTTCCTTGTTTGAGTCCATTTTTGACTTGAAAGCTCGTGGACAAAAATTTTCCTACCCGGACTTTACTTTGGGATTCATTTAAACATATCTTAATTAATCTAATTAGCTTTCTCGGTATTCCAAGTTCTTAATGTATAATGTTTCTCTCCTAACCGAGTCGTAAGCCTTTCTAAAATCAATAAATAGTTGATGTACCGGGGTATTGTAATCCCACTTCTTTTCGAGTATTTGGTGAATGGTAAATATTTGGTCGATAGTTGATCGATTTCGTCTAAATCCGCACTGATATCTCCAATAATTCCATCTGTGTATGGGGTCAATCTTGCTAATAGAATATTTGAAAGGATTTTATAGGATGCTGACAGAAGAGAAATGCCTCGATAATTATTAATATATTGTCGATAACGCATTGATAATCACTATTAGTAAATAACTATATTTTAATATTCTGTAAAATATAAATTTTACACTGTTTATCTTTGTGAATTATTATTTCTAATTTATATCCCTCAAGAACCGAGAACCAAAGGTCTGTACATCACAATATTTCGTGCTGAGCTCGCACGCGTATCAAACTCGTTAAAGTCTATGACCATATCAACTTTGGTCAATATCGGATGAGTTTAACGCGTTTTAATGAAATTTCTTGATTTTACTAAGTTCAAGTTCAAATTTTCTGGACAGTATTTTGAGAAAAAATATTGCTACCAGCTAGTCAGAGCATCAATGCAACTGTGTACTATCAGCAGTGGAGCCGTGTTCAATAAAAAACTCAAAACTCTGGAGCCAACACTTCTGAATCGCAAAGGGTCCTCCTGTTACAGGACAACGCTAAGCCCCACGTGGTTAGGATGACCCGGGACGCTATTCTACGCCTTGGATGGAAAACACTATTGCATCCACCATACTCTCCGTATATTGCACCGTCCGATTCTAGTCTGTTTCATTCCTTGGGCAATCAGCTTAGAAAACGCCAGTTCAAATCCCTAGTAGAGGTGCAAAATACACTTGATTAATTCTTCGCTTCACGGCCCACCAAATTCTACCACGATGGAATACATGACTTCCAAAACGTTGGCAGAAGGTCGTCGATGCTGATGGAGACTATTTTTGATTTTCCAGGTACGTCTTAGGTTACATATCGATGTTCAAAGGTGTTGAGTGAAAAAGGGATAGATCTTTCTTGGTTACCTTTATAGTTAGTAAGCTCGTCAAGATCTACCACCGTGCCAAGTTTGGTAAAAATTGGATGAGTTCCACCTTTCGCTCTTTAATGAAATTTCATGATTTCACTGATTCCAAACCTAATCTTGACAGCTAATAACTCAGGAACAAAAAGCCTGTACACCATAATATTTTATACTGAGCTTCCATTAATACCAAGCTCGTCAATATTTACGATCCTACCAACTTTCGTCGAGATCATTTGAGTTTAATCAAATGCGTCTTAGCGAAATTTCTTGATATCACTAACTTAAAACACAAATTTTATTAGCAATAACTCTGGAACCAAAGTTCCAAACACCATAATATTTAACGTGCGTACTAAATACATCGCAGTCCATAACCATACTAATTTTGGTTGTGATTGGATGACTTTTCTCAATAGTAGGCATTATACGCTATCCTTTCATTAAATCCAAATGCAAGGCTGCACGTTAGCTCAGTGTTAAAACGCTTATCTTTTGTGCATAGGATCCCAGGTCAAACAAGTTCGTGGCAGACAATATCGTGTCCTTAGATTTTCCCGGAGTACTTCCATTTCCTCAAACATTATCATTCCACGAATTCTGAAAACTTTTCGAGAAACGAAAAATCATCGAAAAGGAAAAAGATTTCAAAAACGAAAAACGAATTTTTTTTCGAAAAAACGTAAAACGAATTTTTTTTCGAAAAAGCGAAAAACGAAAAAACGAAAAATGAAATTTCCGAAAATCGAAAAACAGATTTTTCGAAAAAGACCATCCCTACTTCCTTACCTAATATAATGACAAAGAAAACACCATATGGCAGAAAAATATATTGTTCATAGATATCAACATCTCACTAACACATGAAACAAAACTTAGTCGCTTTTGATAACTCAAATCGGAGCTAAGGTGGAACAAAAATACGTACAATATATGACACAGCATGCTGATGCGTATTACCCATGTCAACGTATAATCTGATAGCCATAACTCGCCATAAGTAGACAGAATTAAATGTTATGTCTCTGAAATGAAATATAATTGTAATTTACTTGATAATAACGAAATAGAAACAAGCGAATTCCATTTCACAGTATGAATCTAAATTAGACTTTCACTCTATGCAAATTCAATAATAAAACGATTGGTTCCATTAGAGTAGTGGTTCTCAACCTGGGACTTGAAGAGCAATCAAGGGGACACAAACTTCTAACAGAACTAATCTACATTCGAAATTATAGGTAAGTTCTTTACGATCCCGGCTGGAGGTCATGTGGTTCGGATCCCACGTTAAGCTGTAGGTCAACGCTTCATATAAGCTGAATGCTAAATGGGACGCTAAACTCAAATCAACCAATCAATTCAAGTTCATTACGAATGTTGTAACAAACAGGCGTTAAATTAAATACCTTACACGTACGAAGTATCTGTTTAGCAAAAACTATGATTTCGTTAAGAACAAAATTAGTAAAATATAATATTGCACTGCACTACAACGGTATAGAGAAGCCTTGCTGGGAATAAATATAAATTATTAGAATATGAATATTTTTGTTATTATTATTAGCTGAAAGCCCATTTTCCACACGGAAAAATAGGTTGGTGAGAAATGTGTAAAGTACATATTTGAAATCCCTTTTGATAAAAGTGAAAAAGGAAAACGTCAGTCCGACTCCGATCCAATGTAAAAAATGCGTTTCCTACAAAGAAGCCTTCATTCTTTTCAAGAAATATAGTCTCTGTTTCCGCGCCTAGGATCTATTTTTCACTCTTCTTCTTCTTCTGCGGTTGCAACTTGCCTTAGCGAAGATCGCTCTCCCGGCAATTATAGACGGTGTTATCAAAAGAAACAGATGATGAATTGAGATGAATCTTTAGAGATGCTTATAAGATGCTAAATAACGTAGATCTTTGTAAATAGAGATAATAGGCAGTAAGAAAGGTGGGGATAAGGTGAAAATGAACAAATCTACATTAAAAGGACCAAAACCGTAAAATTTATGAAGAATAGAGAGAAATGGCGGGCGATATTGTTGATAGAGAGGGCAAAAGAAAATGTGATAATCGATGGAGCCTGTATCGAGACCACAGTTACAAAGTGAAGTAGTACGTTTTCGGAGAAGATATAAGCGGTGGGGAGTATACAGAATGTAAAGTCTGTTACGAAGCAGAAAATGGAGGTAGGAGGGAGAGAAAGTATGTTGAATGAACCAAGATGGAGAGCGGAGAGAACAAGGATGGTGCCAGTACCAACGTGCCTTTGCACAGGAGGAATTATAAGCAGTCCAGCGTTGATAATGAAGTGTAATAAGTCGTGGAAAAGGTCAATAGGTGAGACTGAAAGATCTACGAGAGTGCCGTGTAGGACTCCGAAACGGGCTGCGGTATCAGGTAGAGAATTCCCGAGGATGTTGACATGACCTTTGGACCAAATTAAGCAAGTAGTATAGTTGAGGGAAGTCCGACGGTATAGGAGAAAACGGATTTCATAAAAAATCCAGGAGGATTTTGAAGTCCAGGGGGAAGATTGTAAAGATTGGAAGAGAGATTTAGAATCAGTGGCGATACAGATAGATGTATACTGATGCTGAAGAGAATGAAGAAGAGTCGCAAACAAGGCGTAAGCTTCAGTGAGAAAGGTAGGGACATAATGGGGCAGTTTAAAGCTGAAACATTGCCGAAGAGAGGAATCGTAGAAGGCTGATCCCAAATGCAAGCCTTGGCCAGAACCCTTGGAATACAAATGAACTGTGTGCTGAGGGAGAGGAGGAATGGACGAGGAAAAACAATGTTGGTAAGATACGGGAGGGAAAAGGTGGGTGGAAGCGTATTGGGGAAAAATGATAGAAAAAGATTGGGAACATTTTTCGCTCAAAGTGAGTTGATAACAAAAAGTCGACCCAAGTGTTAATCATGTTCAAAAATTCATTTCAAACGGTTCAAATGTTTCCTAGCTCTGGACATTTTAAGAATATAAAATGGGAACTTAAAATGTTTTAGAAATATACCCTCTGACACCTTTATAAGTGGAATTTTTGAAAACGCTTGGGCGCATGGCCACTTATTTCAGTAAAGAGTATATATATATATATATATATATATATATATATATATATATATATATATATACAGGGTGTTTCAGATAAAACGTCCAGTGCTTATAAATCCGAAACGGCTGAGAATAAAAAGATGAAACAAAAACTGAGATAGGAAAATGTCATAAGGCGCATCACATGGTGTTGTTGTGGTGACCCACAGGGCCCTCCTTCAAGGGGGCCCAGGGGCCAACTTCAGATTTTCAAATGGGAACATGTATTGAATCATACCTCATTCAATAGTCCTTGAAATACGAAACAACTTTTGTAGGAAACAATTTTGATTTGGGCCACCGTTTTCAAAATGGCCGCAAAAAGTCCTGTATCCGTTTGAAGTTGGCACTTAGGCCCCCTTCACTGAGTTTCCTGAGGGTCACCACAACAACACCTCTTGATATGCTTTATCATCGTTTCTATCTCAGTTTTTGTTTCATCTCTCTATTATCAGCCGTTTCTGATTTAGGCCTATAAGCACTGGACGTTTTATCTGATACAGAACCCACTTTTTGTGGCCATTTTGAAAACGGTGGCCCAAATCGAAAATGGTTTCCTACAAAAGTTATTTCGTTTTTCAAGTACTATTGAATGAAGTATGATTCGGTACGTGTTCCCATTTGAAAATTTGAAGTTGGCCCCTGGGCCCCCTTGAAGGAGGGCCCTGGGAGTCACCACAACAACACCATGTGATGCGCCCTATGACATTTTCCTATGTCAGTTTTTGTTTCATCTTTTTATTCTCAGCCGTTTCGGATTTATAAGCACTGGACGTTTTATCTGAAACACCCTGTATATATATATATATATTACCTAGTTTCAGGCGAGCACTTAGAAATTATTGTTGGGAGGGATCCAAGTTTTGAAGTGGGTCTAATACTATAAGATACTACGTCTATGTAGTATTGAACTGATGTTATTCTACACCTCCTCCCCGCAAAAAAAAAAAAAAAAAAAAAGTAATTTTTAAGTACAGACCTATATTCTGAGGAAAACTCATAGAACTGGACTGTTCTTATAAGAAAAGGAAATGCACGACTAAATTTTTAGGCTATATCAATCTTTTCTTCTAAGCAATCATAGTTTTACTACGAAACTGTGCACATGTCTGTTGAGTTACAATTTTTGGGGGTGTCCGGACCCGGTAGACCACCCATGTGTGTGCGCCCCTGCCTAGTTTATTCTTCCTGACTTTGATTAATTTTATCATATTTTAACTCCCACTACCTTAGGATACAAATTTTAAAGAAACTCGTGTAATAAAATCCTAGGCTGAGTCCAGAGCTAACCATATTCGAAAGGCCATTTTCAAACAATTCAATCGTTTTCGATAATGATCAGACGGACTATGTCGATTCCTTTCTTTTTTTCTTTTTTTGGTTTTGGTTTCCGTTGGTTTCCGGAATCACAAGAGAAGACTATACTTAAAGGGACAAAGGAAAATATTCAAACCAATTTTGGCGGTAATGTATCTTTAAAAATGTAGGTAAATACAAAACAATTTAACTTAAACGGTTACCTTATGATACTAAATTATAAATATTCTTGACCGGATTTCGAAGCCAAATACTCCAGTGTGCCTGACAAAACATCAAGAAATTTCATGATTATTTTCTACTTGCTTCTACCTGATGAAAACATCAAGAAATACCTGATGACAAAGAGAGTAAAACTTCTATCCCAAGTTGGCCAATGAAAAAAAAAAGGTAGCGGACGAAAGATACTCCCTGCTTACCTATGGTCGTTTCACAGCAGGTGTTATCTTCAGATAGAGAAAAAGAATCTTTTGTGTAGAGAAGAAAAAATCTACAGTGTTTTCGAATTACAATATACTTCTCCCCGCTATTGGAAAAATCAGGTGTCTACTTTAACCCAACCTCACGCTTACAAACTCATTTCGACCTCACGCTCACTCAACCTCACGCTCACAAACGCATTTCAACCTCACGCTTACTCAATCTCATGCTCGCAAACTCATATCGACCTCACGCTCACTCAACCTCACGCTCACATCACCGGTCTGACCTCACGCTCACTCAACCTCACGCTCACATCATTCTAACCTCACGCTCACATAACCAGTCTGACCTCACGCTCACTCAACCTCACGCTCACTTCGTGAGGTTGAGGTCGAGTGAGCGTGAGTTCCGAACTCGTGAGCGCCGACCTCATGAGTTTGGACACCTCTGGGCAAATATGGCGGCCACAATGTTAGCAAAACTATCTGTTAACAGTTACTAGCTTGCGTTCAGTGCCAAGTAACATTTTAATTCAACATTTAATTTGCGTTCAGTAACAGCAAACAAAACATTCAGTAAATATATTTTCCACTGAATGTATGTTTAAAGCTACTAAAATCGCTCAGTTATAATCTTCTCATTAAGAATTTGCTGCATGTTACTGTTCATATTTAGTAGACAGTTAGCGAAATACAATAGTAATTGGTGTCAAACATGTTTTGTTGGCGTTTAACCAAAGTTTGTTCAGTTATTGTTAATATAGTTTTAGTATCTCGTCCTCTAGATTTAGTTCCGTTTATTAAAAGCCTTTTTACCATTTAAGTTTCGCTGCATGTATCATACAAGTTGGCTGTTATACAGTTAGCAGTATCAGATATTTTGTTGACGGTATCAGGAAACCCTTAACAGAACTTTTCGGTGAAAATTTGCGGCTCGATTTTTCTCCGTGTATATAGTCAAAGTTTATACTTAAATATTTAGGGGAGAGTTGTATAAAACGGGGACGGCGGTTCAAACGGGGACATGCTGTTTCTACATGATTGGTGCTGCTTACAGCGGCAAGGCTATGTATTATTGCTCAATACAACAATTACACCATTTTGAGCAGGAATATAAACATCACTGTACAGCTAGTGTGGATGTGTATTGCTTTGAAGTCTTTTGCGAAATATTTTTCGATGTGTCGCCTTTCTACTATATGACTTACTGCCTGATTACATGTACAAATACATTTGGTAAATACACTAATGTATTCAATAGATTTAAGCCTTGTCTACATATTTCACTTAGTGGGTTATCTGACCCATGAACATAAAGAAGCCATGTTTTTCCATGTATGTCACATTCTGCCAAAACGGGAACATTGAAGATAGTACAAATTGGGGACGTCCCCATTTTAGACGACATGTAACATCATTATAATTTACTTGTAGTTCGCGTATTACAGTCCGCTTGAGGCCGCGTATTACAGTCCAGCACAAACTAACATTAGAAGGAAGACTTTTTGACCTGACACTAACCGATTTACGTTCTCTTGCGTTCGAGTTAACTGAAGTGAACCGTATTTCCCACTCATTTAACAG
The DNA here is from genome assembly GCF_964235325.1 of Thermobia domestica. Lineage (NCBI taxonomy): Eukaryota > Metazoa > Arthropoda > Insecta > Zygentoma > Lepismatidae > Thermobia > Thermobia domestica. Next base: position 78,377,110 of record NC_137470.1, on the reverse strand, counting down.
TGACAAGAAGAGTGCTGGAAAAGATTGGCTGTACGGTTTTCTCTCTAGGCACCCTAACGTTTCTTCGCATGATCCTGAGAAGACATCTATGGCTAGGGCAAAGGGATTTAATCGCGAGACTGTCAAAAAGTTTTTGATCTATTGGAGTCTTTTTATGAACAATATAATTTTTCTGAGAAAATTATTTACAATGTTAACGAAACAGGAATCATGATAATACCAATAAGGCGTCTAAAGTGAAAAAAAAAAAAAAAAAATGGTGCTTTGAGATCATCTGAAAGAGGGGTTTTAGCGTCTACAAAAATATGTATATACGCGACTGGTAATTTTGTGCCCGCCATGTTTGTTTTCCCCGGGAAAAGAGAAAATCCTATGTTGATGGATTATACATCTCTTGGTTTATTTGTTGTGTATCACGAGAGTAGCTGGATAAATAAGGAAAGTTATTTGGTTTGGTTTCATAAATATTTAGAGTTCGCAAATCCTACTTCTAAGAAACCTATACTATTTCTATTAGACGGTCACAATCAAGGGTGCAAATTTCTCAGTAAATTTGGGGGGCCCATTAAGACGCAGAAGGTATATATACATATTTTCAGAACAATATATATGGATGTTAAGACAAATTGCATTCAAATTATACCAAATATTGTATATTCATAAATACACTAGGGGTGAACAGATGAGCTTTGGGGGTCCTCCCCCCCCCAGTATCGGCGTCCTTGGTCACAATTATCATATCAAGAGCTTAGAACTGATCAATCTAGCAAAGAAAAGGAATGTAACTTTGCTCTGCTTTCCACTACACACATCCCACAGATTACAACCTCTAGATGTCAGTTTCATGGCACCTCTAAGTAACTTCTATTCTGCAGAAGTAACGAAATGGTTGATAAACCATCCTGGCCGGATAGTAACCATTTGTCAAGTGGGGAAAACTCTTCAATGCAGCTTTTGTAAAGCAGCTTCAATGCAAACGGCAGTAAATGGATTTAGGAAAACTGATATATACCCCTTAAACAGAGATGTATTAGCTGATCACTTATTCGTTCTATCGGAGACCATGTGGATCAACAACTGCTGAGCTTTCTCAGCTTTCAACCTCTGTACTTATTTGTATCCCACCACCAGTTGCTGAACCATCTCAACACTCAACATCTGTCGCTATCACTTCTCCGACATCTGCTGCTGAGGTTTCTCAATCTTCAACATCTCTGCCAACTTGTGTCCTGCCACCAGCTGCAGAACCATCTCGACACTCCACATACACGGCTGCCACTTCTCCAACATCAAATGTTAAACCTTCTCAACCTTCAATATAGGATTAATTGGGATCCGGCGGAAAGTTTTTCAGGTTTTTGCTTAATCAAAATCGCTTATACCTCTACCTAAAGAGCTGTGCAGGGTTAAGAAAAATAAAAGTAATAAAAGAAGGGGTAGGCGGTTGTTCTCACGTCCTCAACATACAAAGTTAAATTAGAAGTAGAAGAATGGGGGGCGCGGTGGCTCAGTGGTAGAGCGTTCACCTCTGGTGCTTGGGGTCCCGGGTTCGATCCCAGCCCCCGCCAAGTGAACTTTGTGGTGGACAAACACCGTGCTCGTGGGTTTTCTCGGGGTTCTCCCGTTTCCTCCCACTTTCTTCATTCCACCATTTCACTCATCTCTCATTATCACCGTCTCCTTTAGCCTAACCGGCATAACCGTGGGACGTAAAACTCAAAGATTTCATTTCATTTCATTTTAGAAGTAGAAGAAAAACGAAGGGAAGAAAATAAGAAAAATCTACAGAAAAGTTGCTAAATAAAGCAAAGAAAATTAAACTCGAGATTATTAAACTCGAGAGGAAGAGAATTCTGATGTAGCTTGTGTTTTTAGACACTGGCTCTATAGTCATTCGAAAGCAAAAGAAGGATGGATTAGATGTTCTGGTTGCAATGGGTGGGCACACGATCCCTGCTCTAACGTAGACGAAGAGGATGATATATTTGTTTGAGACTTTCTTAGCACGTAAAGTTCAAAATGCTGCTTACTAGACAAAAGTATTTTATTTCTAATTAGTTTTATTTAGTACGAAAATCTCACCTTTATTTCTATTTTGGATTAATTATAAACAAGATATTTGTACACTAGATATGTGTATAAGATATAAACAAGTTGTAAACAAGATGTAAAAAGTTTTAGGAAAGATATTTGTAAGTTTTGAAAGTATTTGGTAGGTTTTTAAAGACAACCCCGTTTTACCCGACTAGTAGTATGAAACGGGGACTTTTACCATTTTTAAGTTTCCCTTATTTTTTGTTAAAATAAACGTCATTGTGATACAAAAAGGACTGTTTCATGGTAACCAACATTCCACTGAAAGTTTGGATTTACATCTAGCGATTTTATCATTGATAGTTTTGGTTTTATGTACTAAAATATATAAGGGTCCCCATTTTGTACAACTTTCCCCTACTTGTGAATTATTGTGAAAATCGATTAGATTGCTTTTGGAAGAAAAAGAAAACAGGAAAATATTTACCTCATAGAATAAAATACCCCACGTAAACTCATGTCCAAGATGATTATCGCATATCTATAACTGTCTTCTTGTAAGAATATAATTTGATAATGATTTTTTAGGGTACCTTTAATACTGATACTATTTGTATAATCGAGAAATGCATATTTGTGGTAAATTTCATAGGAAAAGAGTTATAAATACGAAAATTAGAATGAGAAAATCAAAATGTTGCTAAATGGACAAGTAAGTTTTATTTCCATTTTATTGTTCTTATTTACTGCTCTTTTGACATGAAATTTGTCCCATACATGTCTTTGCATATTATACACATACTATCATTATAAGAAATACGGGGCGAATTCGTTACCAAATTATATTCCTCCAACAACATATTTATAGGCATGCGACAATAATTTTGGACATTAGTGTACATGTTATTAGAGTATATGAGGTACGCCATGTTATCAGAATTTTAGTGAAATACTTACTAATGAAATGTTAACAATATTGCCAGTCAATTCTGAGAAAAATGTCCAAAAGAAAACTCGCCCCAAGAACAAACTACTTCTCGTACATTTTTCAGTTCAAATAAATTATACCCTATCGTCAGGTTTACACATAATATTTATTTGATAAGTATTAATAAAATCGCCTAAATCGGTTTTTATACTAAATCGGTTTTTATATCGACCGCAGAAAAACTCACATCAAAAGAATAAACTACCTCTAGTACATGTTTTAAAAGATATGATTTATACATTACCAGAACTTTAATGAAATAATTATTTATATAAAATATTAACACAATTGAAGCAGTCGTTTCTTAGAAAATTGTCCGAAAGAAAATTCACTGCAATAATAAACTAGTCCTCGTGCATTTTTCAGCAAAAATGAATTATTGCATAGTCAGGTTATTAATTAGTTAGTTATTTACAAAATATGAAGAAAATTGCCTGAGACGTTTTTGAGAAAATTGTTTGAAAGAAAACTCACCCCAAGAATAAACTACACCTCGTATAATTTCTAAGCACAAATGAGCTATACCATATTGAGAGGTTTTTAATGAAATATTTAGTTGTGAAATATGAACAAGATCGAGAGAGTCGTATTTTGAGAAAATTGTAAAAAAGGAAACTTACCCCTATAATTAACTAACCCTCGTACATATTTTCAGAACAAATAAATTATACCATATTGTCAAATTATTACAGAAATATGAATAAAATCATGTGAAATTACCATAGGTATTTTTTCCCCTTTGAGTCACAAAACGCACGGTTTTTTGTCAACGCAACTAGAGTTTGCGTTTAAGTATGCAAAAGTCGGTATATCAGTTACTACTGATACGTTAGTAGTCGTTAGTAGAGTAGTTAAGTCAGCTTAGTAGTTTCCTTTGGTTATGTAGTAGAGTTTGTCAGATTAGATTAAAGTAGGTAAGTTTGGTATGGTAAGTTAGGTCAGTTGAGTAAGTTTGGTTAATAGAATAAGGATAGTTGTGTATTTTAGTAGGTTGGGTTAGGTTGGTGCAGTAGATTAGATTACTGTAGGAAATTAGATTAGATTATTAGAGTAAGTTAAATCAGGTTACTAGAGTATGTTAAGTTAGTATTTGTGCGTTACAGTACTCGAACGAAGATTTTCGCAGTGATACAAATTCCTGTACTTCTAATCCTTTTCAGACTTCCGCTTTTTAAGGTAAATTTTAGATTTTTTTCAAACAGGTATTATGTCGACACTATTTATCGCAGGATCAAGTTTCATAGCTCGTTTTGTTCGGAATGAATCAGTGTTTCCAACTGTAGCAGTGAAGCAGTGTTCCCTATTATGTACCTAATGCTGGAGATTCCCGTCCAAAGTGGGAAAAACGGAAATGAAAAAAAGTGTCCTCGTTTATCGTAAATGTCTTCCCTCAGGTATACGACACGAACATATTAATGGTACCAAAAAATTGCTTCATTTTAAAGAGAATGAGGTACGAAGAATGGTCCGAAGAAAAATGGTCTTGATGAAAATGAAATCTTTGAGTTTTACGTCCCACGGTTATGCCGGTTAGGCTAAAGAAGACGGTGATGATGAGTAATGAATGAAATGGTGGAATGAAGAAAGTGGGAGGAAACGGGAGAACCCCGAGAAAACCCACGCCCACGGTGTTTGTCCACCACAAAGTTCACTTGGCGGGGGCTGGGATCGAACCCGGCACCCCAAGCACCAGAGGTGAACGCTCTACCACTGAGCCACCGCGGTCTTGATGCTCTAATCGATTTACCAATTTTCCTCAGATAATACATTTTCAGTCAATTTTTATTCAATCAGCTTCAGCTGTTGACTGTTTATTGTGGGAACATGAATCGTAACTCGTCTTATTTGGAATGTATCCGCCTTTCGAACGGTACCACCCACATAGCACACCGACGTCCAATGTAGGTCCATTTAACGTTTGGCCAAGGATTTACGGGATGCCCAGTGGACGTGTGGTTTTGGTCCATACGACGTCTAGTGGATGTATACGGAACAGTACACGTGGCACACTTGCCATGCGTCCACTGGACGTCCAGAGCGTCAATATTATGTCAATTTTCTGAGCTAAAAAGAACCAATTATGGACTTTAAATTCACGTGGAGGATGTCCATATGTGGGTATCATTGGAACCTGAACGTACAAATTGTGACTATTTTTTGTGCCTACACGGATCAATTATGGACTTCCACTGAATGTTCTAAAGGACAGCCACAGAAGAACTATTCACTTAAAACCTGCTACGGAAACCATACTATCTCGAACCAATCTACTTCTAACAGAGGTTACACTTTTACCACATCAAAGGGACATCTAAATAAAGCTTTTTCCATCAATTTTTACTATCAGTCAATAAGTACACTCATCAATATTTATACTATAAAGTTCTATGTAAAAACAAAGAAACAATGAGACATGGTCATATTTTTAAAGAATACGTTTAGGATAGTCAAAATTCTGGTTATGTGTACCACAAAAATAATTGGGTTTCGATTTTTATCTACTGAAAGGTCAAACTATTCAAAGATTTGGTATTTATAGCAAATATAGTTTCAATTTTACATGGACCGTTTTTTTTTTTCTAATTGAGGTTATACCATATATTTATTCATGCATTACTGATCCTCCTTCTCTAATAGAAGGTCATTGAGTTTTACACCGTGCCAATAAAATTTAAATATTCTACATCGCGTATTTATTAACAAAAATCTGAATAAGTCTGAAATAGCATGTACCCTATACAACTGAATTAAAAACTGCAATAATGCTTCCTTATTTCCCGAAAATAAGCACTCAAAATGTAATTAACAAAGTAAAGTATTCTGCCCATAAGCTCCAGTTAATAAAATTTGTATCTTAATTTATCAGCTTCAAACCTGTATCCTCTTCCACTCTTTGTACAGTCAGCGACAGTAGAAACTGGAGGTTGGATACATAAGAAATGATAGCATTTTCCAGTAGCAGAATAGTTTCACTTGATGTCTGATAGTTGGACAACCAACATGACAGCAAATACGTGCCCGAAAACATAACATGCCAGGATATTCCTCCATTTGGAGGAAAAAGTATTACTATCTGAGAGCATCACTTAGAGAAACAACCACGAGATAAATATGCAGAAAATCCATTCACTTTAAGATCAAAGAGATAGGAATTAATGCAAAGGAAACGAAAAGAATAATACGCATCATGCAGAGACCGAAAACGTATGGAAAGCTAAACAAAATGAGAAAAGAAGAAAAGAGGGAAAGGAAAGAGCAAAAGACATGGGAATAAATTAAATTTTAACACTTAAGGATAAACAGTGTCCGTCTTTCCTCCTGCCACCTGAATCCGTCCTGGTTTTTCTCCCTTAATAGGATAAATCTCATTCAGCATCAAACCCGAACATCATTTATAGTGTTTAATTTCTTGAAAAAAGTAAACTCCGTCCAGGGCGAGACTCGAAGTCCGGACCCTTAGAATGATAGTCTGACGCTGTAACCACTTACCTAAACACTCTATAGCAACTCCGTGCGTTTATAAACCTGCCATTACCCGCGCTGTTAGCAAACGTCTTAAATCAGCCATTGTCGGGAGTTACCCCAATTACACTTGAAGTTTGAATTTTATTTACGGCTTTTAGCCATCTATGGCAATAGGCCCCATGTTTTCATTAAAAGCATTTGTTCTATAGATTAAAATCAAGAATAACTTAATCTATACTCTTGCTTACTGTTGTCAATATATATATATATATATATATATATATATATATATATATATATATATAGAGAGAGAGAGAGAGAGAGAGAGAGAGAGAGAGGTATATAAAAATCGGATTAATGGGGACTAAAACAGCGATTTCATAACCTCGAAATGGGTCTTCAAGACGGTGATCGCACCACTACTGACATCTGGTAGTCGTGTTACGTAACACACACATTAGAAATAAAGCTTCGAAACGATTAGTAGCACGTTGTGCCGTGGATAAGTCGGTAAGGTGACTGCATATTCAGTAGGCAACTCGAATTCGAGTCTCGAATACACCAATTACTTTTTCCTTCAAAATACTTTTCTATATTTTTATATATATTATTAATAATTGCTTTCTTGCATTTTTGTAAATTATCGTAAATTAGTGAAGGTTCAGTAAAGTCAAGAAGGTTAAAATACATATATATGATAGTTTTATCCGTATGTACAGTCCAGAGATGGAGAGGGCCGGGGGGCCGCGGGTCAACAGAACGTGACCCACTAAAACCTACCACCCACCAGGACCCACTCTGACTTAACAACGTATTACGACCCACAGACTCATTCTGCTCAGTTTTTTTTTTTTTTTTGCTCAGACGCGCCTCTTCGGTTTCGGCACCTGAAGATTTGAACCGAAACGGGCTATCATCATTGCAATATCATTCTTCAACCTTTATTTCATCATTCATGTTTATTTGAGGAACGGGGACAAGGACAAGGACAAGGTTGGATTTAACAAATCACAACTTTGAACAAGAAAACAAGAGAACAAACAAAACAAAACAAACAATAAAATTTGAAAAAAAAACAGAAAAAAAACAGGATCCTAACTACTAATTATTATCTAATAATGAGTAATCTTCCTTTATATAATCTAGCTAATCTACTTTGATTCTGACTCGAGTTGAACTTGACGTCAGTCCTATCATTTTTATCATTCATTGCTTGTTATCTATACTTAGACTTTCCCGTACTATTTCCTCTTCTTTTTTCCGTTTTGTTCAAGTTTTTCCCTGTATGATTTGTTTTGGTTTCACCTGTATGTGTAATTTGACTTTCTCCTGTGCGAGAATTTACCACATTCTCCAATTATAACACTAATCACCCATATGCTTAGCACTATTTAGCCCTATCCACACTGAATTTTTGTAGTTTGGACACTAGCACACTATCTCACTCCTGTGTGAGAAACACAACTTAACACTGTTTCACTACACTCATTTCACTCACTACATTCCCCTGTCGTGTATTCTTCTCTAATGCCTTGTTTATCTTATGTTTGATGATTTTGTTTCTAATTTATGTTCCTCTGTTGTTTTGTACGTCCTCGATCCCTCAAGCAACGGCTTGGGGCCCAGGAGCACTTAGTGTGGGCCCTGGTCAGTGGTGTCCCACCGCCGTTGCACCGGAAACGGAAATGGCGCCTACGCAGCTTAGTCACGGTCACGTTATTTTTCGTATCGATTCGTATTGTTATATAGTTCCATGATATCTTATATAGAACGGAATACCAGCGTTCCAGGAGATGACCTCCGGTCCGAAAAGAAAGACACAAACACACAATTCACACACTCCATTTCTTTTTCTTTCAAATCTTTTGATTCCTTATTGGTTCCTATTTGCTAAATTCCTTTCCTCATATTGTTTTTTACTCCGTTGGGAAAAATCAGTAGTTATTTTATTTACTACTTGGAAGTCTCTTTCATCGGAGATAACATCTTCCATTCTTCTTGTTCTTATGATATTCCTGTTGTTTATTCGATCCTCAAGTAGAGGGCACCACAATATGTAATGTTCCGGTGTGCCAAATTCGCCACAATCACAGTTTCCGTCTTCTTTTAGTCCAAATCTTTGAAGGTATTGGCCATAGGGGCCATGTCCCGTGAGAAAGTGGACAAGGCCAGCAGATGGATCAAAGTGGTGCCATTTAAGTCTATCCCTTATGTTTGGGACTAAGCTATATGTTCTTCTTGCCTTTTCTGAATTATTCCAATCTCTTTGCCACTTGTCTAATATTCCTTTTTCTATATCTTGTATGTTATCCACTTCTATCCCAATTAAGTCCTTTACTCTATTTTTATCCCCTTTTTTGAGCCAGTATGTTGCCGCCCGTTGGATTATTAGTAAATGCATCGCTTTAACCCCATCAATACAGCTAACGCATTGTGAGGAGTGGTACCAAAAGCCCCGCTTAATCTGATCATTATATTTCTTTGAGGTCTTTCTACTTTCTGTTTTAACGTGTTATTTTCTAACAATCTCTGGGCCCACACGCTAGGAGCATAGTTCATGGTTGCCCCTAGAATTGAGTCATGATAAATTTTTATTACTTTACGTGGGAGCTTGTATTTGTTACTTGCAATATTTATAAGTTTGTTAGTAACCTTATGACCTTTATCAATAATATAGTTTATGTGTTGTCCAAAATTTAATTTATCATCAATTTGAATGCCAAGGTATTTGAATTCATTAACTTTTTCTATTTTTTCTTCTCCAATTTTGATAATGGGATCCCTTACCAATTTTGTTCCGAACATCATAAATTTAGTTTTCTTCTTTGATAATTTTAGTTTACACTGTAAACTCCAGTCTTGCAGTATCCTTATTATTTCTTTCGAGTTCTCTTCTATTTCTCTTCTTGTGTTTGCCGAGGTTATTACTGCAAGATCATCTGCGAAGGCTATTACCCGATCTATGCATTTATTTTTATTTAATGCTTCCAAACATGCCTGAAATTCAATATCCCACATTAATGGGCCTAAAATAGATCCCTGTGGGCATCCTTTTTGCGTATTAATGATTATATCTCCGTTCTCTTTTTTATTATTATGTTTCTATTCTGAAAATAATCTTTTATTGTATTCACTAAATATTCTGGTATTCTTAGATCTTTTAGTCTTCTTACTAGCGACGGAATCCACAGAATGTCGAAAGCCCCTTCTATATCTACGAACAATGTTAATACATATTTTTTTGCGCTCCTGCACTCTATGATTTTCTCCACGAAAGCGTTGAGAGCGTCCTCAGTTGATTTCCCACTTCTGAAGCCGTATTGCAGATTATCTCCTTTAATGTTTCTATATTTGTTTAATCTGGAAGCTATTGTTTTTTCATAAATTTTTGAAATGTTCCTGAGGAGGCATATCAGTCTGTAGGAGCTCACATCTGTTGGGTCTCTATCCTTACCCTTCATCAGAATTATTAACTTAGATTCCTTCCAAGAGAGCAGAAACTTCCGTTTCCTTAGTAGAGTATTACATAGTTTAACTAAGTAAGGTATCCATATTTCTTTTTTCTTCTTGTAAATTTCATTTTTTATTCCGTCCAAAAATGGGGCCTTTCCTGATTTCAGTTTCTTAATTATGTGTTCCATCTCTTCATTTGTTACTAAGTCTATATGTTCTTCATTTTCTTTTGGAATATTTTGACTATATTCTTCCCTTAATTTCTGTTGTTGATCTGTTTCTTCATTTATATTATCTCTTGGGAAGAATTTACTTGACAGTTTTTGTATAGTTTCCTCCCTTGTTTTTGTGAATGAATTATCTTCATTCTTTATTGTTGTCAGCGTTATATTGTTAATTTTCTGCATAATTAGTTTGTAAGGAAGCCCCCATGGATCCAATTCTATATTATTTTTAAGAAAAGTTTCCCAGCTGTTCTTTTTGGCGATTAATAGTTCTTCTGTGTATTTTTGTTTTGCTAGCCTATAGTTCTCTAATCTTCTTTCCTTAAGTATGGGAATTAATGTGGATTGGTAACTCTTTCTTTTTGCTTTTGTTATTTTCTTTAATCTTTCTAGTTTTGGAGACCAAAAGTCGTTATATTTTTTCTTTGATTTGCCTTCTAGAATTGATTTCTCTAGAGAGATCTTAGTTTTATTTTCTATATCTATTACTAATTTTTCTACATCATCGTAGTCGTCAATTTGCGGTAGACGTAATTTTTTTTTCAAAGAGTTTCCAGTCTATTTTTTGTATATTATAATTTTCTCTTTTTGTTTCCAGAATAGTATCTTCGATGTTAAAAGTTATGACTTCATGATCACTTGTTGTTACACTGTCTTGGACTGCCCAATTCACTATTTGTTTTTCTATTTCAGTGGAACTTATAGTTACATCAATGAAGGACTTCCCTCTCGGTCCTACGAATGTCGGTCTATTACCTTTGTTTAGAACTATTAAACCATTTTGTAGAATAAAATCTTCTAAGATTTCGCCTTTGTCGTCTGTTATCAGTGAGCCCCACATGCCTGATTTTGCATTTGCATCTATTGTAATAATAAAATAATTCCTCGGGTTTTCCCAAATTATTGTCTGTAGTTTCTGTATGAAATCTTGTATGTCTAAGCTATATTGGAAGTATGAATTTATCAACCAAAAAAATTTATTACCAAACGTTATTTCTAAGCAAACGGTCCATTCATCACAGTATTGCGCTATTTTCAGAGCTTCAATATTTTTATTCATGATTACAGTTATGGCTTTCGGGTTATTTCCTTCTTTTACTATTCTTGCTGTAGGTGGGAATGTTATTAGTTTGCTCTTAACAGTATATGGTTCCTGAATGTTTACTATGTCTATTTCATTTATTTCGGCAAATCTCCTTAATTCCATTGTGGCAACTTTGGATCTTTGAGCATTATTTTGCACTAATTTTAATTTTGTGATTTTATTATGCATATTTGGTACGGACCAATGCCTCCTTGCCGGATTTACTAAAGTCGAAATATATTCGCCCATGAGCATTGACTAGTTGTTTATATACGTTTTCTAAGTTCCAGTAAATTCCGCGTCGTTCAAATGCTTCGTCAACTAAATCTACTAATTCCCAACCATTCGCTGGTAAATCATATGTACGTAACTCCATCCTATCTACTTCTTCAAGAACAGGATATATTATAGATCTTCCCTTCTCGTGGAGGTCCCTGGTTATTTGCCTAAACGCAACCGTTAATATCTGCTTATCTTCCAGCTTGGCTAATTTATATTGCCTCTCCATTTTCTCATAAAGTGGTCTTGGTTCTTTAAATATTGGTGACTTATCTGAAATACCTGTAGATGTCGACGAAGTTGTTTGATCTTGAATTTTCTTTTCGTTGGGTGGGAATAAGTATTTTTCTTTACCGTTTATGAATGAATTTTCCAATTTAGGTATTTCCAGTTTTTCCTCCAATTTATGTTTATTCTTTCTGTTTTTCTTTCTATTCTCCAATAAAGATGTGAATTCACTCTGAATTGACTTCGCTTCCTCTGAATATTCTGTTTGAATATATTTGTTTTGTGTTGCTACGTTTCCTCTTCTCTTTCTTTCTTTAAACCGGATCGAAAATGTCACAGTTCATCAGAGTGATCCCGAAAACTATGGATTAGGCACTAATATTGGTCTTTATTATTATTATTATTATCAGCTCCCCCTCCCCGTGCTATAGCACACAGAATTAGAATTGTCACTGTTAATCTCAGCTACTCCTAAAACTATTGACTCGACACTAATATTACTCGGTTTCGCTCATTTTTAAATGTTTATACCCCTCTCCTCCATTGTATCCCCCTTCCCAACTATTAGGGCTGAACTGATTGAAACAGCATCAGAAGTGTCACTGTTTGTCTCATCGGGCCCGAAAACTATGGATTCAACACTAATATCGGTCATTTTTTTTATCATTTTTAAATTTCTCTTCCTCTCGCTCTCCCTTACGTTGCTTTATCAAAGTGAATAGCCTAAAGTAATCCCTACCCCTACACTCATGTATGTTGAAAATTTGATTTAGATCGGTCGGGTGGTTCAAGAGTGATGAAGTCACAAAGGCAGTCATATTTTTTTACATATATCTCCCCCTCCCCCTCACCTACATTGGCTCGTCAAAGTGAAACGATAAAAAAAACACCCAAGGCTCGACCCTCATATTTGTTGAAAATTAGATGGAGATTGGTTGGGTGGTTCAAAAGTTATTAGGTTTTATTAATTTCTATTTATATGTCCTCCGTTAAATTAAAATTACAAAAACGATCCCAGGCCTGAGCCTCATGTATGTTGAAAATTTGATCAAGATCGGTAGAGTGGTTCAGGAGTTATTAAGTTTTATTTATTTTTACACCCCCTCCCCCTAAGTTCTACCTTCATAGTGAATAGCCTTTAACCAGCCCAGCCGTAAAACTCATCCATGTTACAAATTTGATCAAGATCGGTGGGGCGGTTCGGGAGATTTAGAGTCACAAACATATTGCTTCTTAATTATATATATATATTAGTAGTGTCGAATCTAGATATTTTCAGATGGGGGCAACGTGTGTCATGGCCCGCAACATGGGGGAGGAGGAAATATATATGTAAATGACCGAAAATGACCATTATTGGTGTCGAATCCATGATTTTTGGGGTCGCCAAGATGATCAATGATCTTTCCGATGCTGTTTAAATCGATGCCATTAAAAACGAAAACAGCATATTTCACGGGTAATAAACACATGAAATACGGAGTTGTGCTTTTAAATTTTCATTTCAACTTAGCAAAGCGGGTAATATATGCTAGTAATACTAATAAAGCTCAGGTATTGTTCTTTCTCTATTTCAAAACCACTTATTTTTAAAATCTCTTTCCCATAATATCTATTACTGGAGCTATCAGTATATATGTTTTTCGTCCTTATACAACACCAAGGTTATAAAGGAAGGTGTTTTTAATGCGGGTTCGGAACTTGAATCTGATTGGCCGTTCCCAACCATACTATCTCGCCTCCAGAAAAACTGGATTACAGGGCAGAGTCTAAAGCAAGAAATTTATATTTTTTGCCAAAAAAAACTTTAGTTCGCATACTAGTCATAGCACATGTTTAGAGGTTTTTCAACGAATCTGTATGAAACGAGACCTGCAAATGACACAGGGCAAAGTTGAGCTTACACCAGGAGTCGAATCTAGTATCATAATAAAACAAAAAGAAAAAATCTTAATGGCTGACTACTTTAATGCTCATAAATCATTCTTATGTAAAAATTTAGGGTGAACCCTTCCCCCTAGACTCCCCATGGATACGGTCCTGTGTGACCCCCCACCCTCGAACACAATTTTCTGGAAGAAAGCCTCTATTCTTCCTTTTGTCTGTCTAGTTTACTGAAAACATGAAAAGCAAACTAGGTCACAGAGCATAGAGTTGGAAATGATTGACATCTTGCATTGCAGACATATTTCGTACCGTTGATGATTTTGGGAGGTTTTCCAGGGACATAATTCCCCTCGGAGTTATATCTCCTATGGTGCTGCATATGAGTTGAGTTGATTTTGTCGTCCCTTTCAGCAGCGAGGCTATATGAGACGGGACCTACTGATTAATCGTGAAATCCGAACTACATGAGCTCTCACCGAAATCGAACCCAGGTCTCTCAGGCCGAAGGCGCGTACGCTAACCACTTAGCCACGAAGAAGCTCGGAGCTCATATTAGAAAAGAAGAAAGCACATTATGGGAATTTCAGTGCAGACAACTAAGTACGACGACTGTTAAATGAATATTTTTCATCTTGAATATATTGTAATAATGGTCAATCTTATTCGATAATGTCTTTTAAAAAAATAGGCTTCTCTTTTCTGTAACTTACTACAGTATACAAGTTAAATTTCACAGAGTGTGCAAAAGAGGGGAAGGGATTACAACGTACGATGGGCTTCGCTTCCTATCCGATGAATGAAACCTTTCTTGTAACATTCAGCGTTGCAAAGAACCTGTGTGACTGACTGATAGCTACACATAAATTGACAGAATGAAAGTCTTAATTTTAGTACTGAAGCTGCCTGAGGTAAAAAAGCAAGCACACCGCAGGCGTGGTGGCTTCTGTGCCTCGTAACATTGTGTTTTAAAAAAAACAGACAAGGTCAGTTGTGAGTTTGTAATACTACTGATAAGGCTTTTTTTCTTTTATACAAATCATATTGTTGTTCGAAGCCTCTTTATTCCTTACAAAAACAATATAACCAGATTCACGGGAACAGACAGCAATTGTAATAAAAGTTGAAAAATATATTTATCATTCAGTATTATTATTATTATTATTATTATTATTATTATTATTGTTATTATTATCACATAATATTTTTCGTTAGTCCTCACAGCAATTAATACTTAGCAGGAGGGGTAAAAGTGCGTGGGAACGCGGGGGACCTTATCCCCACCTCCAAAAAACTGGGTATGGCGACCCCCACTTCCTAAGCATTTACAATGGACAAATATAGGCATGGTGTACGGCGTGACGTCATGCCGCTACCTACCGTCCCCCTACATTTTCAGATGATTCCATCCCATCTAGTCTAATCCCACTTAGCCTAACGATTTATCAGCCACTTATATCTCCAAGATAAGAATGCCTATCATTTTAGGCGAGATGGGAATTCCCATCTTACTTAATCCCATCTCGCCTAAAATTGCGGTAGGATGCAAGGAGGGAACTTCTGTACTGAAGAGGGAATTCCTGTACTAGCATTTTAACCAGATATTTCAATCAATATTGGCAATCTCTGTCAACTACAATATAAATATATAAGTACTATACAAGAAGAAAGCATACGAGGTAGGCGATTTAGTGAATTTAGTTCACTTTTGGTTAGTTTTGGGAATAATGGAAATTGATTGGCAAAGAGAAGCTAATCAGAAACAGCATAGAAATATAGAGCGTGTTTCAAAACAACACTGACAACGTTTGGGAGCTGATTCCTTACACCATGATAAGACAACCTGGGTGCACAAATGCTTCCTTTTGGCGCTATGACCAGCCAAAAACCAGTTGCAAAAATGCCGAAAACAGCGATAACTCGAGAACAAAATGTCGGATCGAAGTCGGGGGAAAGGAAATGTATATTATTTTTAGCCATGGCTTCCATTAATGCATAACTCGATATGGTACAGGAGTAGCACAAAGGTCACCTCAAAGAAATTGAAGAATTATGGGGACATTTTATGAAACGTTGACCGAGGCAAGTTAACTACAATTAAATATGATATTTCAACTAACAGAAATCTTAGAACACGGTCAAAGTTACAAGAACATCATTAAAATTATAAAAAAGGGAAGATGGACACATATGATTGATCTACTTTGTCTCAGTATAGAATTCGCTATCCAGGAAGAACTGAAATTATATGAAGTCCATAAAGTTTAAATGTTATGCCTTCTAGGCTAATGAAGACAGAGAGATCACGCATGGATATTGGGTAGCGTCTGCGACTTTGGCATAGGAGACCCGGCTCCGATTCGCGGCGGGAGCGCAAGCATTTCGGATCTCACGTTAATCCGTAGCTCCATATCTCATGTAATTTTGCTACCCAAGGGATGCTAAACTGAAATCCGATCCAATAATAAAGAGAGGTAATGGATGGAAGCTAATTTTTGGGAAATAATTCGTGAAATGAGAATGTAGGAGAAAACAGGATAATTCCGAGAAATCTCACGGGTACGATGGTATCCACTACAAACTTTAAGTCTGGGATCGAACGAGGTCCATCCCGCACCAGAAGTAAGCGCTCTATCACTAAGTAACCTGCCCCTACTTTGGAGGAAACACTATTATTCTGACAGATGTATCGATATACTAAATAATGTTTGTGATAAACCAACATACAAGAAGTACAAACGGTCAGAATGTGGGATTCGTGGAGTTTCCTTTGTGAGAAAATGGTAAGTACGTTTTTTATGTCAGTTATTCTTAACTGGATGCCCGCGTCTCTTAGGGATTGGGGGAGGACACGGTGGCTCAGTGGTAAACACTTGTTTCTGGTACGTGGGGCCTCTGGTTCGATCCTTAGCCAAGAAACTGTGTGGTGGACACCATCGTATCGTGTGTGGGTTTTCTCGGGATACTTTAATTTCCTTCCACATTCTCATTCCATCATATCTTCCATCAACATTCACTTGCCTTAATCATTGTCTCCCTTAGCCTAAAGAGCATAATCGTGGTTCGATAAAATAAAATACTTCATTTCATTTTACAGGGGTTGCTTACAGTTTGTCGGTGGGTTACCGTTAAGATAATTTTTCAATAGGTTATATTATTGATACTAATATTTGTAAGAAAGAAGGAGTCTATGAGGCTCATAACTTTGAAAGGCTAAGAACTACAATTGAACGTTGATTGTGAGAAATGCTAAAGGTGCGAACTAAATTTGATTTGTGAGGCTTTTAGCATTATTAGTCGTATTATGGACAAAAAATAAGTCATATCTACAAACCAAGAAAACTAACAGTGAAATTTGATATTCGACAGTGAAATATAATAATATACAACTTGGATATCAAATTTCGAGGTTAGTTTTCTTAGCTTTAGACATGTTCAACTTACATGTGATTTCGTGATAGTCCAAACTTTCAACATACAAGTATCAGTCTCCTAGATTTTCGTAAATAACTATGAAGATTATCCTAAATCTAACAACTAAGTACAGATACCGATCACTAAAGTTCATAATTGACTTTTGAGAACATGCTGGCCCTAACTGATATATCATATCACTACCTTTCCATTTCCAAAATTATCACAGATTTCTAAATGGCGGATTTGAAGGTGCCACCAGAGGTTTCGCGATCTACTCTGTCCATTTTTCTTCTGTCAATATGAGAAACTATCACCGTTTGCATTGTCTATCTTTCACTATTTTCATGATTCAATAGTTTATTTGATGTATTTCAATAACATAGCATAGCCCTCCTCCCATCAATTTTGACCCCCCTCCGTTTGTTATGGCGTTCAGCCCTAATAACTTTGCACATATACATATTTCCATATCCTCTATCAGCCGCACTAAGTGTCATCCCGCAACTCGATTCATCCATTTGGACCCTTTACTTGTCAGGCAATTTCTTATTGATGGAAAAACAAGGAAAATAGTTTTACAATCACTGACGAGTAACACTTCCCAAGTGTAACACTCCGATTTTGATAAAATTTGGTAGGTACATACTACACATAAAATAAACTAATACGTGTATTTTTATTTTCTGTGGTAAAGTTGTTTCAGGGGGCGATAAACCAGACCCAAAATTTTGAGAGTTGACGCCCGAAAGGTAATAACAAGTGGACCGAAGTGAATGAAATTGTGCACATATATTGTAGACATAAAATGAGGGAATACGGGTTTCGTATTATCCTGGAAAAACGGTTAGGTGGGCCACAGACCCCTCCAAATTTTTGATCACGAAATATCAAAAGTGCTAATAACAGTATATCAGAAGTGCCTACAGAACATGAAGAATTGCAACGAAATTTTGTGTAGTGACAATATGCGAAAAAAACTAATGCGTTTTTTATTTTCTGTGGAAAAACGGTAAAGGGGAAAAGGCCCCCACACAAAATTTGGAAAATTGACGCCCAAAAGGCAAAAACAAGTGACCGAAGTGAATGAAACTGTGCTCAAATATTGTAGAGGTAAGATGAAGGAATACGTGTTTCGTATTTTCCTGCAAAGAAAAAAATTTTGGGTGGACCGAGGCGTCTGGTGGCGGAAGGAGTGGACAGAAGCGAAATAAATTGTGTGTAGATATTGGATATGTAAAATAAGACCTTTCGTGTTTCACAAGTGTATCCATCCGATTTTTCAAATTTGGAAGATCAACAGTAAGCACAAACAGTATATATAGTATTTTATAATATTTCAAGAGGCACCTTTAACGCTTACAATGTTTTCGTGATCAAATGTTTGGAGGGCTCCGTGCCCCACCCAACCATCTTTTTTTTTCAGGAAAATACGAAATTCGTATTCCCTTATTTTGTGTGTAAAATATCTGTGCATAATTTCATTCACTTCGGTTCACTTCTTCTTGCCTTTCGGGCGTAAACTTTCAAAATTTTCTGTGATAGTTTTGCCCTCTAAAACCGTTTTTCCGCAGAAAATAAAAAACAGTATTCATTTATTTCTTGCGTATTGTCAGCACGTAAAGTTTCCCTGCAATTCTTCATGTCCTTTACACATTTGACCTAGTGTTACTAACACTTTTCATATTTCGTGGTCAAAGGTTTGGAGGGGTCCGTGCACCACCCAACCGTTTTTCTTTATGTAAATACGAAACCCGTACCCTCCTTTTACGTCTGCAATCTCTGTTCACAATTTCAATCACTTCGGTTCATTTCTTCTTGCCTTTCGGGCGTCAGCTTTAAAAAAATTATCCCTGTATATTATTAATAACTTGTATCTTGCATTTTTTAATAACTAGCTGAAATACCCACTTTTCGCAAGGGTCAGATAAAATATCTATGTAAACATACTGAACAACGAAACTCTAAAATATCGGTAATTTTCTACTAGTTTTACATATCACTGTAAACACACCCTGAAACACCCCTGTTTGAAATTTAAAAAGAACGTCTCTGGTCCCCAGCTGATGGGAGTTGTATTTAAAAGTCAACGCCTCTGGAAGAATCACCATTCATCTCAGCGACCGTGAAAACTAAGGATTTGACACTAATATAGGCCATTTTGGATTATTTTTACATGTTTCGGTATCCCCCGGTGACTCCGGACCGCATATAACGATAGCTGATTTTGAATAATCGCTAATGGAAATGTCACCATTGATTTCAGCGACCGTGAAAACTATGGATTTGACACTAATATCGGTCATTTTGGATTACTTTTACGTGTCTCGGTGTCGCCCCCCGTGACTTCCGGCCGTTAGCCGAATGGGGTGATTGCGCTCGGAGTTTCACCATTGAGCTCAGCGACCACGAAAGCTATGGATTTGATACTTATATCGGCCATTTTAGATAATTGTTACATGTCTCGGTAACCTCCCCCCACATGTGACCCGGGCCCGCATACAATTTCACCTGAATTTGCAAGTCATCGCTAATGGAAGTGTCACCATTGATTTCAGCGAGCGCAAAAACTATGAAATTGTCACTAATATCGGACATTTTGGGCTATTTTTACATGTCTCGGTATTTCTTCCCCCCCCCCCCCAATTAACGCTGACTCCCGGTCCGCATACATTTGTTATTAAATTTCCAATTCATTGCTATTGGAAGTGTCACCATTGATTTCAGCGACCGCGAAAACTATGTATTTGACACTAATATTGGTCATTTTGGATTACTTTTATATGTTTCGATATTTCGCCCCCCCCCCCCCCCCCTGCGGTGACCCCTGGCAAGGAGCCGAATAGCGTGAATTTGGAAGTTTATTGCAAGAGGAGCTTTATTATTGATTTCAGCGACCGCGAGAACTATGAATTCGACACTAATATCGGAAATTTTCTACTACTTTTACATGTCCCGATAAACGCTCCCCTGAGACCCCCTGATTCGAATTTTGAGAAAAGCGTTTAACTCTGATCTGGAGCGTGGATCAAGGTATTTGTGACTAAAATTTGGTAACTCTCGGTCTATTTGTCTGGTTCCCAAGCCGGTTCCGGTAAAAGCCGCACTGAGACCCCTCTGGTTCGAAATTTGAAAAGAAAACGGCTTCGTCTTGATCCGGGGCCTAGGTCAAGGTACCCCTGACCAAAATTTGGTAACTCTCGGTCCACTCGTCTGGTTCCCAGGCAGCACACAGACAGACAGACAGACATACAGACACACACACAAACAAACTCTTTATTTTATTTATATTAGATAAAGAATTAATATACTGAATATCAGCTCTCCAACTTGAACGGCTTGTGAGATACTAAAATTTTCGCAAAAATTCGGACCCTCTTAGAATATGTAACATAATGAAACCGATACATGTATGATAACTTCCTAGTTGAGATTGAGGCCTAAGTATATACCAAAAATCATTTCATTTGTCTTTGCAATTTGGATATGATGATCATGCAGACATAGTTACATTCAATTTTTTATATCAGGTATTGCAAAATAAGTGTTGGGAGGTGAATCCTGCCGCTGAGACAAGAAAAAAAGTTCTCTTGAACTTTCGGCTATCGGACATAGTTTCAGATCTACAAGGTGCCGAAAGCGTGGGAAAATGACTTTCGGACGCCAATAGTTCGGAAACTATCCAACGTAAAGAGGGCGGATAAAAAAATCCCTGAAGAAGTCATATCTGCTGTATTGAATTTTGCATGTTTCACAATCCTACGATGCACGCGCAAGGGATTCCCCAAAGGAACGTAGGGAGTCCCATATAATCTGCTAAATGAAAGTTGGTCTAAATGGATATGAATTGATGGGGGTTCTACCAGGTAACAATAATTCGTTTGTATTAAGTCGATATCTGGAACAAATACAAAATGGTGAACACCTTCATACTCGTTGTGTGTGGTTGCATAATAGCCAGGTACGGATGCTGGCCAACAGTGAAGTTCTGAGTATTAAGTGTAGCGAATTTGTACTCAGATGCTTTAGAAAGACATCTGGAGTGTCGGTAGAGCACAACAGATGGAGCAGGGTGATTCACATGTGTGGAAACAAGTAACGAAAAATGCCCAGACTCAGTAAACTCATACTCAGTAAACGTGAGTTCAAAGCGTCGGAAATGTAAGGATTAGCGTCAAGAACATGAAAGCCATTGCCAATTCACCAATAATATTCCCTCAAACCGACGTAATTTAATGTGCACGGTTGCATACCAATAAGGATGCAACAACTGAGGCCAAGTTGAAATTGTGCAAGGGGACTCACTAAGAAACCGGGTAAATTAAATGAATGTCTCTAGTGGGATCACATGATCGATATTGGAATGCGGACAATTTGTATGTTGATATCGATATGTAGCTAGTGGAGAAATGTCAACATGTGCCACTACTGCTGTTACACCGTCCCACGTGGGAAAAATAGAAAAATATCTACTCGGGTCTTAAATCTGAGGCCGTGTGCTCCCAGTAGGATTTGAAACTGCGACCACGCGAGCGAAAGTGAGCGCTCTAGCCCTGAGGCTCGAGGGAGCCTGACTTTCTCTGTATACATTTCTTTGAGGAGTACCCACTTTGTTCGGCAAGCGCTCTTGTACAGCACAGTTGTAAACAATTAGAGCTTTAAGACGTTTCTTCCTATTTCTCATGTCATTTTATTTTCCATACGTATGGTGTTCCAGCTGTAGTGTTACATGTGCCAAATTGGTTCATTTTCGTCTTTGTCTTGGCATGTGTACTGTGTGTAAGATACATATTTGTGGAGGTATTTTGATATCGAGTACGTCATATGTCCCAGAAGACGTGAGACATGATACAAGTTTGTTATTTTCACGCTTTATCATAATTTGAACCATGGATTAAGAGGTTTCTTTTCATATGTGTCGACTGTGGGACAATGTCCCAAACAAAGCGGGACATTGATGCAATCTTGTTCTAGTTACGTTCTACCAAAAAGTGCACCAGATGTAATAGCAGAATGTACATAAGACCAACATACACCAACAACATAAGACTTTCACAGTTTGCACTAGTATATTAGTAGACAATCGATAAAGTATATGTATTCCTCAAAATCTTGCGGGGGGCAATTGCCCCCTCCTGTCCCCCCTTAATGACACCCCTGTTCTGTTGGGGTGGGCGGATGGGTGGGCGGTTGCCCACCCCCGCCCACCCTTAGCGCCGTCCCTGCCTTGCACTTTATATATCAGGAAGCATACCAATTTCAGTTCAAATACCACGTTTCATGTCTTCAACTTTACGGGATCCCGAGATATAAACATCTTAGTATAATAATAATTGTAATACCCACCTTTATTCTCTTCCAAACCCTTTTCTTTCTTTCTAGATCACAATCAAAAACGCTGAAATATGTATCTAATTATTGGGATTACAGAGTAAGATTTATAATATTGTACAGTTAGTTACTCCGTCCGTTACTCCGCACGAAACTCTTGAACGAAACTGAATTTGACTTCTGTTTTTTGCAATTGATAGCTAAAGTAATTATCTCGAAAGAGTTCGTTAGTAGAGGATCATAAACCAGGAGGTTATGGATCAGAAACCAGGAGTGGTAGAAATCAACCATTTTTGCTTTTAACGTTGATCCTGTAAACCAAAAAGGGTAATAGATAGCAAGAAATGGTTTCCGGCAGTCGATTTAGCATCCCAAGAATACCTTTCAACTCCATCCTTAATACTGTATTGAAATAGAAAGTGGCAGAAATAAACAAGTTCCCGCTTTAACATTGAATGGGAAAAAAACTGTAATATATAAAGAGAAGCAGTTTTGGGAAATCGACTAAAAGATTCCAAGAACACCTTTCATTTCTATCCTTAACACTTTGATAAAACTAGAAGCGGTAGAAAACAACAATTTTCGGTTTACTTTTCATTACTGTGGAGCAAAAGCTGTAATAGATAGCGAGAAGCTGTTTTCGACAATCGACGGAGCATCCCAAGAATACATTTTGTCTTTCCATAACACTCTAATAAAATCAGAAATTACAGGGTGTCTACTAAAATTCCAAAATGAAATTTCATGACCTTTTCTTTAACAAACCATTAAGTTTAGTAACATTCTCAAAAGCGAATTTTAGTGCGACTTGTGCCAATTTTCACGCACGTGATAGAAGCGTGCTTTACTTGTGATTTGGTAGCGTCTAAAACTATATGCGTTTTTGGTGGTGAATTTTGATACTTTATAGAACAACATTTACAAGTATATACTTATATTTGTACAGATAAAATGAATCGTGACCCAAAAGCAAAATTTCTTGACTTTCATGACCATTTTCTGATTTCGTGACTTTCTTTAATCCTTTTCGTGACCGATAGACACCCTAGTAATCCAGTAGGACTTCCAGGTTCAATGTAATATACATAGAACATGACCTATAAGAGACAGCGAGAAGATTTTTTTTAATGAGCGTTCTTAAAATAGGTAGCATTCTTAAAATGCCATCTCTTCTTTTACCCTGTAATCAAACGTAATTATTAGAAATCAACGACTTCCGGTTTTAACGTTCATCGTTGTACAGTCATGTTCAAGAAATCTTGACCACTCACCCTACTATGAAAGATGATATTCTTGCAACCGCAAAAGGAAATTATAATGCTGTGGCTCTAAATAAAATTCTTAATCGACCAAACAAAATTCACATTTATTTGATTTAATTCTAACTATAGGTAAGACCACAGGCCTTTTCAAAGAGAGATGAATGGCAAAGTTTTCTTAAACAAGACTGTATATGAAAAACGGCAATAGATAGGCACGGTTTTTGTATTCGATTAAGCGCTCCTAGAATATATTCCATCTTCACTATAATCACTAGTAAATAACACTAAGTGCTAGATATCTACTACAACCTCTGGTTTCAATTTTAATTGAAAAATATTGGGTGGTCCTGTTTACTGTCTTTAAGTGATTTTGTTTTAAATGAGAAGTCCTAAAGCCAAATTTCATGTTTGTAACTTTCAGAGATTCTGAGATACCGGTATGCTATTATATGAGTAATAATTCCTATTCTCACCTTTTCCTTCTCCTTTATTACTAAGTAAGATATAAAAGAAATGGTGAAACATGTGTTAATTTTTTTTTAAATTGGAAATCCAAATACCAAATTTTAAGTTCACAGTCCTATACGTTTCGGAGATGAGGGTATCTTATTAAAATAACTCTCACCACAATTCCTCCTCTTTTCGTGAATTTTCAAAAATTTGTCTTACTGGTACCCCACGTCACAAATCCTATGTAGCTGTAAATTCAAAGTTTCTAGGTAGTCCTTAGAGCAGTGGCTCCTAATCTATGGGTGCGAGTCTCTGACAGATCTAAATTTAAAATTACAAATATTACGAATGTTGTAAAAAACATTAAATTAAATATTTAAACACGAAATAACTATTCTGTAAGAACTGTGATTTCATTGACAAAACTGGTAAAATATAATATTCCACTGCATTACAATGCTATGCAGGAATCTTGCTGGAAATAAATATAAATTTGTGAGAATATGGCTATTATTATTTACTATTATTATATGCAAGCCCGTTCTTCGTACGGGTAGAATAGGTTTATGGGTAATATTTGAAAGTTATATTTGATCACTCTTTCCCTATTACGTAACTTATTTGAACAAAAGTGAAATAAAACCCCTAGCTCGACCATGTTCAAAAATGTGTTTCATACGATGCAGTATTTATTCTTTGCAAGAAATCTAAATTCTCTTCTGCTTTTACAATCCTTTTATTTCGAAGTGAGTTGATAAAATAGAAATGTGCCACATGCTCAATATGTTTAAAAATTCATTTCAGACGTTTCAAACACTTTGCCACACTGTAACCTCTTTTGGAAGCAGAATTTTCGAAAACGCTAGGGCATGTCC
Source organism: Thermobia domestica (assembly GCF_964235325.1). Taxonomy (NCBI): domain Eukaryota; kingdom Metazoa; phylum Arthropoda; class Insecta; order Zygentoma; family Lepismatidae; genus Thermobia; species Thermobia domestica. The sequence goes on along the minus strand of NC_137470.1, from coordinate 78,352,139 downwards.
ACATGATGACCTCGTTAAGTAAAAAGTTATATACCAAGTTTCATCTCCTTGGCTTGGAAGATATTTAATTTTCGCCGTATATATTAACTCCTCCACCCTCTTAGGATACGAATTTTAATGAAACTGACATGGTTAAGAAATGGCTTCAGCCAAGTGCTAACTATGTTCTAAAATTCTCAATCATTTTTCATGAGATGAGACGGAAGTGGAATTTCCTAGAACGCTGGGTTGCGTGTCCACTTGGTTTTTATATTAAATGTCATCTTCATACATGAGAGATTTGAAAGATACTGTATTTTTAGCAAATATTTTAGACCTTGAACCCTCCCCTTAGGATACGCATTTCAGTGAAAGCGATATGATGAAACCATGCTCTAGAGTAGTTCTAAATATGTTCAGTAATTCTCCTCGAACATTCTATGATGATGAGACAGCAAACGCCGATTTGAATGTCGAGAAGTAAGTGAATTAATTCCTCCCTCCTTCTGCTTAAAAGGAGAATTTTGAAAACTCTGAAATACGCATTCCATTCTTTTTAGTTCAGAGTTGGTTTACGAAATTTCACATTACAAATTTAAGCGAATTTAAGTAAAGGGATCACTGCCGAGATGGAATATACTCTTGGAGCACTTAATGAATTACCAAGAAAAGCCTTCTCGCTATCCATTCTATAATGCTCAATGTTATAACCGAAAGCGATTGATTTCTACCACTTCAAGTTTTAGTAGGAAGATTAGAGTCGAGATAGAACATATTCTTAGGACACTTAATTGATTACAGAAAACAGCTTATCGCTAATTAGTTTCTAATCTATAGCAATCAACACTAAAACCGGAAGTAGTTGGGTTTTGCTACTTCCGGATCGATTAGAAGTTTAATAGAGATGATACCTGTTTCTACAACGCTAAATTAGTTCCCAAAAACAGTTTCTATAACTTATAGTTTTTGCACTATATAGATTAAATTGAAACCAGAAGTTATAGGTAATTTCTGCCACATCTTTTTCACTAAGGTGTTAATTATGAAGAAGAAGGTTATTCTTGAAACTATTTATCGATTGCCGAAAACTACCTCTTACTATCTATTACCCTTTTCTCTCTATAGTGATCAACGTTAAAACCGGAAATGGTTCATTTGTACCAGTTCATGTTTTACTGGAGTGCTAAGGGTGAAGACGTAGATTAATCTTGAAAGGCTTTTTCGATTGTCCATTCTCGATGGCTCATTCGTACCTCTTCCGGTTTTATTAGACTATTAAGAATGAAGATGAGAGTTGGCTATGAAACGTGTAATCGATTGCCAAGAACCGCTTTTCCCTATCTATTACCGTTTTTGTTCTATAATGATCAACATTAAAACCGGAAATGACATATTTCTACCACTTCCGGTTGGTGAATCTTCTCTATTAAAGAACTCCCTCGAGATAATCATTGTATCTTTCTATTGCAAAACAATTTTAAAATTCGCATCCGTCCAAATGTCATCGTACGGAGTAACGGACGGACGTATGTACAAACATTACGATGTTACAAGTTTCACTACGTAATCCTAATAGTAAAAACAGTAAAGATTTACGTAATATTTTCTCAATTGATTTGGAAATCAGAAGTTGTAGTATATTTTTTTCACTTCCTAGTTGAGTAGAGTAATTACTGTCGAGACGGAATACACTCTTGGGCACTTAATAAATCTTCCATTCTATTCCCTTTTCGCTATATATTCTATAACACTCAATGCTTAAACTGGAAGTGATTGATTTCTGTCACTTCCGGTTTAAGTAGAAAGATTAAAGTCGAATTAGAAAATTCTTGGAACACTTAATTGATTACTGAAAACCGCTTCTCGCTATTTATTACGGTTTCTAATCTATTGTGATCAACACTAAAACCGGAAGTAGTTGGGTTTTGCCACTCCCGGTTTATTTAGAAGTTTAAGAGAGGAAACGATACTTATTCCCACAACGCTAAACTGATTTCCCAAAACAGCTTCTCTCTATCTCCCTATGTAGATTAATTTGAAGTCGGAAATTATAGTTAATATCTACTGCTTCCGGTTTTACTAGGATGTTAATGATGAAGATGAAAGTTGTCCTTGACACGCTTTATCGATTGCCGAAAATTGCTTCTTGCTATCTTTTACCGTTTTTGCTCTATAGTGATCAACAATAAAACCGGAAATGACTCATTTATACCACTTCCGGTTTCACTATAGTGTTAAGAATGAATATGGGAGTTGTCCTTGAAACGTTTAATCGATTGCCGAAAACCGTTTGTCGCTATCTATTACAGCATGTGCTCTACAGTGATCAACGTTGAAACCGGAAATGGCTCATTTGCACCACTTTCTGTTGACTAAATAATCTCCGTTAACGAACTTCCTCGAGATAATTACTCTATTTATCTATTTCAAAAAACAGAATTAAAAAATTCGCATTCGTTCAAAAGTTATCGTGCGGAATGTTACGGTAAGTTCCACTAATTGATGGTAATAAATAATTCATACCCCCGACCCTGCCACACAGACACACTAACTTATGTACACACGAAAGTATATCTGGTAGTTCCCATATGCCTATGTCGGTAGCTGGAAACAAAAAGAGAGAGAGAGAATCGCAGAACGCGCAATTACTCAGAACATCAATTAAAAAAAGAAAAAAAGAATAGTTGTTAATGAAACTTTCAAAGATTGGTACTACTGCTGCAACATACACATGCAATTCTTCCATAATGATTGATTCGTAAGATGATGTATATGGGTTTCTTAATGACAGTGTAATAAAATGCCTTCAAATTGACCACAAAATAAAAAAGTTAAATTTATCTCTCAAATTTTATAAAATCGAAGTCGATGGTCATTATGGGAACACTCTACAATAACAATATATGCAAACAAATATTAATATACTCCAAGCTTTCCACTGGGTGCCAGAAAGCTTCGGATCATATTTGATGTCATAAGCATAAGCAGATGTAAATATATATATATATATATATATATATATATATATATATATATATATAGACAACAGTAAGTAAAAGTATAGATTAAATTATTCTTGATTTTAATCTACAGAACAAATGCGTTTAATGAAAACATGGGGCCTGTTGCCGTAGATGGCTAAAGGCCGTAAATAAAATTCAAACTTCAAGTGTAACTGGGGTAACTCCCGACATTGGCCGATTTAAGACGTTTGCTAACAGCGCGGGTAATGGCTGGTTTATAAACGCACGGAATTGACATAGCGTGTGTAGGTAAGTGGTTACAGCGTCTGACTGTCGTTCTAAGGGTCTGGGGTTCGAGTCTCGGCCTGGATGGAGTTAACTTTTTTCAAGGAATTAAACACTATAAATGATGTTCGCGTTTGATGCTGAAAGAGATTTATCCTATGAAGGGAGAAAAAACAAGACAATACAGGGGGCAGGGGGAAAGACGGAGATTGTTTATTCTTAAGTGTTAAAATTTAATTTATTCCCATGTCTTTTGCTCTTTCCTTTCCCTCTTTCCTTCTTTTCTCATTTTGTTTAGCTTTCCATACTTTTTCGGTCTCTGCATGATGCGTATTATTCTTTTCGTTTCCTTTGCATTAATTCCTATCTCTTTGATCTAAAAGTGAATGGAATTTCTGCAGATTTATCTCGTGGTTGTTTCTCTAAGTGATGCTCTCAGATAGTAATACTTTTTCCTCCAAATGGAGGAATAACCTGGCATGTTATGTTTTCGGGCACGTATTTGCTGTCATGTTGGTTGTCGAACTATCAGACATCGAGTGAAGCTATTCTGCTACTGGAAAAAGCTATCATTTCTTATGTATCCAACCTCCAGTTTGTACTGTCGCTGACTGTACATGCGTAGAGAAATATCGGCAACTGAAACCTCTATGTAAACACCTTCCTTTCATCGCCGCCACTTTTCCCATTTCTACGTTTGCTGTAAAAACCTCCCTCGATTCTGCCTAAAGTTTCATAATTCATTCCTGAAATATCACTCCTCTCTTTTCCTTTCTATAGACAACAGGCTCGACAGCTACGCTTCACTTGTCATATCTTTTTAACACTGTCCCAAACACTTTTTTTTTCATATTATCAAATATTTAACTTTGAAATTTTATACATTAAAAAAATAAGGAAGTCGTAACACAAAAAGAAAGCAATAAGATAGCAATATACTTTATTGAGCGACTTGTAATTACATCTTAAAATTCTTAGCAGTCTCTTTTTTATTTTGAGAAAGATTGTTATTATTTTTTACGTTTGTGTACAAAGAAAATATATAACATTATCTAGACATTTAAAAATAGTTTCGTTACAAGATGATAGCAACTGCAACAACAATTCTATAATGCATCAAATATGTCCGGAATATATTCTGGGTTAAAATCTAGACTAAAAGAAGCAAATCCATTGATATTTTATGTGCCATGCTCTACGCATTCCCTTAATGTGGTAGGATCTGGCGCAGCAGAATGTTCTTATATCTCCAGATCATTTTTTTTTGACTTGTTGCAAGAACTTTTTTCTTTTTCCTCGACCTACCGATGGAATATTTTCGAACCATTTTTCAAGCCTGACGATAGGAATATTTCTATCAAATCACTGAGCAAACAAGATGGTCCGCCGGGGAAGATGCATGCAAAAGCTTCTACAGAGATTTTAATTCAACTGCAAAGGTTCTCAAGTGTATGATTCTCAGCCAAGATGAAAATAAAAAAAAAAAAAAAGTTCAAAGGCCTTTTAAGAAAACTTGTTTCTCCTGAAACTTCGTGTATAGCAGGCTTATGGGGAGACGTTCTAAGTAGATTTAATTCTCTGAGCGGAAAGATACAATCTCATATGACTGAGCTACAGTTATGAGTTTGTTCACATCTCTCATTACACTAGTGGATGAACTGAAAGGTTCTATATCATGGCTGGTGAGAAAAAGTAAAGGACGTCCAGACTGTTCTTGAAATTGATGGTGAATGCATAGTTAACAGACCTAAAAGATTAAGAAAAAGGAAGAAATTCGTTGATGAATCAAATATATCTGAATAAGAGGAGGAAAAGGACATAGTTAATCTAGATCATCGTCTTCAAGAAACCTTTGTTGTGGTCATTCACAAGATTCTTCCCGAATTAACAAGAGAATCGCGGTCTACAATGAATTTCTCAACAGAGTTTTCTTCTTAACGAATCTATGCAACTTCAATGTCGAAGAAATCACCACAACAGCGACTTCTCTGCAGGAAGTGTATGCAGCTGACATCGAGGAATCTTCGTTTGTTTTTGAGTGCGTTCATTTAAAAGGATTTTAGCTGAAGAGAAGTTGGGAAGTGCTGAAGAAAAGTTACTATCGCAACTTAACCGATTTCTCATATCGAAAAATTTTCAGGACTTATATCCTGAACGGGGAACGCAGGTATCTGACACTTGTAAATTTTTAGGGTTAAAATTAGACTCTAAGTTAACATAGAATGATCACGTGAATGATTTGTTGAGGAAACTAAGAGCGAAAATATATCTTATACGTAAAGTTAGTAAGATTCTAACTATAGAAACATTGAAAGCAATTTATTTCGGATTGATACAGTCAATTCTATCGTATGGAATCATTTTCTGGGGTAATACCTGTTATGCGAAGAAAGTATTTACAATGTAGAAGAAAATGTTACGAATAATGTTATCAGTTCCGTTCCATACACCAAGTAGACCACTGTTTCAGAAACTTAAAATATTACCATTGCCGTGTATATACATTCTCGAAACATCATTCATACATATGAATAAAATAAACTTTCAACTCAATTCGGACCTACACCAATACAACACAAGAACAACCAATCATATTCATATACAAAATTTCCGCCTAACAAGAACTCAAAATTTGTTACACCACATAGGAATAAAACTTTATAATAAATTACCAGATCGTGTCAAACGAATGCCAAACTTGCAGTTTAAAAGACACCTCAAGTTACTGTTACTTAAACATATTTTCTATGGTTTAGATGAATATCTTCAGTGTGACCTTTCTTTGTAATGTAAATATTAAGATTTATTTGAATTTTGAAATATATAAAATAAGGTACAATTTATATTTTCTCTAAAAATACACTTTTAGTTTAAGTTTTATCGTTACGTATATATTTTGTATTATTATTATTATATATTGTATTATTATATATATATTTTTTAATAATTGTATTATTAATTGTAGCGTTTCTCTTGTAATTATTATTATTATTAATTGTAATAGTAACTGTATCTCTTGACGAAGCCATGAACGCTAAGTTCTTACGGCGGAAAATGAAATAATTAATTAAATAAATAAATCCTAACATAAGTATTTACCTTAAAGTGTTTTTATGTACACCAGCAATAATAAGAGTCAAGCCATTTTCGATGGCTAAAAGAGCTAGATGAGCCAGTCTATTCTCAGAAAGAGCAGATCTCAAATACCTTTTGATTACTGGCAGTGTGAGAAACTATTTGAGGTCTACTCTTTCTCAGAAGAGACTGGTTCATCCAGCTGTTTTAGCCATCGAAAATGACTGGACTGTTAAACTTAATTTTGATGACGTTATTAGTGATTTTGCTAATAACAAAGCAAGACATAAACTGTTTTGATACACAAAAGTTTTAGAAGCGTCATTTTGTAAAATTAAATACAATAATACAGAGTGGCCAAGATAAAAAAAAGTTCCGTGTGATACGAAACGTCAAATTTGCAGCTTTCTGGAGTGTGGTTATTTCTTAATATTAGTGCAGCGCTTGAGCTGTGTCACGTGATGCTGAGCTGACTATTAGTGACCATAATAATTTACTATTCTGTAATCTGTATTTACAATAAATGAGTTAGACATGAGACCTCTTTCACTTTGGCCACCCTGTATAACTCTTTATATCATTTAAGATTGTTTTATATTTTGCCGTCTTATACACCATATAATGTTGAATAGGTTAGGCAGAAGCCAGGTACGTTTTAATGAATCTACTCTAAATACTAGCCAGATACAGGAATTGAAATATATTACATAAAATGAGTAATAAGAAATAATAACAGTAATAACTAGTAACAGTAACAATTCGTAATAGTAATAATTATAATTTAGTAGCAAACGTAAAAGTAATATTTTAAGAAGTGGATCTAGGAGAATGGAAGTTTTGGAGAGCGATGCAATTGCTGTGGTTAGGGGTGGCAATTTTGCTAGGGCCCATGGGCACAAAACATGGAAATCCGGCCCTGTACATACTGGGTGACTGACAGAAGTCCTTTCTGATTGCTGCTCTCCACATTTCTTATATTTCTGAAATTAAGAAAATGGGAGAATTAATTCTAGGTATGATCAACATCACAACAATCAAAATTAAAATCAAATTATGAGTTTGCAGTTTAATAAGTTTTTATATTTAATTTTAAAGAGTAAAAATTACGTGACCGGGACTGGGGATCGAACCTGGGACCTTCTAGATTTAAACTGTACAAACGAGACTCAAAGGTATACAAAGTTACAATTACAAATTCCAAATTGAACTACAAATTACAAAATGTATTATTATTGAAATGTGTTTACGTAAGCACTATGAAAGATTAAACACTTAAAATATCAGGTTTGAAAGAAATGCATGTCTTCCGTACAATGCAAAGAATGTGTTGATATGAATAATTATGGGAGGTTATGAAATCATTGTAGGTAAAACACAGTACCATGAAAAGCACTTTAAGAAAGCATGCCCTTACACTCTTTTCTGTTATGACAACCTATTATAGAATTAGATATTGCAGTTGTTGCAAGAAAGCTGAAAAATGTGTATAAAACCAAGAAGAGATTCAAAGATTTCTACTGTAAAATGAGAAATGAGCCGCCAGTAAAGCAGAAAAGTACCCTCTGATACTTATCACATTTGGGTGCAACACAGCATGCTTTCCACTAATCTAATATGTTCAGTATCCTTGCAGAAATCAACCTCCAAAGCACACATGAAGTCTTTCTAATTATAATGTTTGTATATAATCCCTACACTTCGGATTTTAAAGTCCTACAAAGTGTAAATTAGAATTTTAAAGAAGTGCTTTCTAGGATGTTGTTTTAACACTTTGTTAGTTATTGTGCACTTCAAAATTTGCCTTTTAAGGCTATTTTAATAAATTTTAAGCTAACAAATATTATAGGGAATGAAAATATTCGTTATATGGAATTGTTACTGCGAGTTGAAATCTGGTACAGCAAAAAGCATAGTTTATTTATTACTTTACTTTTCCAAACTATATGGAATATAATACTTTTTTATTGAAAAAAACCTATATTTGAAATACTGTATGGCGCGACATCCTCATTTCACGTTCTTAGAATGACACTGAGAAAGATGTATTTTGACTTGCTTTTCTTATTAACCCCACCCACCACAAATCATAAAGCAACATAGTGCTTGGAGGGAGTCTTGTCATTGCAATGTGGAAAACAAATTCACTATAAAAGGTTACGGTTGTTATTTAGTGTGTTAAAAATATTTTTAATTTCAAAAGCATTTAAGACATTTAGGAACGTCATGAAATTTAAAAGCAAATTTAAGGTATTTTAGATCGTAACATCCAGATTAGAACATTTTGGGTATATAAAATTAGTATTTGCTCATAGCAACTTAAAATGTAAAGAAACACGATATTTCTACATTAATTATAAAGAAATAAAATAGGATCAAATCTAGTCCGAATATCCCTTCTGCATTTTCCTAGCCTTTTAAGTTTCTTTTCTTTTCTTTCTTTTTTTCTTTTTCTTTTTTTTTTTTTTTTGGTTTCCCTGGCTAAAACCCATTTCCTTGACTTTCCAGAGTATGGACACCATCATAACCTTCTCTATGTTCCTAGCCACGAAGTGAAAATGGCAACGCCGCATTATCTGTCATAGGTAGTCCGATGGTCCTGCCTAGTGGTTGTAAGGAAATGCAGAAAACACGAAAAAGCAGCAATACCATACTTATTACACCATACGTGATGATGTGCGTGTCTTACGATTATTATAGTTTAAAGCGTATATTTTGCAAAAGAAAAGGTGCATCAGCTGTATGAAAATCACAGTAAATTCTGGACAATACGAACGTGTTTCATACGAATATCTACGATGCTCAGTGCAGTTGTATTATACAGATCCATAGATTGTAAAATGTACAGAAAAATTTGGGCAAGTCTTTAATTTGTCCATTTGATGTCGAGAACATAACCCAACCAACCCCTGTGGGGCTTCTAACCCGTTCCTACTACCGCTGGCGCAAATTCCGGGGGATAAGGGGGGCATGTCCCCTCCAATCTTGAAACTGAGGGAAACTGTACCCCCAATAATCCGATTTGCAATGTGTTTTGGGGGAGAAATTTGATTATTTTTGTCCGATTGCTACAAAAGGAACGTGAGATGAAATTGATGTCCTCGAGAATAAGCCTCAAATCTACCCGCCTCCCAACGTTAAAGACAACTCTGCTCCTCTGATCCTCCACAACATTGTTTTTCAACTTCATAAATATTTTGGACATCGCAAAATATAGTATATATTAGGGATGGGCAAAACCAGTTTTTATAAAAACCGGAAACCGGTTTCTAGGAAAACCAAAACCCGAAAAACAGAATTTTATGTTTTTTTACCGAAACCGGTTTCAGTTTTCTCCAAAATCAGTTCGGTTTTCCCCGAAACTAGTTTCGATGTAAACTTTTGAAAAACACAAAACTACTTTTGTGAAAACGGAATCGGTTTTCGGAGAATAACGAAACAATATTCTACTCAGAAATAGAAAAATTTTGGGAGAAAACCGAAACCGGTCTTTTGGAGAAAACCGAAACCGTTTTGAAAATTTTCAAAACCCAATTTCGTTTTTCTTTTTTTAAAAACGCATACCGAAAAAGAGGTTTTGTGCCCACCACTAGTATACAGCTATATATGGGAACGGTTTTACCCGTCCCCCGAATGTTGAGGACAGATTTGCGCCGCGGTCTACTACTACTACTATTGCTACTTATATTATGGATCCGTATAGTAAAACTGCACGCAAGGCTCTTATTGAATGATTTTTAAGATCAACAAAGAAACGTTCATTCTGTTTTTATTTCTCATTAAAATCCTGTCATAACGCAGAAACAGGATATACACGGGGGCTACGGTGAACGGGCACCCCTAAAATTTTCACGGTAGTCTTGCAATATAGCTACTATAATTATAATATGGTTGGATAGGTCTTCCCTACACTTTTGGGCTGCTTACGTGTTTGAGGATATATATCAGTACTTAACAAGCATGTAGATAACTGGTTCACCATATGTGTAATATTAAGAATCTAAAGTACAAGAGTCGATGTGTTACTAAATTGCATTCCTCAGATGTTTACTTTGTCAGCATGTAGCGAGAAAACATGTTACGGAAACCACGTCATAATAATTCGTAAAATACGCACTCCAGTTAGTTCAGAGACGAGAATAATGTAAAACTGAAATGAAATATTTGAGTGTTACGTCTTACGCTTATGCCGGCTAGGTTAAAGGAGACGGTGATGATGAGAAATGAATGAAGTGGTGGAATGAGGAGAGCGGGAGAACCCCGAGGAAACCCATGCATACGATGTTTGTCCACCACAAACCGGACATAATGGCACGCAGAGGAACAAAAGTCGCGTCACACCGAAATGATAGTTTATAGCTCTTGTTTTCTTTCACTGTTTATAAATTAAGCTACAGTGGGTTGGGTTAGGTTCGGTTATTTTTTATATATAATTTTTATAGTTGACAATCAGCTACAGCCAATCCTACCCCACGGCGGAAAGTCATATAATCCAAGTTTTTTTTTCTTTTTTGCTTATTCCAATGTTTTGGCTCGAAAACATTCTAATTTGCGTTTTTCCTAACTTTCCTAACCACAAACTTTCCTAACACTATTTTTGTCCCCTGTACATTTTACTTTCTTTGAAGTAGATCAAGAAACCCAGACCATCCGTTACATCGTCACTAAGTTGATTTTGTAACTGGATTTAAATTGTGGGCATTGCTTCCGAAAGTGGGTCGTACATTTTTACACTCGAATTCTGATGTTTCTCATGTGAATTGCATAAATATGTATTCCTTTATCACTTGGAAGTGATAATACAAGCACTTTTGAACATCTTTGTCACTTTCCAAAACATAAACTACATAAAGAACCTAATCCGAAGTTTTGTCGCGATCACAAGATACATACAATCAACTATTTCACGTTTCCTTTGCTGAGGAGATTCTACGGACGGGACCTACAATTTTTGGTAAAGTAGATCCCGATTCACTGCGTTCAATTGCATCCTCAGCGGACTTGAAACCACAATCACGCGCACCGAAGGATAGTGTTCAGACCACTGCAGCGACTGTCTTAAAATTGTTGTTTCCGAAGAAAATAACTTTACTTACTGTAAAGTATGTATGGTGAACATTTAACATTCTTCTCGAGGGCAAGAGAAAAAAAATCAGTTCAGTCAGACTGTCACTCGTAATATCCGTAGTTTGACTTCCAGCTGGACAACCATCGTGACTATGTTGGTTTTGATGAAAACTGGGATAGGTATGTAAGTATACAACTGGAGAATAATTTTTACTAAAGAGAAAAAGTCTTTGAACAAGCAACCTACTTTGTGGAAAAAAAAATTCAATGTTTCGTCTCCTCCCCAAATAAAATTGAATTAAAAAAAACGCTCTAGGATTCAGAGTTGCGGAATAGGTATATTAGGGTTTCCCTTATTTTGGGTAATTTCGTGTTGCGATACGCACACCCCACAAATGTATTCCATGTGACCATAAACATTCATTAGTGAAATAGCAGCTCTCTACGAGAACGTTAACCCGTGCCGTCTTGAGGACAAAGTCATGAAATAGCGTTTCCACATTATAATTTAGAATTTCCAACCGTGATAATTGTTTGCGTTGACTAAGTCTAAAAGCATCCGCTGAACAGTGTTGCCATTAACAGAAGGGAGAAATTGAGTTTGGAAGAGATGCAATAACTCGGAAAAGCTCACTGGTGCTGTATGGTTTAAAACCTATAATGCAAGGCGGTAGAGCATGAGGAGTAGCCGTGGTTATGTGAGATTGATAACTCACGTACTGACAGATATATTCGGTGTCTTGTTAAAGTAGAGAACTAAGGTTTGTAAAAGATGGCAACGCTGCACAGCAGCGGCTTTTTTACTCTTGATTTCATCATGGTTATCAGCGTCCTCAAAAGCCCACGAGTACATAAAATCATGCAAATTGAACGCTGTTTTCATATTTTAACCAGGTTGTTCGGATTCTAATCCGCTGTGCAGCGTTGCCACCTGTCACAAACCTTCCTTGTCAGCATTTACGAGATATCGTATATCTTGGTCGGTTATCGATCTCACGTAACCATGGTTCTACTCCTCATGTTCTACCGCCTTGCATTATAGGTTTTAAAGCATACAGAACTAGTGACCTTTTCCGAGTTATTGTCTCTCTTCCAAACGCAATTTCTGCCTTCTGTTGATGGCAACACTGTTCAGCGGATGCTTTTAGACTTAGAGTCAACGCAAACAATTCTTGTCAATATCTGATTTAAGATGTACAAAAGATTAGTACCTCACTCCCTGTGTGCGCCAACACATATTACACGTTATTTCTCGAAAAGTTTGCAACACTGATATGCCTTTACAATCTCTTTTGTCTTTATTTTTTATTGCTACTACCAATGATGATATTCAATTTAGGTCATTCCATTTACAAAAACAAAACTCCATTTACAATACCCCCGACCCCTTGAATTTGTAGGGCTAATATATACTTCGTCATATTAATTGATAGACGCAGCTTATAAAGTGTTTAACCACAGTCAAGGAGAATCATCAGGCTACGTTTAGAACTTTGCTAAGCAGTTGTTAAGTTCGCTATTTGATTTTCATCTTGGTGCACAAAATGGTCGAAGATAAAACTAGTTATACCACCTTCTGTATAGAAATAGTAATAACCGATGCATGATCATTACAATAATCGACGCTTCATCTAGACGATTGGTATCATGCATTTTTTTTTTTCCATTTAAAGTAAGATACAGCACGTGGCAGCCATTTTACATTCAGAGATATGAGAAAGATAAAAGCAAACACTACAGTATAAATAAGATACAAATGGAATCAATAGTTCATCAATTTTAAGTACCAAGTTCCAGTTCATTGCGTTTTCAGCTTCCACTTCTATAAATCTTGTTTCTTTTATTTTCTGAGTCCTTCCATCTTCCTGTCCCAACCCTTTCATTTCCCTACAATCCACTAAGAGTCCCGTGTCTCTTATTTGTTTGTAAATAGCATTAGTGTGTCCGATGAAGCCAAGTTGTTAATTGACGAAACGTTACACGATTTTGGTTTCTAAATAAAGCGCATTTACTTTGATCAGCTATTATTTTATTTTATCCTGAACTTACTGATGTGTCAAGGTCTGACATATTTTCCACTGATATTCCTTAATTCACACACATATAGAAATCATTGTACAAAATATCAGTCAAAATTTTACACAACAATACATCAAAACGCTAGAAACTAAACTACTTAATACTATCATGCAACTTGAAATAAATTTTGTAACGGGGAAAATTACAGATGTAATACATTTTGACCATATATTTTAATTAAAACTAACACAAAGCATGAATATCAAGAGAAGGCTCCCACAACGTTTACACACAAAATAAAAATATAGTAGTACAATGTACACCACTAGGCGAAAAGCTTATTATTTAACCCGGCGGCACTGGCACCAAGTCTCACAGACCCGTGCCAACTGTTTCTGTAGCCTGTTACTAGTAACTGGCGGTTGGTTCTGATTGGGGTTCAAATTGAAAATTTTATTTTTCAATGGACACTTCTGAACATGATTTATTACCGTGAGATACATATTGAAACTTTTAAACTTTTCAGCAAATAATAATAGTAATTCTACCAAATTTTTCATCTCTCTTCAATTTTTCCAAAGATACACTAAAATGTAACATTTGTATTGAAATTCGCAATATACCTGTCTCATATGCGTAATACAAAGTAAAATTATCAACAAAAAAATTTAAACTAAAATTGTTAGGTAAAGATTTAATATTAAACACATGGGTCTGTGAGACTAGGCGCCAATGCTCAAGTCACATTAACAGGCATCAGTGCTGCCGTGTTAATAGTGTATCATGACTAAATTAAGTTTTATGAATTATGAAGAAAGAGCAAGAAATTTCCTTTTCTTATATGATGTTGACTTTTCATTTTTTAGTTTTGTGTAATTGCTTAGAAGTATATTGCTCAGAATACCGCATACCATGCTAAAAATAGACCGAGAATTGATTCCACAACTTTTACTACTATAATTTAGATTAATATAAAATGTATGGTCTGAAGAGAGTGATTTTAGAGTCAATGTTTGTAGAACACATTTTTGGGAAGTTTGTCGTAGAAACGTTGTTAGTAATTCTTTACTATTAACAATATAGTGCAAAATGGCATACATGTGAAACAAAATAAATTTTATTTGATCTGTTGCTACGCAAAGACCTTCGCTTTGAAGGTAATCAAAATAAGGATTATCTATATTATTTCTCTTACGAGCCACTACTAAACTTACACATTCCTCACATGTCACTTTTTTCTAACACAGTGAGCTGCATAACCAGCCACATAGATCCTCGAATCCTCATCTATGTCGTCACAAGGTTCCAAATAGGATGACATCAATACACATTCTACATCACTGGTGTCAAAAGACTGATTATCAGAAGTATAATCCTCAATCTTCAGTACTGGGTAGCCTTAATACATGCTGTAACCTAATTTTAGACTCGGATTCTACTATCTGCGTATACGAAACATTGTAGTTACATCCTGACATGGACCTATAACAACTCAATCGTTTTTCTAAATTATCACTCTGAAATTAGCCAGTAAGCACATACTCAACTGAAAAATTAGAAAAACAGTAGGTTGTTAATTGGATCATTACCGTTGTTGTCTGCATGAGGGCACCGTAAGTGTCCCTGGTGAGTGATGCTGTATTAGGATATTCGTACCATGATTTCAACCAGTCCACATATTGCTGTAAATACTGAATTCTGGGATCATTGTCAGTAGTAATAGGCATTCAATTATTAGTCCCTTTCAACTTTTCCTTTTAATACATTTTTGACGTTCATTACCTTCCACCATTTGTTTAATATTTCCAAGAATTTCATTATTACTCCACATTCACTGTTGTTCGTAAGGACTGCAATAGTGGTATCATGAAAAATATTGCACACAAACTTTACATTTTGTCGTTCCAAATTGTAAGGGTACAAAGACTTATTGTACAACTTATACGCCTTCCGCAAAATGTTTTCTTCCTCGACCTCGTATGAATACACTAATGTTTTTTTAGTCTTTCAAATTTAACCAACAGTTACGTATATTCTTAAATATATGTACACTATCATACATAAAAATTTTCTCTCCAGGATACCGCGGATTAGTGAAGCTATAAGATCCACTAGCAAGAAATTTAAATAGGCTCTGATTTATTCCATTATTGTCTGTAATTATACACACTACCTTGAAGCCTTGAACATACCTGACTAATTTTTGGACAACCTCATGAAAACTTCAAAAACCCGAACTTATCATGAAAGTTTGCACAGTGGTGGCTTGTTCTGTTGGACTGTTTTCAGCATAACCTGTAATTATTTTAGCTTTGTAAGTTAAACAACTTTCAATATGAATTTCATCTATTAATAATGCTACAATTCTTTCAACGCTATTGAGATTTTTAAAAATACACTTCATTGCTTTTCTCAATTTCAGGCAAAATATTTAATGAGGAAGACAATACTTGCAAACGCCGGACACTTGCCAAAATTAAGAAGTTTTTCAAAATTTCATATACTTTTAGAGAATGACTACACATGAAAACCAAACACTAAAGTGTGTTTGGAATACCTTCTTAGTGGGATATTTAAAAGCATAAGCTGATCAAGAATTCAATATACATTAAAATTATCCTTATCTATATATTTAATTGCAGTTTTTATACTGTCACAACCTTTACTTATATAATAGCTGGAATCACGAGTAACCTGAGTCACATTTGCATACCTAGACTAATAGGTTTTCAATCTGAGACCAAAGACTGAGTTTCAAGTTACTAGGTAAAATCCAATTATGATCCCTTACTGACAAATCATAATTGCAAATCAACACACAAACAATCATGTCATTCTTAACAATTATGCTGTTCATTACAATTACTTCTTCAATCTCTTGGTTAACATCACAATCATATTCAGTATGTAAAAATACACATTTGAATTAACAACTTTCACGTTCCATTCACGAAGATTTAGTTTTGTTAATAAATCATTTACAAAATCACCGAAATTCTCAATAACACCTGAAGACAAAAACTGGTTAACTTCTTCCTCATGTCTTTGTATTATTGTCCTCCGTCTTTCTTCTGGATTCTTCCTAACGTTTCTTTGACTGGACAAATACGAAGGAAGATTTTTGAATATACCACCAACCTCCATCCACCAGCTTCGGGTAAGTTAGATCAGTCGTATGTTTGCTTCTTGTAGAATCTGTATACTCCTCAGTTCTGATTATTTCAGAAGAGTCGAAGTGGTCTGGAACACACTGCTGAATATTTCGTTGCATTCCAATTACTTCTTGGTATTGGGCTTAACCATTTCTTGAAAAGCTGTTCATCATTGGGAAATGAGAATGCTGACTTTGTACCTTCAGTTTTAAGAGTACTGTTATAGATTTGCATACTGGAACGCAACACCATCGTGGCATCTGAAAAAAAGAAAAGTATCCTAGATCACACAGCTTATCAAATTATCATTTACACATATATAAGATACTGAGTTTGTTATTAGCGCCCTTGTTATCGTCCAACAACGACATACAAACAAACGGCATACACTGTGTTTTAAGAAGCAGTAAAACGTTAGCACAGGAAAAAAAGGAGAGGGGGGAATGTTACCCATTCAGACCAACGTATTTATGAAAGTTTGAACTTCTGGACCTAGAGAAACGAAACTTGCCATGAGGTTTATCATCATGATTAGGTTACCCCGCATCGAAAAGTGCAAAAGTCTCCATCTTTAATCCAATATATACGGTTGAATTTCGTAAATCGCATGAAAAGCATAGACCAGATGTTGGAACAAGGCGGGATCAGGGGAAGGAGACTCAATATAGCGAGGCGAGTTTTAACATTGACGTTAAATAATGTCACAGGTTTAGAAGTTTTTTTTTTTAAAAAAAAAAAAAAAAACTAGATTAACATTTTCTAAAACTCTAGTCATGACTTTGTAATTAAATATCCATACACAAGTTCTAATAAAAATGACCGATTTCTTTAAATAATGCGAGAGGAGTTGTAACGACAAAACTGAATGTCGAACACATCTAGTGGCATCTCGCAGCAAGGTATTGGTTTCTGCAGTGCTCCTTCTTATGCGTTAGTTGTCAAGATAAACTTATCAACAATTCATATACATCATATATTTAATCAGAGCCCCTCCATAGCCGGCTGATTACGCTTAGCAGTTTCAGTGCGAGGAGTTTCGGAGTCGATACCCGGCGATGGCTGAAATTTTGATGTTCATCCAGGACAAGGGAATAGATAACTTGCCCATCATATGAGCATAAGATTTTAGTATTCTTTCAAGAACGAGGCCAAAGTGTTACTATGTTTACTTTACTATTTCTAAACCAAAATAGCCGAACTTTATCTAGCAAATTAAACACACTAAAGCTAGAAGCAGCAAACATACGTCCCTCTAGACGATTTTGGAATACGATGTATGAAAACCAGACAAACGTGACTCTAAAAATTCGGTCATCGTTTCGCTAAATGTATATACCTAAAAATTCGGTCATCGTTTCGTTAAATGTATATACCTCATTTTCAAAGTTCCACTTGATGTCAAATAGTCCTAACTCCATATTTCCTTACCTCTTAGCGCTAAGGAGACATGATGGAGTTAAGTCGCTTTGATACCAAGTAGGGGTTTCAAAATTATGTACATCTAAGAAAACGATAAGCGAATTATTGAAGTTGCGTTTTTCTCTGGTTCTCACGCATCGAATAGCTGTTTAATAAAACATTCCCGTATCTCAAAAGTGATTCACACTACTGTCACTCTCACTGGTTTAACACTACAGGGCAAATATTTCCAAAAACAGAGCAAACTATGAAAATCTGTTTCTGCAGGTCGATAGCCATTGAAAGGGCTAAAATTACGAACTATATAGTAATATCATTGGTAAAACAGTATTGCCAATCCTAAAAATATTTTTTCTTCGAATTGCACTACGGTAGTTTATTACAAATATGAAATTTATATAAAGATCCAAATTCAAAGATGTATCAACTTTTACGTAGTGTTGCAAACTTACAACACTACATTGTTACAAAAATTATATTTTTTAGTATTGTCCGCTCCTTATATCTTTGAAACAAATTTTCAAATATTCCTTGCAAGTCAATAACCAGTGTGAGCAATACCACGAAAGAAAGTGTTGCAACCAAAAACATATTTTTTTTTAAAGCCGGATCCTTATGTTGAGTTGGACACATTGTTTACTTTCTGACATTGTTCTCTTGTATCTGAAGATAGCCCACTGCAGTTATTATTGATCTAAAAAAGCAAAATAACCTTTTGTAATGATGATGTGCCGTTACTTTGCAACGCTTCGTGCAAGTCTTTGTATGTAGATTGCATAATTATAATAAACTGCCATAGTGCCATTCGAAAAAAATAAAGTATATCTTAGGATTGACAACACTTTTTATCAATGACACTGCTACATAGTTCATAATATTAGCCCAGCTAATGGCTATCAACCTGCAGAAAGAGATTTTCATTATTTCTCTCTTCCATTATTGATATTTGTCTCTATATTGAATATAATATTAGGAATACCTAACGTAAAACAAAGCCATAATATAAAATATTTTCCTCATAAATTTTGTTAAAGCTTTCATAAGTCTCGTTCTGCAACAACATATGTGCTGGGAAATAATGATTCAGGGTAAATCAAATCAACACCTTCATTCAGCTGCAAATGCATTCCCACACTGTGCGATATCACTCTATTCCATCTAACCTGATAGGTAATAAATATAAGCTAAGCCACAAATCTGTAGTATGTGGGCTACTCCATGTAGCAAATCAAACAGTATTTGCAATAGAGTGCCGATTATCCGATCTAAATGGGGTGTGGCCTAGTCGGACGACGCGGAAAGTAACAAATACGACATTTAAAACTGACAAAATACATTCATTATTCCAAAACTTACAGTCAAACGAACTTCAAATTTATACTGTATGTACTATAAAGGACAATCAACCCTGATGAAAAACGTTGGTAATTTTCTTTTGTTTGCCAGCTGTTTGACGTATTTCACGGACTTCTTTCTACTGCCAACCAGGTCGGATAACCGGGACACTACTGTATTAAAAAAAAGAAAGTTGGGAGAACGAATCATAACTTTTGTTTACCCATGGCAATACCAAGTTTAGAATGGCAGATGGTTGTGCATAACTGTAACAAAAGATTGCTTTCTGACGTTGATATCAGATGTTATGAATAAAGTCAGAATGGCTGCTTCTCTCAAGGTTGGAAATCGTACAATAGTTACTGTATTGCCACATGATTGTAGATTATGTCCTCATACAGTGCAATAGAAAAAGAAGTTCATCACACAGATTTTGCCAATAAAGTGATTTCAGTTTTGCATCTCTTATCAGTATTCATGCTTATGTCCCTCACAATTCTCCTCAATCTGCTCCAAATGTCAATTTTTTACCTACTGAACCTTCAAACATTTTGACCTGAAATAATCAATAGCTGTACTTCCAGTCTTCAGACAGCCAAAAGTGGTAGAAGAATGGTCTGTCTTGAACGCCTATCAGGTTAACTGAAATAGAGTATTCATTACTCTTCAGTTCAATACAGGAATTACACGCCACAAAATAAATATTATAGCTAATTACTAAAATCTAAGTCTAAACTATGACAAATGCATAAAAAATCCTCACAACCTTGGCAGGAGTTAGAGACACGGAGCCTCTGATTACATGTTATTATCAGATCCACGGTTCGAACCCCGCCAAAGCTGACAGAATTTTCTATGCTTCTTTATTTTTTTAATTCACTGATGGCAAACTTTTTATAGCAAGAAACCATATCTTAAGGTAAAATAATTACCGTTTCTTAAGTCGCCGCTAATTTCTCTGGTCACCTATTTTTATTCCAATTAATGATTTTTCTGATATATTCCTCATTTGTAATTCTAATTATGAAGTTATAAAATCTGAAAAGGAGTTGATACTTTCGTGAAAACGCACTACTCAGACATTAGTTGTTTAAAATAGAAAATGCTTATTAACCTATAAGCGCAGGGGAAGGAGTGAGCGAAGCGAACTGGCTAGGTAAGGTAAGATGACTCACTCCATTTGTTCTAGAAGGATTTTAATCAGATTTACTTCCACTTGATTCGTACGATCGTGCTACTTACACACACTTAGGCTAATGCAAGATATAGTGGGGAGATATTCAGATAAACGAACATGTACTGTTGCGTAGTTTTCTACAGCAAAAGGGTTTACGATTCTGTGCCCATATAATTTTCATGGTTAAGTTTACAGTTTCCTCGAAAACAAGTAAGATTTTCGTGTTCTCAATACACTCAGTAAAGTGTGTGTACTAGTTGCGCAAAGTGTGCCGCTATCGGAACTTCCAGATAAATGAGAAAATATTAAGAACACCAAATAACATTCAATTTTTTACTTTTGTCTATAACTAGTTGCATATGTCCTTTATGTTTTTGCAAAGTTTTAACCACCAAATCGGAGTTCTAGTGAAATGTTAATATTTCTGGGTTTCTATTCCATATCAGGGGGCTCAACCTAATCTAATGTACCTAAAGGCGCTGGTTTACTTTTGGCGCACCACATTTTGCAATATTTACAGGTAAAATTCAATACTTTCATGAAAAGACATATTTATAAAGAACAAATTTTTGCAGGTCATGGAACTAAATATGGAGTAATATAACTGTATTTTATGTTTACAAGTGCAGGGTTACTAGTGTAAAATCTTTGTATGCGCTTTAATACGGATAAAGTGAGTGAGTGCATATGAAAGACGACTGTATTAGAAATTATTTTCCACCTGTGGTGTATTTCAGCACAATGTACGAAAGTTTTATATTATGTTCACATGATAAGCGCTATCAAAACACGTATAATTGCCAAAACTCACTCGTTTTCACTACCCTCGCTCATGCGTATACCCACTTTCGCTGACACGCCTGCTTCCTTCGAACGCACCCCTTGCTGACGCCCGGGCACTCCAAAAGAATTAAGAAATAATTACGTTTTACGTCCCACGATTATGCCGGTTAGGCTAAAGGAGACAGTGATGATGAGATATGAATGAAATGGAGGAATGAAGATAGTAGGAGGAAACGGGAGAACCCCGAGAAAACCCACGAGCACGATGTTTGTCCGCCACGGCCGGGCACTACACTTTCGCCCTGCCCTGACTCGGTTAGATAGCATTCGTACTATTTAGCGGCCACCTAGCACAGGTTGTTTTGTGTTTTTTGTCCATACATCCTGACTTCGTATATATACATAAATCGTAAAAGAATTGGGATAGCATTTAGTATTTCTCCCAATTCCTTAATTTGCCCTATTTTATGTCGAGAACAGAACCTAATCAAACCCTGCGGCGCTTCTAACCCGTTCTTCCTCCTCCTCCTTCTCCTACTACTACCCTACGGCTATTCCTACTACATAGATTGGGGGAGATACTAAATATCAGCCAAGAATTGTATCTTTTCAACAATTGCTTATGATGGCCCCCTTGAAATTTAACTATGTCATGTGAGATACTTTCATATCTCCCAGGGCAAATCATTTAGAAAACAATAAGAAGGTAATTAGTGAAATAATTCTAATTTTTGAACAATTATTTCGAGTGATGCGCGAAAGGTAAACCTGCACGCCCTAACATAACTTAACAAAATAATGGAAAGAGTTCTTAAATCTTATAGACTTGTATTGGCTCCCTGATACATAATTTTCTGAATATTTCTTTATCTGAAAGTGCCATCGGGGTACATATTTGGGCAAAAATTTACTTTGGGTAGCACAGTGGCTTCAGCCTTGTGATAAAGGTAGAAAACAGCAAACACTGCGGAGCTTCAAACTCCTTTGCTAGCTCGCTCGCTCAGCTATGTTTTGTAAACTATTAAAATAGATATCGCACCAAAGAAACAACTCTTCCAGTAGAGATCTTACATGTGCGACCCAAAGTAAGGAGTTGTCCAAATTTGTTCAAACCTGTACACGTACATTAATGCTAAACGAGATATAGTATGGTTGGTTATGGTTTGTTTAAGTTATGTTCACGAAAGTAAAATATTAGAGGCAGGTTCGTAAACCCTACCAATCTAGAGTACAAGGGGAATTTTATTTGAAACAAATATAACACTTTCAATCGCAATTAACTAATCAGCAACGTAAAATAATGGTGCGATAAAATCATACCCGGATATTGTCTCTCTTACACACGATTATTAGTATGATGATTTAATATGTTGTGTGTAAAGTAAGATCTAACATTTTCTAGACACACACCTTTCCTCTCCGTAAGAATGAAAGGAAAGCCCTCCACAACATCCACCCACTGCCTTCCTTTCATCCTGTTTATTTTTCGAAAAATATATCAAGTACAATATACAATATACAAGATTTAAAATTAGGTACATTTCCGTTCTTTATTTCTTAAACAAACATAAGCAAATGAACTTATGGTAACATTTTTACCCGTGTATACATCTGTAAAATGTTATATTGCTCTAAATTACAATAAAATACCTGTACTGTTTTCCATAATCTTCGTGTACTCGGCTATAACTTGTTTCCAACTTTATCAAATTAAATTATAATACAATTAAATAAAAAATATAGATAACTGAACATATACTTTTACATGTTAACATATATAAATTGCAGTACTGTTTAATGAGATTATAATACTTATGATTACCTAGTCGTATCAGAAATACTGACATAACATTGAAAATGAATTGTTATGAAAGTGTGAAAGATACTTTAATGTCATTGTATAGGTTACTTACAAGTCTAGCGATCACATAGCACCAATTACTTTTCAAAACAACTGCCTTTGCCCTTAACGCAGGCTTAAGTCTCAGCTTCCACTCAATGTTGTGTCAGTATTTATGATACACTAGGTAGTATTTCATTTTGATTCAAAATTATCTACTTCAAAGATCTTTTTAAAGTCTCGATCTCATGTTCGAAATTTTTACATTCAATGGATGTCTCCAATGAAAGTTTTGCTTTCTTTCTTTCCAAAAGCTTAATCTAATCAGCTATCCGCTTATTTTCTTTCTTCTTCAAAAGATCCGCACTGTTTTGCAACCTTTTCCTTTACATGGCTTCCTCTAATGTCTATGTGATCCACTTACATACTGAAGCATTTTTTGAGTCTATATCGATCTCAAGTGGTCCTCCAGCACATTGTATGGCGTCATAAACTATCCGCAAACCCACCAAGGACTCATCATGCAAATTTTCTACCAGCATGTCGTTATTAACAGGAAAACCTTTCTCGACGGAAGCATTTCCATGAGAAAAAATAAGTAATATTTTAATTATGTCCCACAAATCACCAAATTCACAATTATTATGAAGAAGATTGCAGTAGAAGGCATCTAACCTATCTGTACATACATTAAATGACTCAAGCTCCTTCTTTCATCCTTTTCTTGTTGAGATGCACAACTTTGAAAATTTATTTTTCACTTTTTCGGCTTTAGCCGCTTCCACTAGATTCTAGTTATGCAGTTCCTCAAGAACATGATACATCATAGCTTCGCTGACAATCTGATTAGTATAAATTTGCTTTGGAATAACACATGACAGGTTTCTCACAATTTTGTATTTCAATGGACATTTTTCAATAACCTTTGAAGTTGTGCCTGATAGAAATTTTCTGCAGTCCAACAAAAACTCCAATTTACAGCGTTCACTAACTTTACTTTGATCCAAAAATTTATTTGAAGCAAAACCAATATCAATCTTGGAAAAACTAACCAACTGATCCACATCATTCACGTTCACTCTAAGCAACTTCAATGTACAGTCTGCTCTCTGCAAAATTTCCTTCTTAACAAATCTCTTCATGATTTTTCGAAGTAATTCTTCCAACTCGGATCCTAAAAATGGTGCTAAAGGTTCACCTGACTGAAATCTTTTCAAAAATGGTTCTACATCTTCTGCAAGAAAAAAAAAAATGCTAGTTTTGCTAGAGTTAAGGGATCGTCGATTGCTTCTTGAACAGTTCAAGTTTCAAGGTGTTTAGAAAGATACTTCTTGTACTCCCGCATGTATTTCTGAACATCAGGAAACATGTCTATTGCTTGTTTTGCAACTGTAGAATTTTCAATCTATCTATTCTGACAGAATTTCTTAGGAAACCTTTGGTACATGACACAAAATCTGCTCGACGTGCAGGACTATCTTTAAACAATTTGTACAAACCTTTCAAAAGTCCATTTAAAGTCCACTGAGTCTGTTGGTGACCAGTCAGAAATGCTCCATGAACAACATAAAGTCCGCAAGATCCTAAGTTCAACGGTTCAGGGCACTGTTCATCTGCTTTTATTTCATGAATCAGATCCTGTAAAAATTTCCAATTCACATTTGGATCCATTCCATTGAAATCTGAATGATTTTTGATAAGGGCAATCCACACAAACCCTCCGTAAACTTAATTAGTAAATCATTCGCTGTGGAATGAGCAAGAAATACAGAAGTAAGGTATCTGGTTGATAACTGATTCGTATTTTCGTCCCAAAACCTGACTATTAAATCCAGTTGTTTCTGTTGCGTAATATTATTTAAAGCTTCATCAAAACAAACAACAAAATTTGGCACTGTCTTCAACATATCCAGCAATTTGGTTTTCATATAAGGTGCTAAACCATACACAATAATATATGATGCGTTGGTTTTTCCCAATGAAAATTGATTAGCAATATTACTATCAGAAAACATAGCTTTGAAAATTAAGTCGAGTCCACTACATGAATTGAATGAGAAATATCCACTTACAACTTTCATAGCCCAAATCACTTCTGCTTTGGTAACATTATCTCTAACCACATAATCACTTAAATCACTACCTTTATCTGAAGCACAATGCGTTTTCTCACTTGAACTTGCACTGTTTGCCTCACTGCTCGTCTCACTTGAAACCTTGTCTTTAGAACTTGCTGAATCTTCACTAGATTCTGTCTTTGGCAGGAATTGTGTTAAAAGTAATAATATATATATATATATGAGTGGCACTTTTAGAATGACATCATTGCTTGTTGGCCCATAATACTGAGCTCAAAGGTCTTATTGCATAATACACAATAGGCCTTATAAGGACTTTTATCAACACTTCTTAGCCAAGAGGCCCAATCAGGATGAATATTTACATCAGTCCAGTCAGTGTTAAAAATTGTCTTTCTTGACATTTTTGCTTTACCTAGAACCAATTAACATTTGACCTGAAGAGTAAAAGAAAATAACTTGAAGTAATCTTAAAATAATTAAAATTTTAAGTTTTATTAACACATTTTTCTGTAACTACCTAGTCCTCTCTTTCCATTATGACACTCTAAAAGGATTTAACACGTTTGAACAGTCAAGCCGTTAGTTTGCATAACCCCTTTCCCTTTGTTGAAAAACTGGTTGTAATTCCTTCTCCTAGCCTTTTATGAACACATTAAGAAATATTTTCCTTAAAGATACCTCACATTTGTTTAGATTGACAGATTCCACACTTTTATGTGTTTTCACCAGCGAATGTGTGTATCTTTATTGAAAGTCTACGAAGACTAATGTTCAAGAAGTAAAGAAGTTTGATCATGTATTTTCCGAA